>NW_027182373.1:0-319959 GCF_040938575.1 Ambystoma mexicanum
CCCAAATACCAGCTAACTGCAGTGGCCTAGAGGTTAAGTGCTTGCATTACAGCAGCTGGGGGCCTGGGTTCGGGTCCTGCTTTCGGCACATAAACAGAATAGTTGGTCATCTCCTGGTACAGTTGGAGTGGAAGAAAGCGGAGAGGCGGGACTGTGGAAGCGAGGGAGTGCAGGCTAAAGGAAGAGGTGGGGTAGGCTAAAGGGGGAGGTAAGGTCGGATGAAGGGGTCCCTGGGGAGAAGAGGTGAGGCTGGCTGAGTCGGGGGAGGTCTAGAAGGGCATGGGGTAGGGGCCCTGGTAGAGGGAGGAAGAAAGCATAGAGGTGGGGCTGAGGAAGCCAGGAAGAAGGGGTGGTGGGGGCTGTGTAAAAGGAGAGTCCTAAGGTGGGGAAAGGGGCCATTGAGGAGGGCAGAAAAAAGGGTGCCAGTGGTGGGTGGAAAGGACAATGGGCTGACATTTTGTTCTCATCCAGCACTACCCTTTTAGCCTGCATTCCTCCTTTATTCCCTGCACTTCTCAGTCCCACCTCTATGCTTTCTTCCTCCCTCCCTCCCGCAGGGCACCTACCCCATGCCCTTCTCCCCCGACTCCGCCAGCCCCACCTCCTCTCCACAGGGACCCATGCATCCAGCCCTACCTCCCCCTTCAGCCCGCCCCACCTCACCTCACCTCACCTCCTCCTTTAGCCTGCACTCCCTCGCTTCTACCTCCCCCTTCAGCCCGCCCCACCTCACCTCCTCCTTTAGCCTGCACTCCCTCGCTTCCACAGTCCCACCCATCTGCTTGCTTCCACTGCAACTGTACAAGGAGATTACCAACTATTCCGTTTCTGTGCCGAAAGCAGGACTCAAACCCAGGCCCCCAGCGCTGTAACACAAGCACTTAACCTCTAGGCCACTGCAGTTAGCTGGTATTTGGGGGAGCTTGGGGGGGCATGATGTTCTAGCCTCATTTTCTTCAGTGAACATGTTTCACAATGCAAATGGGTATGCTCACAGGGGCATGCAGAAGAAAGACATATAGCCCAAAAGCTGCTTTCAGAAGCACAGCCACCAGTGGCTCCAGTGGGAAGTGATTGGTCTTGGAATGCGCGAGACCTGAGTTCTAATCCTCCTGGGCATGTTTTTTATTTATTTTTGCTGCTTGTTCATGATTTTTAAATGTAAAAACTCTGCACTCAAAAATAAAAATGATTTGACAGACTCTTGCTGTAGCCAGCCTTTCTCACTCTTTGCCCTGGGGGAGAACAACCCAATCACCCCTTCAGCCCCTCTTACTCGTCTCACAGCACCTCCCATAAGCGAGGAATGCATCTTTTGTTGGTAGATTTCCTTCATGAGGCTTAGCTAGGCCTGCATTCCTTTTCAAAGGGCCATAGAAGAGAGCAAAAAAGGAGAAGGCAGAATAGAGCATGAAATAGGTGGAAGACAAGGGGTCAGGGGGGTTGGCAGTAAAAGAAACAGGGCCTGGCCTGGCAGAGAGTTAGAAGTTAGGGAACACAATGAGCGAGGGAGGAGGAAAGATGCCTCAGGCATTGAGCTCTCGGACTCTTCCCCACCGTGCCTGCAGAAAGAGCCTTCTCCCGAATGGATACATTTGCCTGGAGAGCCCAGAACTAATTTCAGTTAGCCAGAGGGTAAACAGAGGCCAGGGAGAGGTGCACGCCCCTCCATTTGACTAGGCTTCTGGGGCTTCTGGGAGGAAAAAAGGCATCAGTATTCCAGCAAGATCATCGTCACCAAGGCCACCATCACTAGGGGATTACAGAGCATGCTGTGACACTCTCCGGGGCCTGGTTGGCCAGGCTTATGTTGAAGGGCACATATCCTAACCCTAAGCTACCTGGGTGGCTGCACCATAGGGGCTGCACCGGATATAGGGCTGTGCCCGTAAGGGCTGTGGTCGCGTTTGGGAGCGTTAGGGACGCGTGGAGGCCGCAGGGCGCAGACCTCTGCCCATTTCCCTCCAGGATTAGGCCCTGATTCTCAGGCGTGGAGCCAGCCACTCCAAAACTGGCAGAAAGCAGCCCTCTCACCCCCAGGGCAAAGAGTGGGAAAGGCTGGTTACATCAAGTGTCTTTCAAATCTTTCACTTTCGAGAGCAGAGTGTTTACATTTAGGAATCATGAACAAGCAGCAATAGGAAAGCATACAGTATCAGAGGACAGAACACTGCCCTGCGCATATCAGTACACCCCAATGACAAAGTCAAAGATTTAAATGACCTGCTTAGCTATGAGTGGCTGACACCTCACAATGATTATCATCTCTCCGTGAAGCAAAACATCCTCGGAATTGGGTTGAAAGATAGATCTAATGTGCCAAAGGAAGGCAACATGGAAATTCAGTTTCCTGCTCTCAGGGGAAGGAGGGTCGACAGCCCAATGGGTTAATGCACCTACTGCAGCCTCCTATGTGGAGCCTGCAGGCGACGCATGCAGTTGCTGGTGAGATGCTGATACAGGTTCGCCTGCTATGCAGGGGCCCGTGGTCACCTCACAGCACCTCGAGAAGGTGTCCTGTTTGAGTCCCAGGGCAATCATTGTGTCAACCATGACCCGTAGATTACACCTTTTCCCCTCGTTTTTTTCCAATCAATTGGGGCCAGAGAGACAAGCTTTTGTATGGGCCTTACCAAGGCCAGCGTGCAGAAAACAAAGGCGCAACTGTTAGTAGTAACGCAGGTATTGAAGGGGCATTAGCTGTTGGCGGATGGCGCAGGGCAATGCATACCCATTTTCAAATAAAAAAAGGTTTTTTTTTATTAAAAAAAAAATACATGCCCAGGAAATTCCAGACCTTGGATTAGAACTCAGGTCTCCAGCATTCCAAGACCAAGCACTTATCACTTGTGCCACTGGTGGTTGTGCTTCTGAGACTTGCTTTTGGGCGTATATATCTTTCTCCTGCACTCCCCTGTGAGCATACCCATTTGCGTTGTGAAACATGTTCACTGGAGCCTACAAGGATAGAACATCTGGCCCCCCCGCTCCCCCAAATACCAGCTAACTGCAGTGGCCTAGAGGTTAAGTGCTTGCATTACAGCAGCTGGGGGCCTGGGTTCGGGTCCTGCTTTCGGCACATAAACAGAATAGTTGGTCATCTCCTGGTACAGTTGGAGTGGAAGAAAGCGGAGAGGCGGGACTGTGGAAGCGAGGGAGTGCAGGCTAAAGGAAGAGGTGGGGTAGGCTAAAGGGGGAGGTAAGGTCGGATGAAGGGGTCCCTGGGGAGAAGAGGTGAGGCTGGCTGAGTCGGGGGAGGTCTAGAAGGGCATGGGGTAGGGGCCCTGGTAGAGGGAGGAAGAAAGCATAGAGGTGGGGCTGAGGAAGCCAGGAAGAAGGGGTGGTGGGGGCTGTGTAAAAGGAGAGTCCTAAGGTGGGGAAAGGGGCCATTGAGGAGGGCAGAAAAAAGGGTGCCAGTGGTGGGTGGAAAGGACAATGGGCTGACATTTTGTTCTCATCCAGCACTACCCTTTTAGCCTGCATTCCTCCTTTATTCCCTGCACTTCTCAGTCCCACCTCTATGCTTTCTTCCTCCCTCCCTCCCGCAGGGCACCTACCCCATGCCCTTCTCCCCCGACTCCGCCAGCCCCACCTCCTCTCCACAGGGACCCATGCATCCAGCCCTACCTCCCCCTTCAGCCCGCCCCACCTCACCTCACCTCACCTCCTCCTTTAGCCTGCACTCCCTCGCTTCTACCTCCCCCTTCAGCCCGCCCCACCTCACCTCCTCCTTTAGCCTGCACTCCCTCGCTTCCACAGTCCCACCCATCTGCTTGCTTCCACTGCAACTGTACAAGGAGATTACCAACTATTCCGTTTCTGTGCCGAAAGCAGGACTCAAACCCAGGCCCCCAGCGCTGTAACACAAGCACTTAACCTCTAGGCCACTGCAGTTAGCTGGTATTTGGGGGAGCTTGGGGGGGCATGATGTTCTAGCCTCATTTTCTTCAGTGAACATGTTTCACAATGCAAATGGGTATGCTCACAGGGGCATGCAGAAGAAAGACATATAGCCCAAAAGCTGCTTTCAGAAGCACAGCCACCAGTGGCTCCAGTGGGAAGTGATTGGTCTTGGAATGCGCGAGACCTGAGTTCTAATCCTCCTGGGCATGTTTTTTATTTATTTTTGCTGCTTGTTCATGATTTTTAAATGTAAAAACTCTGCACTCAAAAATAAAAATGATTTGACAGACTCTTGCTGTAGCCAGCCTTTCTCACTCTTTGCCCTGGGGGAGAACAACCCAATCACCCCTTCAGCCCCTCTTACTCGTCTCACAGCACCTCCCATAAGCGAGGAATGCATCTTTTGTTGGTAGATTTCCTTCATGAGGCTTAGCTAGGCCTGCATTCCTTTTCAAAGGGCCATAGAAGAGAGCAAAAAAGGAGAAGGCAGAATAGAGCATGAAATAGGTGGAAGACAAGGGGTCAGGGGGGTTGGCAGTAAAAGAAACAGGGCCTGGCCTGGCAGAGAGTTAGAAGTTAGGGAACACAATGAGCGAGAGAGGAGGAAAGATGCCTCAGGCATTGAGCTCTCGGACTCTTCCCCACCGTGCCTGCAGAAAGAGCCTTCTCCCGAATGGATACATTTGCCTGGAGAGCCCAGAACTAATTTCAGTTAGCCAGAGGGTAAACAGAGGCCAGGGAGAGGTGCACGCCCCTCCATTTGACTAGGCTTCTGGGGCTTCTGGGAGGAAAAAAGGCATCAGTATTCCAGCAAGATCATCGTCACCAAGGCCACCATCACTAGGGGATTACAGAGCATGCTGTGACACTCTCCGGGGCCTGGTTGGCCAGGCTTATGTTGAAGGGCACATATCCTAACCCTAAGCTACCTGGGTGGCTGCACCATAGGGGCTGCACCGGATATAGGGCTGTGCCCGTAAGGGCTGTGGTCGCGTTTGGGAGCGTTAGGGACGCGTGGAGGCCGCAGGGCGCAGACCTCTGCCCATTTCCCTCCAGGATTAGGCCCTGATTCTCAGGCGTGGAGCCAGCCACTCCAAAACTGGCAGAAAGCAGCCCTCTCACCCCCAGGGCAAAGAGTGGGAAAGGCTGGTTACATCAAGTGTCTTTCAAATCTTTCACTTTCGAGAGCAGAGTGTTTACATTTAGGAATCATGAACAAGCAGCAATAGGAAAGCATACAGTATCAGAGGACAGAACACTGCCCTGCGCATATCAGTACACCCCAATGACAAAGTCAAAGATTTAAATGACCTGCTTAGCTATGAGTGGCTGACACCTCACAATGATTATCATCTCTCCGTGAAGCAAAACATCCTCGGAATTGGGTTGAAAGATAGATCTAATGTGCCAAAGGAAGGCAACATGGAAATTCAGTTTCCTGCTCTCAGGGGAAGGAGGGTCGACAGCCCAATGGGTTAATGCACCTACTGCAGCCTCCTATGTGGAGCCTGCAGGCGACGCATGCAGTTGCTGGTGAGATGCTGATACAGGTTCGCCTGCTATGCAGGGGCCCGTGGTCACCTCACAGCACCTCGAGAAGGTGTCCTGTTTGAGTCCCAGGGCAATCATTGTGTCAACCATGACCCGTAGATTACACCTTTTCCCCTCGTTTTTTTCCAATCAATTGGGGCCAGAGAGACAAGCTTTTGTATGGGCCTTACCAAGGCCAGCGTGCAGAAAACAAAGGCGCAACTGTTAGTAGTAACGCAGGTATTGAAGGGGCATTAGCTGTTGGCGGATGGCGCAGGGCAATGCATACCCATTTTCAAATAAAAAAAGGTTTTTTTTTATTAAAAAAAAAATACATGCCCAGGAAATTCCAGACCTTGGATTAGAACTCAGGTCTCCAGCATTCCAAGACCAAGCACTTATCACTTGTGCCACTGGTGGTTGTGCTTCTGAGACTTGCTTTTGGGCGTATATATCTTTCTCCTGCACTCCCCTGTGAGCATACCCATTTGCGTTGTGAAACATGTTCACTGGAGCCTACAAGGATAGAACATCTGGCCCCCCCGCTCCCCCAAATACCAGCTAACTGCAGTGGCCTAGAGGTTAAGTGCTTGCATTACAGCAGCTGGGGGCCTGGGTTCGGGTCCTGCTTTCGGCACATAAACAGAATAGTTGGTCATCTCCTGGTACAGTTGGAGTGGAAGAAAGCGGAGAGGCGGGACTGTGGAAGCGAGGGAGTGCAGGCTAAAGGAAGAGGTGGGGTAGGCTAAAGGGGGAGGTAAGGTCGGATGAAGGGGTCCCTGGGGAGAAGAGGTGAGGCTGGCTGAGTCGGGGGAGGTCTAGAAGGGCATGGGGTAGGGGCCCTGGTAGAGGGAGGAAGAAAGCATAGAGGTGGGGCTGAGGAAGCCAGGAAGAAGGGGTGGTGGGGGCTGTGTAAAAGGAGAGTCCTAAGGTGGGGAAAGGGGCCATTGAGGAGGGCAGAAAAAAGGGTGCCAGTGGTGGGTGGAAAGGACAATGGGCTGACATTTTGTTCTCATCCAGCACTACCCTTTTAGCCTGCATTCCTCCTTTATTCCCTGCACTTCTCAGTCCCACCTCTATGCTTTCTTCCTCCCTCCCTCCCGCAGGGCACCTACCCCATGCCCTTCTCCCCCGACTCCGCCAGCCCCACCTCCTCTCCACAGGGACCCATGCATCCAGCCCTACCTCCCCCTTCAGCCCGCCCCACCTCACCTCACCTCACCTCCTCCTTTAGCCTGCACTCCCTCGCTTCTACCTCCCCCTTCAGCCCGCCCCACCTCACCTCCTCCTTTAGCCTGCACTCCCTCGCTTCCACAGTCCCACCCATCTGCTTGCTTCCACTGCAACTGTACAAGGAGATTACCAACTATTCCGTTTCTGTGCCGAAAGCAGGACTCAAACCCAGGCCCCCAGCGCTGTAACACAAGCACTTAACCTCTAGGCCACTGCAGTTAGCTGGTATTTGGGGGAGCTTGGGGGGGCATGATGTTCTAGCCTCATTTTCTTCAGTGAACATGTTTCACAATGCAAATGGGTATGCTCACAGGGGCATGCAGAAGAAAGACATATAGCCCAAAAGCTGCTTTCAGAAGCACAGCCACCAGTGGCTCCAGTGGGAAGTGATTGGTCTTGGAATGCGCGAGACCTGAGTTCTAATCCTCCTGGGCATGTTTTTTATTTATTTTTGCTGCTTGTTCATGATTTTTAAATGTAAAAACTCTGCACTCAAAAATAAAAATGATTTGACAGACTCTTGCTGTAGCCAGCCTTTCTCACTCTTTGCCCTGGGGGAGAACAACCCAATCACCCCTTCAGCCCCTCTTACTCGTCTCACAGCACCTCCCATAAGCGAGGAATGCATCTTTTGTTGGTAGATTTCCTTCATGAGGCTTAGCTAGGCCTGCATTCCTTTTCAAAGGGCCATAGAAGAGAGCAAAAAAGGAGAAGGCAGAATAGAGCATGAAATAGGTGGAAGACAAGGGGTCAGGGGGGTTGGCAGTAAAAGAAACAGGGCCTGGCCTGGCAGAGAGTTAGAAGTTAGGGAACACAATGAGCGAGGGAGGAGGAAAGATGCCTCAGGCATTGAGCTCTCGGACTCTTCCCCACCGTGCCTGCAGAAAGAGCCTTCTCCCGAATGGATACATTTGCCTGGAGAGCCCAGAACTAATTTCAGTTAGCCAGAGGGTAAACAGAGGCCAGGGAGAGGTGCACGCCCCTCCATTTGACTAGGCTTCTGGGGCTTCTGGGAGGAAAAAAGGCATCAGTATTCCAGCAAGATCATCGTCACCAAGGCCACCATCACTAGGGGATTACAGAGCATGCTGTGACACTCTCCGGGGCCTGGTTGGCCAGGCTTATGTTGAAGGGCACATATCCTAACCCTAAGCTACCTGGGTGGCTGCACCATAGGGGCTGCACCGGATATAGGGCTGTGCCCGTAAGGGCTGTGGTCGCGTTTGGGAGCGTTAGGGACGCGTGGAGGCCGCAGGGCGCAGACCTCTGCCCATTTCCCTCCAGGATTAGGCCCTGATTCTCAGGCGTGGAGCCAGCCACTCCAAAACTGGCAGAAAGCAGCCCTCTCACCCCCAGGGCAAAGAGTGGGAAAGGCTGGTTACATCAAGTGTCTTTCAAATCTTTCACTTTCGAGAGCAGAGTGTTTACATTTAGGAATCATGAACAAGCAGCAATAGGAAAGCATACAGTATCAGAGGACAGAACACTGCCCTGCGCATATCAGTACACCCCAATGACAAAGTCAAAGATTTAAATGACCTGCTTAGCTATGAGTGGCTGACACCTCACAATGATTATCATCTCTCCGTGAAGCAAAACATCCTCGGAATTGGGTTGAAAGATAGATCTAATGTGCCAAAGGAAGGCAACATGGAAATTCAGTTTCCTGCTCTCAGGGGAAGGAGGGTCGACAGCCCAATGGGTTAATGCACCTACTGCAGCCTCCTATGTGGAGCCTGCAGGCGACGCATGCAGTTGCTGGTGAGATGCTGATACAGGTTCGCCTGCTATGCAGGGGCCCGTGGTCACCTCACAGCACCTCGAGAAGGTGTCCTGTTTGAGTCCCAGGGCAATCATTGTGTCAACCATGACCCGTAGATTACACCTTTTCCCCTCGTTTTTTTCCAATCAATTGGGGCCAGAGAGACAAGCTTTTGTATGGGCCTTACCAAGGCCAGCGTGCAGAAAACAAAGGCGCAACTGTTAGTAGTAACGCAGGTATTGAAGGGGCATTAGCTGTTGGCGGATGGCGCAGGGCAATGCATACCCATTTTCAAATAAAAAAAGGTTTTTTTTTATTAAAAAAAAAATACATGCCCAGGAAATTCCAGACCTTGGATTAGAACTCAGGTCTCCAGCATTCCAAGACCAAGCACTTATCACTTGTGCCACTGGTGGTTGTGCTTCTGAGACTTGCTTTTGGGCGTATATATCTTTCTCCTGCACTCCCCTGTGAGCATACCCATTTGCGTTGTGAAACATGTTCACTGGAGCCTACAAGGATAGAACATCTGGCCCCCCCGCTCCCCCAAATACCAGCTAACTGCAGTGGCCTAGAGGTTAAGTGCTTGCATTACAGCAGCTGGGGGCCTGGGTTCGGGTCCTGCTTTCGGCACATAAACAGAATAGTTGGTCATCTCCTGGTACAGTTGGAGTGGAAGAAAGCGGAGAGGCGGGACTGTGGAAGCGAGGGAGTGCAGGCTAAAGGAAGAGGTGGGGTAGGCTAAAGGGGGAGGTAAGGTCGGATGAAGGGGTCCCTGGGGAGAAGAGGTGAGGCTGGCTGAGTCGGGGGAGGTCTAGAAGGGCATGGGGTAGGGGCCCTGGTAGAGGGAGGAAGAAAGCATAGAGGTGGGGCTGAGGAAGCCAGGAAGAAGGGGTGGTGGGGGCTGTGTA
Source organism: Ambystoma mexicanum (assembly GCF_040938575.1). NCBI lineage: Eukaryota > Metazoa > Chordata > Amphibia > Caudata > Ambystomatidae > Ambystoma > Ambystoma mexicanum. Next base: position 9,340 of record NW_027182373.1, read on the forward strand.
AAAGGAGAGTCCTAAGGTGGGGAAAGGGGCCATTGAGGAGGGCAGAAAAAAGGGTGCCAGTGGTGGGTGGAAAGGACAATGGGCTGACATTTTGTTCTCATCCAGCACTACCCTTTTAGCCTGCATTCCTCCTTTATTCCCTGCACTTCTCAGTCCCACCTCTATGCTTTCTTCCTCCCTCCCTCCCGCAGGGCACCTACCCCATGCCCTTCTCCCCCGACTCCGCCAGCCCCACCTCCTCTCCACAGGGACCCATGCATCCAGCCCTACCTCCCCCTTCAGCCCGCCCCACCTCACCTCACCTCACCTCCTCCTTTAGCCTGCACTCCCTCGCTTCTACCTCCCCCTTCAGCCCGCCCCACCTCACCTCCTCCTTTAGCCTGCACTCCCTCGCTTCCACAGTCCCACCCATCTGCTTGCTTCCACTGCAACTGTACAAGGAGATTACCAACTATTCCGTTTCTGTGCCGAAAGCAGGACTCAAACCCAGGCCCCCAGCGCTGTAACACAAGCACTTAACCTCTAGGCCACTGCAGTTAGCTGGTATTTGGGGGAGCTTGGGGGGGCATGATGTTCTAGCCTCATTTTCTTCAGTGAACATGTTTCACAATGCAAATGGGTATGCTCACAGGGGCATGCAGAAGAAAGACATATAGCCCAAAAGCTGCTTTCAGAAGCACAGCCACCAGTGGCTCCAGTGGGAAGTGATTGGTCTTGGAATGCGCGAGACCTGAGTTCTAATCCTCCTGGGCATGTTTTTTATTTATTTTTGCTGCTTGTTCATGATTTTTAAATGTAAAAACTCTGCACTCAAAAATAAAAATGATTTGACAGACTCTTGCTGTAGCCAGCCTTTCTCACTCTTTGCCCTGGGGGAGAACAACCCAATCACCCCTTCAGCCCCTCTTACTCGTCTCACAGCACCTCCCATAAGCGAGGAATGCATCTTTTGTTGGTAGATTTCCTTCATGAGGCTTAGCTAGGCCTGCATTCCTTTTCAAAGGGCCATAGAAGAGAGCAAAAAAGGAGAAGGCAGAATAGAGCATGAAATAGGTGGAAGACAAGGGGTCAGGGGGGTTGGCAGTAAAAGAAACAGGGCCTGGCCTGGCAGAGAGTTAGAAGTTAGGGAACACAATGAGCGAGGGAGGAGGAAAGATGCCTCAGGCATTGAGCTCTCGGACTCTTCCCCACCGTGCCTGCAGAAAGAGCCTTCTCCCGAATGGATACATTTGCCTGGAGAGCCCAGAACTAATTTCAGTTAGCCAGAGGGTAAACAGAGGCCAGGGAGAGGTGCACGCCCCTCCATTTGACTAGGCTTCTGGGGCTTCTGGGAGGAAAAAAGGCATCAGTATTCCAGCAAGATCATCGTCACCAAGGCCACCATCACTAGGGGATTACAGAGCATGCTGTGACACTCTCCGGGGCCTGGTTGGCCAGGCTTATGTTGAAGGGCACATATCCTAACCCTAAGCTACCTGGGTGGCTGCACCATAGGGGCTGCACCGGATATAGGGCTGTGCCCGTAAGGGCTGTGGTCGCGTTTGGGAGCGTTAGGGACGCGTGGAGGCCGCAGGGCGCAGACCTCTGCCCATTTCCCTCCAGGATTAGGCCCTGATTCTCAGGCGTGGAGCCAGCCACTCCAAAACTGGCAGAAAGCAGCCCTCTCACCCCCAGGGCAAAGAGTGGGAAAGGCTGGTTACATCAAGTGTCTTTCAAATCTTTCACTTTCGAGAGCAGAGTGTTTACATTTAGGAATCATGAACAAGCAGCAATAGGAAAGCATACAGTATCAGAGGACAGAACACTGCCCTGCGCATATCAGTACACCCCAATGACAAAGTCAAAGATTTAAATGACCTGCTTAGCTATGAGTGGCTGACACCTCACAATGATTATCATCTCTCCGTGAAGCAAAACATCCTCGGAATTGGGTTGAAAGATAGATCTAATGTGCCAAAGGAAGGCAACATGGAAATTCAGTTTCCTGCTCTCAGGGGAAGGAGGGTCGACAGCCCAATGGGTTAATGCACCTACTGCAGCCTCCTATGTGGAGCCTGCAGGCGACGCATGCAGTTGCTGGTGAGATGCTGATACAGGTTCGCCTGCTATGCAGGGGCCCGTGGTCACCTCACAGCACCTCGAGAAGGTGTCCTGTTTGAGTCCCAGGGCAATCATTGTGTCAACCATGACCCGTAGATTACACCTTTTCCCCTCGTTTTTTTCCAATCAATTGGGGCCAGAGAGACAAGCTTTTGTATGGGCCTTACCAAGGCCAGCGTGCAGAAAACAAAGGCGCAACTGTTAGTAGTAACGCAGGTATTGAAGGGGCATTAGCTGTTGGCGGATGGCGCAGGGCAATGCATACCCATTTTCAAATAAAAAAAGGTTTTTTTTTATTAAAAAAAAAATACATGCCCAGGAAATTCCAGACCTTGGATTAGAACTCAGGTCTCCAGCATTCCAAGACCAAGCACTTATCACTTGTGCCACTGGTGGTTGTGCTTCTGAGACTTGCTTTTGGGCGTATATATCTTTCTCCTGCACTCCCCTGTGAGCATACCCATTTGCGTTGTGAAACATGTTCACTGGAGCCTACAAGGATAGAACATCTGGCCCCCCCGCTCCCCCAAATACCAGCTAACTGCAGTGGCCTAGAGGTTAAGTGCTTGCATTACAGCAGCTGGGGGCCTGGGTTCGGGTCCTGCTTTCGGCACATAAACAGAATAGTTGGTCATCTCCTGGTACAGTTGGAGTGGAAGAAAGCGGAGAGGCGGGACTGTGGAAGCGAGGGAGTGCAGGCTAAAGGAAGAGGTGGGGTAGGCTAAAGGGGGAGGTAAGGTCGGATGAAGGGGTCCCTGGGGAGAAGAGGTGAGGCTGGCTGAGTCGGGGGAGGTCTAGAAGGGCATGGGGTAGGGGCCCTGGTAGAGGGAGGAAGAAAGCATAGAGGTGGGGCTGAGGAAGCCAGGAAGAAGGGGTGGTGGGGGCTGTGTAAAAGGAGAGTCCTAAGGTGGGGAAAGGGGCCATTGAGGAGGGCAGAAAAAAGGGTGCCAGTGGTGGGTGGAAAGGACAATGGGCTGACATTTTGTTCTCATCCAGCACTACCCTTTTAGCCTGCATTCCTCCTTTATTCCCTGCACTTCTCAGTCCCACCTCTATGCTTTCTTCCTCCCTCCCTCCCGCAGGGCACCTACCCCATGCCCTTCTCCCCCGACTCCGCCAGCCCCACCTCCTCTCCACAGGGACCCATGCATCCAGCCCTACCTCCCCCTTCAGCCCGCCCCACCTCACCTCACCTCACCTCCTCCTTTAGCCTGCACTCCCTCGCTTCTACCTCCCCCTTCAGCCCGCCCCACCTCACCTCCTCCTTTAGCCTGCACTCCCTCGCTTCCACAGTCCCACCCATCTGCTTGCTTCCACTGCAACTGTACAAGGAGATTACCAACTATTCCGTTTCTGTGCCGAAAGCAGGACTCAAACCCAGGCCCCCAGCGCTGTAACACAAGCACTTAACCTCTAGGCCACTGCAGTTAGCTGGTATTTGGGGGAGCTTGGGGGGGCATGATGTTCTAGCCTCATTTTCTTCAGTGAACATGTTTCACAATGCAAATGGGTATGCTCACAGGGGCATGCAGAAGAAAGACATATAGCCCAAAAGCTGCTTTCAGAAGCACAGCCACCAGTGGCTCCAGTGGGAAGTGATTGGTCTTGGAATGCGCGAGACCTGAGTTCTAATCCTCCTGGGCATGTTTTTTATTTATTTTTGCTGCTTGTTCATGATTTTTAAATGTAAAAACTCTGCACTCAAAAATAAAAATGATTTGACAGACTCTTGCTGTAGCCAGCCTTTCTCACTCTTTGCCCTGGGGGAGAACAACCCAATCACCCCTTCAGCCCCTCTTACTCGTCTCACAGCACCTCCCATAAGCGAGGAATGCATCTTTTGTTGGTAGATTTCCTTCATGAGGCTTAGCTAGGCCTGCATTCCTTTTCAAAGGGCCATAGAAGAGAGCAAAAAAGGAGAAGGCAGAATAGAGCATGAAATAGGTGGAAGACAAGGGGTCAGGGGGGTTGGCAGTAAAAGAAACAGGGCCTGGCCTGGCAGAGAGTTAGAAGTTAGGGAACACAATGAGCGAGGGAGGAGGAAAGATGCCTCAGGCATTGAGCTCTCGGACTCTTCCCCACCGTGCCTGCAGAAAGAGCCTTCTCCCGAATGGATACATTTGCCTGGAGAGCCCAGAACTAATTTCAGTTAGCCAGAGGGTAAACAGAGGCCAGGGAGAGGTGCACGCCCCTCCATTTGACTAGGCTTCTGGGGCTTCTGGGAGGAAAAAAGGCATCAGTATTCCAGCAAGATCATCGTCACCAAGGCCACCATCACTAGGGGATTACAGAGCATGCTGTGACACTCTCCGGGGCCTGGTTGGCCAGGCTTATGTTGAAGGGCACATATCCTAACCCTAAGCTACCTGGGTGGCTGCACCATAGGGGCTGCACCGGATATAGGGCTGTGCCCGTAAGGGCTGTGGTCGCGTTTGGGAGCGTTAGGGACGCGTGGAGGCCGCAGGGCGCAGACCTCTGCCCATTTCCCTCCAGGATTAGGCCCTGATTCTCAGGCGTGGAGCCAGCCACTCCAAAACTGGCAGAAAGCAGCCCTCTCACCCCCAGGGCAAAGAGTGGGAAAGGCTGGTTACATCAAGTGTCTTTCAAATCTTTCACTTTCGAGAGCAGAGTGTTTACATTTAGGAATCATGAACAAGCAGCAATAGGAAAGCATACAGTATCAGAGGACAGAACACTGCCCTGCGCATATCAGTACACCCCAATGACAAAGTCAAAGATTTAAATGACCTGCTTAGCTATGAGTGGCTGACACCTCACAATGATTATCATCTCTCCGTGAAGCAAAACATCCTCGGAATTGGGTTGAAAGATAGATCTAATGTGCCAAAGGAAGGCAACATGGAAATTCAGTTTCCTGCTCTCAGGGGAAGGAGGGTCGACAGCCCAATGGGTTAATGCACCTACTGCAGCCTCCTATGTGGAGCCTGCAGGCGACGCATGCAGTTGCTGGTGAGATGCTGATACAGGTTCGCCTGCTATGCAGGGGCCCGTGGTCACCTCACAGCACCTCGAGAAGGTGTCCTGTTTGAGTCCCAGGGCAATCATTGTGTCAACCATGACCCGTAGATTACACCTTTTCCCCTCGTTTTTTTCCAATCAATTGGGGCCAGAGAGACAAGCTTTTGTATGGGCCTTACCAAGGCCAGCGTGCAGAAAACAAAGGCGCAACTGTTAGTAGTAACGCAGGTATTGAAGGGGCATTAGCTGTTGGCGGATGGCGCAGGGCAATGCATACCCATTTTCAAATAAAAAAAGGTTTTTTTTTATTAAAAAAAAAATACATGCCCAGGAAATTCCAGACCTTGGATTAGAACTCAGGTCTCCAGCATTCCAAGACCAAGCACTTATCACTTGTGCCACTGGTGGTTGTGCTTCTGAGACTTGCTTTTGGGCGTATATATCTTTCTCCTGCACTCCCCTGTGAGCATACCCATTTGCGTTGTGAAACATGTTCACTGGAGCCTACAAGGATAGAACATCTGGCCCCCCCGCTCCCCCAAATACCAGCTAACTGCAGTGGCCTAGAGGTTAAGTGCTTGCATTACAGCAGCTGGGGGCCTGGGTTCGGGTCCTGCTTTCGGCACATAAACAGAATAGTTGGTCATCTCCTGGTACAGTTGGAGTGGAAGAAAGCGGAGAGGCGGGACTGTGGAAGCGAGGGAGTGCAGGCTAAAGGAAGAGGTGGGGTAGGCTAAAGGGGGAGGTAAGGTCGGATGAAGGGGTCCCTGGGGAGAAGAGGTGAGGCTGGCTGAGTCGGGGGAGGTCTAGAAGGGCATGGGGTAGGGGCCCTGGTAGAGGGAGGAAGAAAGCATAGAGGTGGGGCTGAGGAAGCCAGGAAGAAGGGGTGGTGGGGGCTGTGTAAAAGGAGAGTCCTAAGGTGGGGAAAGGGGCCATTGAGGAGGGCAGAAAAAAGGGTGCCAGTGGTGGGTGGAAAGGACAATGGGCTGACATTTTGTTCTCATCCAGCACTACCCTTTTAGCCTGCATTCCTCCTTTATTCCCTGCACTTCTCAGTCCCACCTCTATGCTTTCTTCCTCCCTCCCTCCCGCAGGGCACCTACCCCATGCCCTTCTCCCCCGACTCCGCCAGCCCCACCTCCTCTCCACAGGGACCCATGCATCCAGCCCTACCTCCCCCTTCAGCCCGCCCCACCTCACCTCACCTCACCTCCTCCTTTAGCCTGCACTCCCTCGCTTCTACCTCCCCCTTCAGCCCGCCCCACCTCACCTCCTCCTTTAGCCTGCACTCCCTCGCTTCCACAGTCCCACCCATCTGCTTGCTTCCACTGCAACTGTACAAGGAGATTACCAACTATTCCGTTTCTGTGCCGAAAGCAGGACTCAAACCCAGGCCCCCAGCGCTGTAACACAAGCACTTAACCTCTAGGCCACTGCAGTTAGCTGGTATTTGGGGGAGCTTGGGGGGGCATGATGTTCTAGCCTCATTTTCTTCAGTGAACATGTTTCACAATGCAAATGGGTATGCTCACAGGGGCATGCAGAAGAAAGACATATAGCCCAAAAGCTGCTTTCAGAAGCACAGCCACCAGTGGCTCCAGTGGGAAGTGATTGGTCTTGGAATGCGCGAGACCTGAGTTCTAATCCTCCTGGGCATGTTTTTTATTTATTTTTGCTGCTTGTTCATGATTTTTAAATGTAAAAACTCTGCACTCAAAAATAAAAATGATTTGACAGACTCTTGCTGTAGCCAGCCTTTCTCACTCTTTGCCCTGGGGGAGAACAACCCAATCACCCCTTCAGCCCCTTTTACTCGTCTCACAGCACCTCCCATAAGCGAGGAATGCATCTTTTGTTGGTAGATTTCCTTCATGAGGCTTAGCTAGGCCTGCATTCCTTTTCAAAGGGCCATAGAAGAGAGCAAAAAAGGAGAAGGCAGAATAGAGCATGAAATAGGTGGAAGACAAGGGGTCAGGGGGGTTGGCAGTAAAAGAAACAGGGCCTGGCCTGGCAGAGAGTTAGAAGTTAGGGAACACAATGAGCGAGAGAGGAGGAAAGATGCCTCAGGCATTGAGCTCTCGGACTCTTCCCCACCGTGCCTGCAGAAAGAGCCTTCTCCCGAATGGATACATTTGCCTGGAGAGCCCAGAACTAATTTCAGTTAGCCAGAGGGTAAACAGAGGCCAGGGAGAGGTGCACGCCCCTCCATTTGACTAGGCTTCTGGGGCTTCTGGGAGGAAAAAAGGCATCAGTATTCCAGCAAGATCATCGTCACCAAGGCCACCATCACTAGGGGATTACAGAGCATGCTGTGACACTCTCCGGGGCCTGGTTGGCCAGGCTTATGTTGAAGGGCACATATCCTAACCCTAAGCTACCTGGGTGGCTGCACCATAGGGGCTGCACCGGATATAGGGCTGTGCCCGTAAGGGCTGTGGTCGCGTTTGGGAGCGTTAGGGACGCGTGGAGGCCGCAGGGCGCAGACCTCTGCCCATTTCCCTCCAGGATTAGGCCCTGATTCTCAGGCGTGGAGCCAGCCACTCCAAAACTGGCAGAAAGCAGCCCTCTCACCCCCAGGGCAAAGAGTGGGAAAGGCTGGTTACATCAAGTGTCTTTCAAATCTTTCACTTTCGAGAGCAGAGTGTTTACATTTAGGAATCATGAACAAGCAGCAATAGGAAAGCATACAGTATCAGAGGACAGAACACTGCCCTGCGCATATCAGTACACCCCAATGACAAAGTCAAAGATTTAAATGACCTGCTTAGCTATGAGTGGCTGACACCTCACAATGATTATCATCTCTCCGTGAAGCAAAACATCCTCGGAATTGGGTTGAAAGATAGATCTAATGTGCCAAAGGAAGGCAACATGGAAATTCAGTTTCCTGCTCTCAGGGGAAGGAGGGTCGACAGCCCAATGGGTTAATGCACCTACTGCAGCCTCCTATGTGGAGCCTGCAGGCGACGCATGCAGTTGCTGGTGAGATGCTGATACAGGTTCGCCTGCTATGCAGGGGCCCGTGGTCACCTCACAGCACCTCGAGAAGGTGTCCTGTTTGAGTCCCAGGGCAATCATTGTGTCAACCATGACCCGTAGATTACACCTTTTCCCCTCGTTTTTTTCCAATCAATTGGGGCCAGAGAGACAAGCTTTTGTATGGGCCTTACCAAGGCCAGCGTGCAGAAAACAAAGGCGCAACTGTTAGTAGTAACGCAGGTATTGAAGGGGCATTAGCTGTTGGCGGATGGCGCAGGGCAATGCATACCCATTTTCAAATAAAAAAAGGTTTTTTTTTATTAAAAAAAAAATACATGCCCAGGAAATTCCAGACCTTGGATTAGAACTCAGGTCTCCAGCATTCCAAGACCAAGCACTTATCACTTGTGCCACTGGTGGTTGTGCTTCTGAGACTTGCTTTTGGGCGTATATATCTTTCTCCTGCACTCCCCTGTGAGCATACCCATTTGCGTTGTGAAACATGTTCACTGGAGCCTACAAGGATAGAACATCTGGCCCCCCCGCTCCCCCAAATACCAGCTAACTGCAGTGGCCTAGAGGTTAAGTGCTTGCATTACAGCAGCTGGGGGCCTGGGTTCGGGTCCTGCTTTCGGCACATAAACAGAATAGTTGGTCATCTCCTGGTACAGTTGGAGTGGAAGAAAGCGGAGAGGCGGGACTGTGGAAGCGAGGGAGTGCAGGCTAAAGGAAGAGGTGGGGTAGGCTAAAGGGGGAGGTAAGGTCGGATGAAGGGGTCCCTGGGGAGAAGAGGTGAGGCTGGCTGAGTCGGGGGAGGTCTAGAAGGGCATGGGGTAGGGGCCCTGGTAGAGGGAGGAAGAAAGCATAGAGGTGGGGCTGAGGAAGCCAGGAAGAAGGGGTGGTGGGGGCTGTGTAAAAGGAGAGTCCTAAGGTGGGGAAAGGGGCCATTGAGGAGGGCAGAAAAAAGGGTGCCAGTGGTGGGTGGAAAGGACAATGGGCTGACATTTTGTTCTCATCCAGCACTACCCTTTTAGCCTGCATTCCTCCTTTATTCCCTGCACTTCTCAGTCCCACCTCTATGCTTTCTTCCTCCCTCCCTCCCGCAGGGCACCTACCCCATGCCCTTCTCCCCCGACTCCGCCAGCCCCACCTCCTCTCCACAGGGACCCATGCATCCAGCCCTACCTCCCCCTTCAGCCCGCCCCACCTCACCTCACCTCACCTCCTCCTTTAGCCTGCACTCCCTCGCTTCTACCTCCCCCTTCAGCCCGCCCCACCTCACCTCCTCCTTTAGCCTGCACTCCCTCGCTTCCACAGTCCCACCCATCTGCTTGCTTCCACTGCAACTGTACAAGGAGATTACCAACTATTCCGTTTCTGTGCCGAAAGCAGGACTCAAACCCAGGCCCCCAGCGCTGTAACACAAGCACTTAACCTCTAGGCCACTGCAGTTAGCTGGTATTTGGGGGAGCTTGGGGGGGCATGATGTTCTAGCCTCATTTTCTTCAGTGAACATGTTTCACAATGCAAATGGGTATGCTCACAGGGGCATGCAGAAGAAAGACATATAGCCCAAAAGCTGCTTTCAGAAGCACAGCCACCAGTGGCTCCAGTGGGAAGTGATTGGTCTTGGAATGCGCGAGACCTGAGTTCTAATCCTCCTGGGCATGTTTTTTATTTATTTTTGCTGCTTGTTCATGATTTTTAAATGTAAAAACTCTGCACTCAAAAATAAAAATGATTTGACAGACTCTTGCTGTAGCCAGCCTTTCTCACTCTTTGCCCTGGGGGAGAACAACCCAATCACCCCTTCAGCCCCTCTTACTCGTCTCACAGCACCTCCCATAAGCGAGGAATGCATCTTTTGTTGGTAGATTTCCTTCATGAGGCTTAGCTAGGCCTGCATTCCTTTTCAAAGGGCCATAGAAGAGAGCAAAAAAGGAGAAGGCAGAATAGAGCATGAAATAGGTGGAAGACAAGGGGTCAGGGGGGTTGGCAGTAAAAGAAACAGGGCCTGGCCTGGCAGAGAGTTAGAAGTTAGGGAACACAATGAGCGAGGGAGGAGGAAAGATGCCTCAGGCATTGAGCTCTCGGACTCTTCCCCACCGTGCCTGCAGAAAGAGCCTTCTCCCGAATGGATACATTTGCCTGGAGAGCCCAGAACTAATTTCAGTTAGCCAGAGGGTAAACAGAGGCCAGGGAGAGGTGCACGCCCCTCCATTTGACTAGGCTTCTGGGGCTTCTGGGAGGAAAAAAGGCATCAGTATTCCAGCAAGATCATCGTCACCAAGGCCACCATCACTAGGGGATTACAGAGCATGCTGTGACACTCTCCGGGGCCTGGTTGGCCAGGCTTATGTTGAAGGGCACATATCCTAACCCTAAGCTACCTGGGTGGCTGCACCATAGGGGCTGCACCGGATATAGGGCTGTGCCCGTAAGGGCTGTGGTCGCGTTTGGGAGCGTTAGGGACGCGTGGAGGCCGCAGGGCGCAGACCTCTGCCCATTTCCCTCCAGGATTAGGCCCTGATTCTCAGGCGTGGAGCCAGCCACTCCAAAACTGGCAGAAAGCAGCCCTCTCACCCCCAGGGCAAAGAGTGGGAAAGGCTGGTTACATCAAGTGTCTTTCAAATCTTTCACTTTCGAGAGCAGAGTGTTTACATTTAGGAATCATGAACAAGCAGCAATAGGAAAGCATACAGTATCAGAGGACAGAACACTGCCCTGCGCATATCAGTACACCCCAATGACAAAGTCAAAGATTTAAATGACCTGCTTAGCTATGAGTGGCTGACACCTCACAATGATTATCATCTCTCCGTGAAGCAAAACATCCTCGGAATTGGGTTGAAAGATAGATCTAATGTGCCAAAGGAAGGCAACATGGAAATTCAGTTTCCTGCTCTCAGGGGAAGGAGGGTCGACAGCCCAATGGGTTAATGCACCTACTGCAGCCTCCTATGTGGAGCCTGCAGGCGACGCATGCAGTTGCTGGTGAGATGCTGATACAGGTTCGCCTGCTATGCAGGGGCCCGTGGTCACCTCACAGCACCTCGAGAAGGTGTCCTGTTTGAGTCCCAGGGCAATCATTGTGTCAACCATGACCCGTAGATTACACCTTTTCCCCTCGTTTTTTTCCAATCAATTGGGGCCAGAGAGACAAGCTTTTGTATGGGCCTTACCAAGGCCAGCGTGCAGAAAACAAAGGCGCAACTGTTAGTAGTAACGCAGGTATTGAAGGGGCATTAGCTGTTGGCGGATGGCGCAGGGCAATGCATACCCATTTTCAAATAAAAAAAGGTTTTTTTTTATTAAAAAAAAAATACATGCCCAGGAAATTCCAGACCTTGGATTAGAACTCAGGTCTCCAGCATTCCAAGACCAAGCACTTATCACTTGTGCCACTGGTGGTTGTGCTTCTGAGACTTGCTTTTGGGCGTATATATCTTTCTCCTGCACTCCCCTGTGAGCATACCCATTTGCGTTGTGAAACATGTTCACTGGAGCCTACAAGGATAGAACATCTGGCCCCCCCGCTCCCCCAAATACCAGCTAACTGCAGTGGCCTAGAGGTTAAGTGCTTGCATTACAGCAGCTGGGGGCCTGGGTTCGGGTCCTGCTTTCGGCACATAAACAGAATAGTTGGTCATCTCCTGGTACAGTTGGAGTGGAAGAAAGCGGAGAGGCGGGACTGTGGAAGCGAGGGAGTGCAGGCTAAAGGAAGAGGTGGGGTAGGCTAAAGGGGGAGGTAAGGTCGGATGAAGGGGTCCCTGGGGAGAAGAGGTGAGGCTGGCTGAGTCGGGGGAGGTCTAGAAGGGCATGGGGTAGGGGCCCTGGTAGAGGGAGGAAGAAAGCATAGAGGTGGGGCTGAGGAAGCCAGGAAGAAGGGGTGGTGGGGGCTGTGTAAAAGGAGAGTCCTAAGGTGGGGAAAGGGGCCATTGAGGAGGGCAGAAAAAAGGGTGCCAGTGGTGGGTGGAAAGGACAATGGGCTGACATTTTGTTCTCATCCAGCACTACCCTTTTAGCCTGCATTCCTCCTTTATTCCCTGCACTTCTCAGTCCCACCTCTATGCTTTCTTCCTCCCTCCCTCCCGCAGGGCACCTACCCCATGCCCTTCTCCCCCGACTCCGCCAGCCCCACCTCCTCTCCACAGGGACCCATGCATCCAGCCCTACCTCCCCCTTCAGCCCGCCCCACCTCACCTCACCTCACCTCCTCCTTTAGCCTGCACTCCCTCGCTTCTACCTCCCCCTTCAGCCCGCCCCACCTCACCTCCTCCTTTAGCCTGCACTCCCTCGCTTCCACAGTCCCACCCATCTGCTTGCTTCCACTGCAACTGTACAAGGAGATTACCAACTATTCCGTTTCTGTGCCGAAAGCAGGACTCAAACCCAGGCCCCCAGCGCTGTAACACAAGCACTTAACCTCTAGGCCACTGCAGTTAGCTGGTATTTGGGGGAGCTTGGGGGGGCATGATGTTCTAGCCTCATTTTCTTCAGTGAACATGTTTCACAATGCAAATGGGTATGCTCACAGGGGCATGCAGAAGAAAGACATATAGCCCAAAAGCTGCTTTCAGAAGCACAGCCACCAGTGGCTCCAGTGGGAAGTGATTGGTCTTGGAATGCGCGAGACCTGAGTTCTAATCCTCCTGGGCATGTTTTTTATTTATTTTTGCTGCTTGTTCATGATTTTTAAATGTAAAAACTCTGCACTCAAAAATAAAAATGATTTGACAGACTCTTGCTGTAGCCAGCCTTTCTCACTCTTTGCCCTGGGGGAGAACAACCCAATCACCCCTTCAGCCCCTCTTACTCGTCTCACAGCACCTCCCATAAGCGAGGAATGCATCTTTTGTTGGTAGATTTCCTTCATGAGGCTTAGCTAGGCCTGCATTCCTTTTCAAAGGGCCATAGAAGAGAGCAAAAAAGGAGAAGGCAGAATAGAGCATGAAATAGGTGGAAGACAAGGGGTCAGGGGGGTTGGCAGTAAAAGAAACAGGGCCTGGCCTGGCAGAGAGTTAGAAGTTAGGGAACACAATGAGCGAGGGAGGAGGAAAGATGCCTCAGGCATTGAGCTCTCGGACTCTTCCCCACCGTGCCTGCAGAAAGAGCCTTCTCCCGAATGGATACATTTGCCTGGAGAGCCCAGAACTAATTTCAGTTAGCCAGAGGGTAAACAGAGGCCAGGGAGAGGTGCACGCCCCTCCATTTGACTAGGCTTCTGGGGCTTCTGGGAGGAAAAAAGGCATCAGTATTCCAGCAAGATCATCGTCACCAAGGCCACCATCACTAGGGGATTACAGAGCATGCTGTGACACTCTCCGGGGCCTGGTTGGCCAGGCTTATGTTGAAGGGCACATATCCTAACCCTAAGCTACCTGGGTGGCTGCACCATAGGGGCTGCACCGGATATAGGGCTGTGCCCGTAAGGGCTGTGGTCGCGTTTGGGAGCGTTAGGGACGCGTGGAGGCCGCAGGGCGCAGACCTCTGCCCATTTCCCTCCAGGATTAGGCCCTGATTCTCAGGCGTGGAGCCAGCCACTCCAAAACTGGCAGAAAGCAGCCCTCTCACCCCCAGGGCAAAGAGTGGGAAAGGCTGGTTACATCAAGTGTCTTTCAAATCTTTCACTTTCGAGAGCAGAGTGTTTACATTTAGGAATCATGAACAAGCAGCAATAGGAAAGCATACAGTATCAGAGGACAGAACACTGCCCTGCGCATATCAGTACACCCCAATGACAAAGTCAAAGATTTAAATGACCTGCTTAGCTATGAGTGGCTGACACCTCACAATGATTATCATCTCTCCGTGAAGCAAAACATCCTCGGAATTGGGTTGAAAGATAGATCTAATGTGCCAAAGGAAGGCAACATGGAAATTCAGTTTCCTGCTCTCAGGGGAAGGAGGGTCGACAGCCCAATGGGTTAATGCACCTACTGCAGCCTCCTATGTGGAGCCTGCAGGCGACGCATGCAGTTGCTGGTGAGATGCTGATACAGGTTCGCCTGCTATGCAGGGGCCCGTGGTCACCTCACAGCACCTCGAGAAGGTGTCCTGTTTGAGTCCCAGGGCAATCATTGTGTCAACCATGACCCGTAGATTACACCTTTTCCCCTCGTTTTTTTCCAATCAATTGGGGCCAGAGAGACAAGCTTTTGTATGGGCCTTACCAAGGCCAGCGTGCAGAAAACAAAGGCGCAACTGTTAGTAGTAACGCAGGTATTGAAGGGGCATTAGCTGTTGGCGGATGGCGCAGGGCAATGCATACCCATTTTCAAATAAAAAAAGGTTTTTTTTTATTAAAAAAAAAATACATGCCCAGGAAATTCCAGACCTTGGATTAGAACTCAGGTCTCCAGCATTCCAAGACCAAGCACTTATCACTTGTGCCACTGGTGGTTGTGCTTCTGAGACTTGCTTTTGGGCGTATATATCTTTCTCCTGCACTCCCCTGTGAGCATACCCATTTGCGTTGTGAAACATGTTCACTGGAGCCTACAAGGATAGAACATCTGGCCCCCCCGCTCCCCCAAATACCAGCTAACTGCAGTGGCCTAGAGGTTAAGTGCTTGCATTACAGCAGCTGGGGGCCTGGGTTCGGGTCCTGCTTTCGGCACATAAACAGAATAGTTGGTCATCTCCTGGTACAGTTGGAGTGGAAGAAAGCGGAGAGGCGGGACTGTGGAAGCGAGGGAGTGCAGGCTAAAGGAAGAGGTGGGGTAGGCTAAAGGGGGAGGTAAGGTCGGATGAAGGGGTCCCTGGGGAGAAGAGGTGAGGCTGGCTGAGTCGGGGGAGGTCTAGAAGGGCATGGGGTAGGGGCCCTGGTAGAGGGAGGAAGAAAGCATAGAGGTGGGGCTGAGGAAGCCAGGAAGAAGGGGTGGTGGGGGCTGTGTAAAAGGAGAGTCCTAAGGTGGGGAAAGGGGCCATTGAGGAGGGCAGAAAAAAGGGTGCCAGTGGTGGGTGGAAAGGACAATGGGCTGACATTTTGTTCTCATCCAGCACTACCCTTTTAGCCTGCATTCCTCCTTTATTCCCTGCACTTCTCAGTCCCACCTCTATGCTTTCTTCCTCCCTCCCTCCCGCAGGGCACCTACCCCATGCCCTTCTCCCCCGACTCCGCCAGCCCCACCTCCTCTCCACAGGGACCCATGCATCCAGCCCTACCTCCCCCTTCAGCCCGCCCCACCTCACCTCACCTCACCTCCTCCTTTAGCCTGCACTCCCTCGCTTCTACCTCCCCCTTCAGCCCGCCCCACCTCACCTCCTCCTTTAGCCTGCACTCCCTCGCTTCCACAGTCCCACCCATCTGCTTGCTTCCACTGCAACTGTACAAGGAGATTACCAACTATTCCGTTTCTGTGCCGAAAGCAGGACTCAAACCCAGGCCCCCAGCGCTGTAACACAAGCACTTAACCTCTAGGCCACTGCAGTTAGCTGGTATTTGGGGGAGCTTGGGGGGGCATGATGTTCTAGCCTCATTTTCTTCAGTGAACATGTTTCACAATGCAAATGGGTATGCTCACAGGGGCATGCAGAAGAAAGACATATAGCCCAAAAGCTGCTTTCAGAAGCACAGCCACCAGTGGCTCCAGTGGGAAGTGATTGGTCTTGGAATGCGCGAGACCTGAGTTCTAATCCTCCTGGGCATGTTTTTTATTTATTTTTGCTGCTTGTTCATGATTTTTAAATGTAAAAACTCTGCACTCAAAAATAAAAATGATTTGACAGACTCTTGCTGTAGCCAGCCTTTCTCACTCTTTGCCCTGGGGGAGAACAACCCAATCACCCCTTCAGCCCCTCTTACTCGTCTCACAGCACCTCCCATAAGCGAGGAATGCATCTTTTGTTGGTAGATTTCCTTCATGAGGCTTAGCTAGGCCTGCATTCCTTTTCAAAGGGCCATAGAAGAGAGCAAAAAAGGAGAAGGCAGAATAGAGCATGAAATAGGTGGAAGACAAGGGGTCAGGGGGGTTGGCAGTAAAAGAAACAGGGCCTGGCCTGGCAGAGAGTTAGAAGTTAGGGAACACAATGAGCGAGAGAGGAGGAAAGATGCCTCAGGCATTGAGCTCTCGGACTCTTCCCCACCGTGCCTGCAGAAAGAGCCTTCTCCCGAATGGATACATTTGCCTGGAGAGCCCAGAACTAATTTCAGTTAGCCAGAGGGTAAACAGAGGCCAGGGAGAGGTGCACGCCCCTCCATTTGACTAGGCTTCTGGGGCTTCTGGGAGGAAAAAAGGCATCAGTATTCCAGCAAGATCATCGTCACCAAGGCCACCATCACTAGGGGATTACAGAGCATGCTGTGACACTCTCCGGGGCCTGGTTGGCCAGGCTTATGTTGAAGGGCACATATCCTAACCCTAAGCTACCTGGGTGGCTGCACCATAGGGGCTGCACCGGATATAGGGCTGTGCCCGTAAGGGCTGTGGTCGCGTTTGGGAGCGTTAGGGACGCGTGGAGGCCGCAGGGCGCAGACCTCTGCCCATTTCCCTCCAGGATTAGGCCCTGATTCTCAGGCGTGGAGCCAGCCACTCCAAAACTGGCAGAAAGCAGCCCTCTCACCCCCAGGGCAAAGAGTGGGAAAGGCTGGTTACATCAAGTGTCTTTCAAATCTTTCACTTTCGAGAGCAGAGTGTTTACATTTAGGAATCATGAACAAGCAGCAATAGGAAAGCATACAGTATCAGAGGACAGAACACTGCCCTGCGCATATCAGTACACCCCAATGACAAAGTCAAAGATTTAAATGACCTGCTTAGCTATGAGTGGCTGACACCTCACAATGATTATCATCTCTCCGTGAAGCAAAACATCCTCGGAATTGGGTTGAAAGATAGATCTAATGTGCCAAAGGAAGGCAACATGGAAATTCAGTTTCCTGCTCTCAGGGGAAGGAGGGTCGACAGCCCAATGGGTTAATGCACCTACTGCAGCCTCCTATGTGGAGCCTGCAGGCGACGCATGCAGTTGCTGGTGAGATGCTGATACAGGTTCGCCTGCTATGCAGGGGCCCGTGGTCACCTCACAGCACCTCGAGAAGGTGTCCTGTTTGAGTCCCAGGGCAATCATTGTGTCAACCATGACCCGTAGATTACACCTTTTCCCCTCGTTTTTTTCCAATCAATTGGGGCCAGAGAGACAAGCTTTTGTATGGGCCTTACCAAGGCCAGCGTGCAGAAAACAAAGGCGCAACTGTTAGTAGTAACGCAGGTATTGAAGGGGCATTAGCTGTTGGCGGATGGCGCAGGGCAATGCATACCCATTTTCAAATAAAAAAAGGTTTTTTTTTATTAAAAAAAAAATACATGCCCAGGAAATTCCAGACCTTGGATTAGAACTCAGGTCTCCAGCATTCCAAGACCAAGCACTTATCACTTGTGCCACTGGTGGTTGTGCTTCTGAGACTTGCTTTTGGGCGTATATATCTTTCTCCTGCACTCCCCTGTGAGCATACCCATTTGCGTTGTGAAACATGTTCACTGGAGCCTACAAGGATAGAACATCTGGCCCCCCCGCTCCCCCAAATACCAGCTAACTGCAGTGGCCTAGAGGTTAAGTGCTTGCATTACAGCAGCTGGGGGCCTGGGTTCGGGTCCTGCTTTCGGCACATAAACAGAATAGTTGGTCATCTCCTGGTACAGTTGGAGTGGAAGAAAGCGGAGAGGCGGGACTGTGGAAGCGAGGGAGTGCAGGCTAAAGGAAGAGGTGGGGTAGGCTAAAGGGGGAGGTAAGGTCGGATGAAGGGGTCCCTGGGGAGAAGAGGTGAGGCTGGCTGAGTCGGGGGAGGTCTAGAAGGGCATGGGGTAGGGGCCCTGGTAGAGGGAGGAAGAAAGCATAGAGGTGGGGCTGAGGAAGCCAGGAAGAAGGGGTGGTGGGGGCTGTGTAAAAGGAGAGTCCTAAGGTGGGGAAAGGGGCCATTGAGGAGGGCAGAAAAAAGGGTGCCAGTGGTGGGTGGAAAGGACAATGGGCTGACATTTTGTTCTCATCCAGCACTACCCTTTTAGCCTGCATTCCTCCTTTATTCCCTGCACTTCTCAGTCCCACCTCTATGCTTTCTTCCTCCCTCCCTCCCGCAGGGCACCTACCCCATGCCCTTCTCCCCCGACTCCGCCAGCCCCACCTCCTCTCCACAGGGACCCATGCATCCAGCCCTACCTCCCCCTTCAGCCCGCCCCACCTCACCTCACCTCACCTCCTCCTTTAGCCTGCACTCCCTCGCTTCTACCTCCCCCTTCAGCCCGCCCCACCTCACCTCCTCCTTTAGCCTGCACTCCCTCGCTTCCACAGTCCCACCCATCTGCTTGCTTCCACTGCAACTGTACAAGGAGATTACCAACTATTCCGTTTCTGTGCCGAAAGCAGGACTCAAACCCAGGCCCCCAGCGCTGTAACACAAGCACTTAACCTCTAGGCCACTGCAGTTAGCTGGTATTTGGGGGAGCTTGGGGGGGCATGATGTTCTAGCCTCATTTTCTTCAGTGAACATGTTTCACAATGCAAATGGGTATGCTCACAGGGGCATGCAGAAGAAAGACATATAGCCCAAAAGCTGCTTTCAGAAGCACAGCCACCAGTGGCTCCAGTGGGAAGTGATTGGTCTTGGAATGCGCGAGACCTGAGTTCTAATCCTCCTGGGCATGTTTTTTATTTATTTTTGCTGCTTGTTCATGATTTTTAAATGTAAAAACTCTGCACTCAAAAATAAAAATGATTTGACAGACTCTTGCTGTAGCCAGCCTTTCTCACTCTTTGCCCTGGGGGAGAACAACCCAATCACCCCTTCAGCCCCTCTTACTCGTCTCACAGCACCTCCCATAAGCGAGGAATGCATCTTTTGTTGGTAGATTTCCTTCATGAGGCTTAGCTAGGCCTGCATTCCTTTTCAAAGGGCCATAGAAGAGAGCAAAAAAGGAGAAGGCAGAATAGAGCATGAAATAGGTGGAAGACAAGGGGTCAGGGGGGTTGGCAGTAAAAGAAACAGGGCCTGGCCTGGCAGAGAGTTAGAAGTTAGGGAACACAATGAGCGAGGGAGGAGGAAAGATGCCTCAGGCATTGAGCTCTCGGACTCTTCCCCACCGTGCCTGCAGAAAGAGCCTTCTCCCGAATGGATACATTTGCCTGGAGAGCCCAGAACTAATTTCAGTTAGCCAGAGGGTAAACAGAGGCCAGGGAGAGGTGCACGCCCCTCCATTTGACTAGGCTTCTGGGGCTTCTGGGAGGAAAAAAGGCATCAGTATTCCAGCAAGATCATCGTCACCAAGGCCACCATCACTAGGGGATTACAGAGCATGCTGTGACACTCTCCGGGGCCTGGTTGGCCAGGCTTATGTTGAAGAGCACATATCCTAACCCTAAGCTACCTGGGTGGCTGCACCATAGGGGCTGCACCGGATATAGGGCTGTGCCCGTAAGGGCTGTGGTCGCGTTTGGGAGCGTTAGGGACGCGTGGAGGCCGCAGGGCGCAGACCTCTGCCCATTTCCCTCCAGGATTAGGCCCTGATTCTCAGGCGTGGAGCCAGCCACTCCAAAACTGGCAGAAAGCAGCCCTCTCACCCCCAGGGCAAAGAGTGGGAAAGGCTGGTTACATCAAGTGTCTTTCAAATCTTTCACTTTCGAGAGCAGAGTGTTTACATTTAGGAATCATGAACAAGCAGCAATAGGAAAGCATACAGTATCAGAGGACAGAACACTGCCCTGCGCATATCAGTACACCCCAATGACAAAGTCAAAGATTTAAATGACCTGCTTAGCTATGAGTGGCTGACACCTCACAATGATTATCATCTCTCCGTGAAGCAAAACATCCTCGGAATTGGGTTGAAAGATAGATCTAATGTGCCAAAGGAAGGCAACATGGAAATTCAGTTTCCTGCTCTCAGGGGAAGGAGGGTCGACAGCCCAATGGGTTAATGCACCTACTGCAGCCTCCTATGTGGAGCCTGCAGGCGACGCATGCAGTTGCTGGTGAGATGCTGATACAGGTTCGCCTGCTATGCAGGGGCCCGTGGTCACCTCACAGCACCTCGAGAAGGTGTCCTGTTTGAGTCCCAGGGCAATCATTGTGTCAACCATGACCCGTAGATTACACCTTTTCCCCTCGTTTTTTTCCAATCAATTGGGGCCAGAGAGACAAGCTTTTGTATGGGCCTTACCAAGGCCAGCGTGCAGAAAACAAAGGCGCAACTGTTAGTAGTAACGCAGGTATTGAAGGGGCATTAGCTGTTGGCGGATGGCGCAGGGCAATGCATACCCATTTTCAAATAAAAAAAGGTTTTTTTTTATTAAAAAAAAAATACATGCCCAGGAAATTCCAGACCTTGGATTAGAACTCAGGTCTCCAGCATTCCAAGACCAAGCACTTATCACTTGTGCCACTGGTGGTTGTGCTTCTGAGACTTGCTTTTGGGCGTATATATCTTTCTCCTGCACTCCCCTGTGAGCATACCCATTTGCGTTGTGAAACATGTTCACTGGAGCCTACAAGGATAGAACATCTGGCCCCCCCGCTCCCCCAAATACCAGCTAACTGCAGTGGCCTAGAGGTTAAGTGCTTGCATTACAGCAGCTGGGGGCCTGGGTTCGGGTCCTGCTTTCGGCACATAAACAGAATAGTTGGTCATCTCCTGGTACAGTTGGAGTGGAAGAAAGCGGAGAGGCGGGACTGTGGAAGCGAGGGAGTGCAGGCTAAAGGAAGAGGTGGGGTAGGCTAAAGGGGGAGGTAAGGTCGGATGAAGGGGTCCCTGGGGAGAAGAGGTGAGGCTGGCTGAGTCGGGGGAGGTCTAGAAGGGCATGGGGTAGGGGCCCTGGTAGAGGGAGGAAGAAAGCATAGAGGTGGGGCTGAGGAAGCCAGGAAGAAGGGGTGGTGGGGGCTGTGTAAAAGGAGAGTCCTAAGGTGGGGAAAGGGGCCATTGAGGAGGGCAGAAAAAAGGGTGCCAGTGGTGGGTGGAAAGGACAATGGGCTGACATTTTGTTCTCATCCAGCACTACCCTTTTAGCCTGCATTCCTCCTTTATTCCCTGCACTTCTCAGTCCCACCTCTATGCTTTCTTCCTCCCTCCCTCCCGCAGGGCACCTACCCCATGCCCTTCTCCCCCGACTCCGCCAGCCCCACCTCCTCTCCACAGGGACCCATGCATCCAGCCCTACCTCCCCCTTCAGCCCGCCCCACCTCACCTCACCTCCTCCTTTAGCCTGCACTCCCTCGCTTCTACCTCCCCCTTCAGCCCGCCCCACCTCACCTCCTCCTTTAGCCTGCACTCCCTCGCTTCCACAGTCCCACCCATCTGCTTGCTTCCACTGCAACTGTACAAGGAGATTACCAACTATTCCGTTTCTGTGCCGAAAGCAGGACTCAAACCCAGGCCCCCAGCGCTGTAACACAAGCACTTAACCTCTAGGCCACTGCAGTTAGCTGGTATTTGGGGGAGCTTGGGGGGGCATGATGTTCTAGCCTCATTTTCTTCAGTGAACATGTTTCACAATGCAAATGGGTATGCTCACAGGGGCATGCAGAAGAAAGACATATAGCCCAAAAGCTGCTTTCAGAAGCACAGCCACCAGTGGCTCCAGTGGGAAGTGATTGGTCTTGGAATGCGCGAGACCTGAGTTCTAATCCTCCTGGGCATGTTTTTTATTTATTTTTGCTGCTTGTTCATGATTTTTAAATGTAAAAACTCTGCACTCAAAAATAAAAATGATTTGACAGACTCTTGCTGTAGCCAGCCTTTCTCACTCTTTGCCCTGGGGGAGAACAACCCAATCACCCCTTCAGCCCCTCTTACTCGTCTCACAGCACCTCCCATAAGCGAGGAATGCATCTTTTGTTGGTAGATTTCCTTCATGAGGCTTAGCTAGGCCTGCATTCCTTTTCAAAGGGCCATAGAAGAGAGCAAAAAAGGAGAAGGCAGAATAGAGCATGAAATAGGTGGAAGACAAGGGGTCAGGGGGGTTGGCAGTAAAAGAAACAGGGCCTGGCCTGGCAGAGAGTTAGAAGTTAGGGAACACAATGAGCGAGGGAGGAGGAAAGATGCCTCAGGCATTGAGCTCTCGGACTCTTCCCCACCGTGCCTGCAGAAAGAGCCTTCTCCCGAATGGATACATTTGCCTGGAGAGCCCAGAACTAATTTCAGTTAGCCAGAGGGTAAACAGAGGCCAGGGAGAGGTGCACGCCCCTCCATTTGACTAGGCTTCTGGGGCTTCTGGGAGGAAAAAAGGCATCAGTATTCCAGCAAGATCATCGTCACCAAGGCCACCATCACTAGGGGATTACAGAGCATGCTGTGACACTCTCCGGGGCCTGGTTGGCCAGGCTTATGTTGAAGGGCACATATCCTAACCCTAAGCTACCTGGGTGGCTGCACCATAGGGGCTGCACCGGATATAGGGCTGTGCCCGTAAGGGCTGTGGTCGCGTTTGGGAGCGTTAGGGACGCGTGGAGGCCGCAGGGCGCAGACCTCTGCCCATTTCCCTCCAGGATTAGGCCCTGATTCTCAGGCGTGGAGCCAGCCACTCCAAAACTGGCAGAAAGCAGCCCTCTCACCCCCAGGGCAAAGAGTGGGAAAGGCTGGTTACATCAAGTGTCTTTCAAATCTTTCACTTTCGAGAGCAGAGTGTTTACATTTAGGAATCATGAACAAGCAGCAATAGGAAAGCATACAGTATCAGAGGACAGAACACTGCCCTGCGCATATCAGTACACCCCAATGACAAAGTCAAAGATTTAAATGACCTGCTTAGCTATGAGTGGCTGACACCTCACAATGATTATCATCTCTCCGTGAAGCAAAACATCCTCGGAATTGGGTTGAAAGATAGATCTAATGTGCCAAAGGAAGGCAACATGGAAATTCAGTTTCCTGCTCTCAGGGGAAGGAGGGTCGACAGCCCAATGGGTTAATGCACCTACTGCAGCCTCCTATGTGGAGCCTGCAGGCGACGCATGCAGTTGCTGGTGAGATGCTGATACAGGTTCGCCTGCTATGCAGGGGCCCGTGGTCACCTCACAGCACCTCGAGAAGGTGTCCTGTTTGAGTCCCAGGGCAATCATTGTGTCAACCATGACCCGTAGATTACACCTTTTCCCCTCGTTTTTTTCCAATCAATTGGGGCCAGAGAGACAAGCTTTTGTATGGGCCTTACCAAGGCCAGCGTGCAGAAAACAAAGGCGCAACTGTTAGTAGTAACGCAGGTATTGAAGGGGCATTAGCTGTTGGCGGATGGCGCAGGGCAATGCATACCCATTTTCAAATAAAAAAAGGTTTTTTTTTATTAAAAAAAAAATACATGCCCAGGAAATTCCAGACCTTGGATTAGAACTCAGGTCTCCAGCATTCCAAGACCAAGCACTTATCACTTGTGCCACTGGTGGTTGTGCTTCTGAGACTTGCTTTTGGGCGTATATATCTTTCTCCTGCACTCCCCTGTGAGCATACCCATTTGCGTTGTGAAACATGTTCACTGGAGCCTACAAGGATAGAACATCTGGCCCCCCCGCTCCCCCAAATACCAGCTAACTGCAGTGGCCTAGAGGTTAAGTGCTTGCATTACAGCAGCTGGGGGCCTGGGTTCGGGTCCTGCTTTCGGCACATAAACAGAATAGTTGGTCATCTCCTGGTACAGTTGGAGTGGAAGAAAGCGGAGAGGCGGGACTGTGGAAGCGAGGGAGTGCAGGCTAAAGGAAGAGGTGGGGTAGGCTAAAGGGGGAGGTAAGGTCGGATGAAGGGGTCCCTGGGGAGAAGAGGTGAGGCTGGCTGAGTCGGGGGAGGTCTAGAAGGGCATGGGGTAGGGGCCCTGGTAGAGGGAGGAAGAAAGCATAGAGGTGGGGCTGAGGAAGCCAGGAAGAAGGGGTGGTGGGGGCTGTGTAAAAGGAGAGTCCTAAGGTGGGGAAAGGGGCCATTGAGGAGGGCAGAAAAAAGGGTGCCAGTGGTGGGTGGAAAGGACAATGGGCTGACATTTTGTTCTCATCCAGCACTACCCTTTTAGCCTGCATTCCTCCTTTATTCCCTGCACTTCTCAGTCCCACCTCTATGCTTTCTTCCTCCCTCCCTCCCGCAGGGCACCTACCCCATGCCCTTCTCCCCCGACTCCGCCAGCCCCACCTCCTCTCCACAGGGACCCATGCATCCAGCCCTACCTCCCCCTTCAGCCCGCCCCACCTCACCTCACCTCACCTCACCTCCTCCTTTAGCCTGCACTCCCTCGCTTCTACCTCCCCCTTCAGCCCGCCCCACCTCACTTCCTCCTTTAGCCTGCACTCCCTCGCTTCCACAGTCCCACCCATCTGCTTGCTTCCACTGCAACTGTACAAGGAGATTACCAACTATTCCGTTTCTGTGCCGAAAGCAGGACTCAAACCCAGGCCCCCAGCGCTGTAACACAAGCACTTAACCTCTAGGCCACTGCAGTTAGCTGGTATTTGGGGGAGCTTGGGGGGGCATGATGTTCTAGCCTCATTTTCTTCAGTGAACATGTTTCACAATGCAAATGGGTATGCTCACAGGGGCATGCAGAAGAAAGACATATAGCCCAAAAGCTGCTTTCAGAAGCACAGCCACCAGTGGCTCCAGTGGGAAGTGATTGGTCTTGGAATGCGCGAGACCTGAGTTCTAATCCTCCTGGGCATGTTTTTTATTTATTTTTGCTGCTTGTTCATGATTTTTAAATGTAAAAACTCTGCACTCAAAAATAAAAATGATTTGACAGACTCTTGCTGTAGCCAGCCTTTCTCACTCTTTGCCCTGGGGGAGAACAACCCAATCACCCCTTCAGCCCCTCTTACTCGTCTCACAGCACCTCCCATAAGCGAGGAATGCATCTTTTGTTGGTAGATTTCCTTCATGAGGCTTAGCTAGGCCTGCATTCCTTTTCAAAGGGCCATAGAAGAGAGCAAAAAAGGAGAAGGCAGAATAGAGCATGAAATAGGTGGAAGACAAGGGGTCAGGGGGGTTGGCAGTAAAAGAAACAGGGCCTGGCCTGGCAGAGAGTTAGAAGTTAGGGAACACAATGAGCGAGGGAGGAGGAAAGATGCCTCAGGCATTGAGCTCTCGGACTCTTCCCCACCGTGCCTGCAGAAAGAGCCTTCTCCCGAATGGATACATTTGCCTGGAGAGCCCAGAACTAATTTCAGTTAGCCAGAGGGTAAACAGAGGCCAGGGAGAGGTGCACGCCCCTCCATTTGACTAGGCTTCTGGGGCTTCTGGGAGGAAAAAAGGCATCAGTATTCCAGCAAGATCATCGTCACCAAGGCCACCATCACTAGGGGATTACAGAGCATGCTGTGACACTCTCCGGGGCCTGGTTGGCCAGGCTTATGTTGAAGAGCACATATCCTAACCCTAAGCTACCTGGGTGGCTGCACCATAGGGGCTGCACCGGATATAGGGCTGTGCCCGTAAGGGCTGTGGTCGCGTTTGGGAGCGTTAGGGACGCGTGGAGGCCGCAGGGCGCAGACCTCTGCCCATTTCCCTCCAGGATTAGGCCCTGATTCTCAGGCGTGGAGCCAGCCACTCCAAAACTGGCAGAAAGCAGCCCTCTCACCCCCAGGGCAAAGAGTGGGAAAGGCTGGTTACATCAAGTGTCTTTCAAATCTTTCACTTTCGAGAGCAGAGTGTTTACATTTAGGAATCATGAACAAGCAGCAATAGGAAAGCATACAGTATCAGAGGACAGAACACTGCCCTGCGCATATCAGTACACCCCAATGACAAAGTCAAAGATTTAAATGACCTGCTTAGCTATGAGTGGCTGACACCTCACAATGATTATCATCTCTCCGTGAAGCAAAACATCCTCGGAATTGGGTTGAAAGATAGATCTAATGTGCCAAAGGAAGGCAACATGGAAATTCAGTTTCCTGCTCTCAGGGGAAGGAGGGTCGACAGCCCAATGGGTTAATGCACCTACTGCAGCCTCCTATGTGGAGCCTGCAGGCGACGCATGCAGTTGCTGGTGAGATGCTGATACAGGTTCGCCTGCTATGCAGGGGCCCGTGGTCACCTCACAGCACCTCGAGAAGGTGTCCTGTTTGAGTCCCAGGGCAATCATTGTGTCAACCATGACCCGTAGATTACACCTTTTCCCCTCGTTTTTTTCCAATCAATTGGGGCCAGAGAGACAAGCTTTTGTATGGGCCTTACCAAGGCCAGCGTGCAGAAAACAAAGGCGCAACTGTTAGTAGTAACGCAGGTATTGAAGGGGCATTAGCTGTTGGCGGATGGCGCAGGGCAATGCATACCCATTTTCAAATAAAAAAAGGTTTTTTTTTATTAAAAAAAAAATACATGCCCAGGAAATTCCAGACCTTGGATTAGAACTCAGGTCTCCAGCATTCCAAGACCAAGCACTTATCACTTGTGCCACTGGTGGTTGTGCTTCTGAGACTTGCTTTTGGGCGTATATATCTTTCTCCTGCACTCCCCTGTGAGCATACCCATTTGCGTTGTGAAACATGTTCACTGGAGCCTACAAGGATAGAACATCTGGCCCCCCCGCTCCCCCAAATACCAGCTAACTGCAGTGGCCTAGAGGTTAAGTGCTTGCATTACAGCAGCTGGGGGCCTGGGTTCGGGTCCTGCTTTCGGCACATAAACAGAATAGTTGGTCATCTCCTGGTACAGTTGGAGTGGAAGAAAGCGGAGAGGCGGGACTGTGGAAGCGAGGGAGTGCAGGCTAAAGGAAGAGGTGGGGTAGGCTAAAGGGGGAGGTAAGGTCGGATGAAGGGGTCCCTGGGGAGAAGAGGTGAGGCTGGCTGAGTCGGGGGAGGTCTAGAAGGGCATGGGGTAGGGGCCCTGGTAGAGGGAGGAAGAAAGCATAGAGGTGGGGCTGAGGAAGCCAGGAAGAAGGGGTGGTGGGGGCTGTGTAAAAGGAGAGTCCTAAGGTGGGGAAAGGGGCCATTGAGGAGGGCAGAAAAAAGGGTGCCAGTGGTGGGTGGAAAGGACAATGGGCTGACATTTTGTTCTCATCCAGCACTACCCTTTTAGCCTGCATTCCTCCTTTATTCCCTGCACTTCTCAGTCCCACCTCTATGCTTTCTTCCTCCCTCCCTCCCGCAGGGCACCTACCCCATGCCCTTCTCCCCCGACTCCGCCAGCCCCACCTCCTCTCCACAGGGACCCATGCATCCAGCCCTACCTCCCCCTTCAGCCCGCCCCACCTCACCTCACCTCACCTCACCTCCTCCTTTAGCCTGCACTCCCTCGCTTCTACCTCCCCCTTCAGCCCGCCCCACCTCACCTCCTCCTTTAGCCTGCACTCCCTCGCTTCCACAGTCCCACCCATCTGCTTGCTTCCACTGCAACTGTACAAGGAGATTACCAACTATTCCGTTTCTGTGCCGAAAGCAGGACTCAAACCCAGGCCCCCAGCGCTGTAACACAAGCACTTAACCTCTAGGCCACTGCAGTTAGCTGGTATTTGGGGGAGCTTGGGGGGGCATGATGTTCTAGCCTCATTTTCTTCAGTGAACATGTTTCACAATGCAAATGGGTATGCTCACAGGGGCATGCAGAAGAAAGACATATAGCCCAAAAGCTGCTTTCAGAAGCACAGCCACCAGTGGCTCCAGTGGGAAGTGATTGGTCTTGGAATGCGCGAGACCTGAGTTCTAATCCTCCTGGGCATGTTTTTTATTTATTTTTGCTGCTTGTTCATGATTTTTAAATGTAAAAACTCTGCACTCAAAAATAAAAATGATTTGACAGACTCTTGCTGTAGCCAGCCTTTCTCACTCTTTGCCCTGGGGGAGAACAACCCAATCACCCCTTCAGCCCCTCTTACTCGTCTCACAGCACCTCCCATAAGCGAGGAATGCATCTTTTGTTGGTAGATTTCCTTCATGAGGCTTAGCTAGGCCTGCATTCCTTTTCAAAGGGCCATAGAAGAGAGCAAAAAAGGAGAAGGCAGAATAGAGCATGAAATAGGTGGAAGACAAGGGGTCAGGGGGGTTGGCAGTAAAAGAAACAGGGCCTGGCCTGGCAGAGAGTTAGAAGTTAGGGAACACAATGAGCGAGGGAGGAGGAAAGATGCCTCAGGCATTGAGCTCTCGGACTCTTCCCCACCGTGCCTGCAGAAAGAGCCTTCTCCCGAATGGATACATTTGCCTGGAGAGCCCAGAACTAATTTCAGTTAGCCAGAGGGTAAACAGAGGCCAGGGAGAGGTGCACGCCCCTCCATTTGACTAGGCTTCTGGGGCTTCTGGGAGGAAAAAAGGCATCAGTATTCCAGCAAGATCATCGTCACCAAGGCCACCATCACTAGGGGATTACAGAGCATGCTGTGACACTCTCCGGGGCCTGGTTGGCCAGGCTTATGTTGAAGAGCACATATCCTAACCCTAAGCTACCTGGGTGGCTGCACCATAGGGGCTGCACCGGATATAGGGCTGTGCCCGTAAGGGCTGTGGTCGCGTTTGGGAGCGTTAGGGACGCGTGGAGGCCGCAGGGCGCAGACCTCTGCCCATTTCCCTCCAGGATTAGGCCCTGATTCTCAGGCGTGGAGCCAGCCACTCCAAAACTGGCAGAAAGCAGCCCTCTCACCCCCAGGGCAAAGAGTGGGAAAGGCTGGTTACATCAAGTGTCTTTCAAATCTTTCACTTTCGAGAGCAGAGTGTTTACATTTAGGAATCATGAACAAGCAGCAATAGGAAAGCATACAGTATCAGAGGACAGAACACTGCCCTGCGCATATCAGTACACCCCAATGACAAAGTCAAAG
This sequence comes from Ambystoma mexicanum, assembly GCF_040938575.1. NCBI lineage: Eukaryota > Metazoa > Chordata > Amphibia > Caudata > Ambystomatidae > Ambystoma > Ambystoma mexicanum. The sequence goes on from NW_027182373.1 coordinate 38,110, forward strand.
ATTTAAATGACCTGCTTAGCTATGAGTGGCTGACACCTCACAATGATTATCATCTCTCCGTGAAGCAAAACATCCTCGGAATTGGGTTGAAAGATAGATCTAATGTGCCAAAGGAAGGCAACATGGAAATTCAGTTTCCTGCTCTCAGGGGAAGGAGGGTCGACAGCCCAATGGGTTAATGCACCTACTGCAGCCTCCTATGTGGAGCCTGCAGGCGACGCATGCAGTTGCTGGTGAGATGCTGATACAGGTTCGCCTGCTATGCAGGGGCCCGTGGTCACCTCACAGCACCTCGAGAAGGTGTCCTGTTTGAGTCCCAGGGCAATCATTGTGTCAACCATGACCCGTAGATTACACCTTTTCCCCTCGTTTTTTTCCAATCAATTGGGGCCAGAGAGACAAGCTTTTGTATGGGCCTTACCAAGGCCAGCGTGCAGAAAACAAAGGCGCAACTGTTAGTAGTAACGCAGGTATTGAAGGGGCATTAGCTGTTGGCGGATGGCGCAGGGCAATGCATACCCATTTTCAAATAAAAAAAGGTTTTTTTTTATTAAAAAAAAAATACATGCCCAGGAAATTCCAGACCTTGGATTAGAACTCAGGTCTCCAGCATTCCAAGACCAAGCACTTATCACTTGTGCCACTGGTGGTTGTGCTTCTGAGACTTGCTTTTGGGCGTATATATCTTTCTCCTGCACTCCCCTGTGAGCATACCCATTTGCGTTGTGAAACATGTTCACTGGAGCCTACAAGGATAGAACATCTGGCCCCCCCGCTCCCCCAAATACCAGCTAACTGCAGTGGCCTAGAGGTTAAGTGCTTGCATTACAGCAGCTGGGGGCCTGGGTTCGGGTCCTGCTTTCGGCACATAAACAGAATAGTTGGTCATCTCCTGGTACAGTTGGAGTGGAAGAAAGCGGAGAGGCGGGACTGTGGAAGCGAGGGAGTGCAGGCTAAAGGAAGAGGTGGGGTAGGCTAAAGGGGGAGGTAAGGTCGGATGAAGGGGTCCCTGGGGAGAAGAGGTGAGGCTGGCTGAGTCGGGGGAGGTCTAGAAGGGCATGGGGTAGGGGCCCTGGTAGAGGGAGGAAGAAAGCATAGAGGTGGGGCTGAGGAAGCCAGGAAGAAGGGGTGGTGGGGGCTGTGTAAAAGGAGAGTCCTAAGGTGGGGAAAGGGGCCATTGAGGAGGGCAGAAAAAAGGGTGCCAGTGGTGGGTGGAAAGGACAATGGGCTGACATTTTGTTCTCATCCAGCACTACCCTTTTAGCCTGCATTCCTCCTTTATTCCCTGCACTTCTCAGTCCCACCTCTATGCTTTCTTCCTCCCTCCCTCCCGCAGGGCACCTACCCCATGCCCTTCTCCCCCGACTCCGCCAGCCCCACCTCCTCTCCACAGGGACCCATGCATCCAGCCCTACCTCCCCCTTCAGCCCGCCCCACCTCACCTCACCTCACCTCACCTCCTCCTTTAGCCTGCACTCCCTCGCTTCTACCTCCCCCTTCAGCCCGCCCCACCTCACTTCCTCCTTTAGCCTGCACTCCCTCGCTTCCACAGTCCCACCCATCTGCTTGCTTCCACTGCAACTGTACAAGGAGATTACCAACTATTCCGTTTCTGTGCCGAAAGCAGGACTCAAACCCAGGCCCCCAGCGCTGTAACACAAGCACTTAACCTCTAGGCCACTGCAGTTAGCTGGTATTTGGGGGAGCTTGGGGGGGCATGATGTTCTAGCCTCATTTTCTTCAGTGAACATGTTTCACAATGCAAATGGGTATGCTCACAGGGGCATGCAGAAGAAAGACATATAGCCCAAAAGCTGCTTTCAGAAGCACAGCCACCAGTGGCTCCAGTGGGAAGTGATTGGTCTTGGAATGCGCGAGACCTGAGTTCTAATCCTCCTGGGCATGTTTTTTATTTATTTTTGCTGCTTGTTCATGATTTTTAAATGTAAAAACTCTGCACTCAAAAATAAAAATGATTTGACAGACTCTTGCTGTAGCCAGCCTTTCTCACTCTTTGCCCTGGGGGAGAACAACCCAATCACCCCTTCAGCCCCTCTTACTCGTCTCACAGCACCTCCCATAAGCGAGGAATGCATCTTTTGTTGGTAGATTTCCTTCATGAGGCTTAGCTAGGCCTGCATTCCTTTTCAAAGGGCCATAGAAGAGAGCAAAAAAGGAGAAGGCAGAATAGAGCATGAAATAGGTGGAAGACAAGGGGTCAGGGGGGTTGGCAGTAAAAGAAACAGGGCCTGGCCTGGCAGAGAGTTAGAAGTTAGGGAACACAATGAGCGAGGGAGGAGGAAAGATGCCTCAGGCATTGAGCTCTCGGACTCTTCCCCACCGTGCCTGCAGAAAGAGCCTTCTCCCGAATGGATACATTTGCCTGGAGAGCCCAGAACTAATTTCAGTTAGCCAGAGGGTAAACAGAGGCCAGGGAGAGGTGCACGCCCCTCCATTTGACTAGGCTTCTGGGGCTTCTGGGAGGAAAAAAGGCATCAGTATTCCAGCAAGATCATCGTCACCAAGGCCACCATCACTAGGGGATTACAGAGCATGCTGTGACACTCTCCGGGGCCTGGTTGGCCAGGCTTATGTTGAAGAGCACATATCCTAACCCTAAGCTACCTGGGTGGCTGCACCATAGGGGCTGCACCGGATATAGGGCTGTGCCCGTAAGGGCTGTGGTCGCGTTTGGGAGCGTTAGGGACGCGTGGAGGCCGCAGGGCGCAGACCTCTGCCCATTTCCCTCCAGGATTAGGCCCTGATTCTCAGGCGTGGAGCCAGCCACTCCAAAACTGGCAGAAAGCAGCCCTCTCACCCCCAGGGCAAAGAGTGGGAAAGGCTGGTTACATCAAGTGTCTTTCAAATCTTTCACTTTCGAGAGCAGAGTGTTTACATTTAGGAATCATGAACAAGCAGCAATAGGAAAGCATACAGTATCAGAGGACAGAACACTGCCCTGCGCATATCAGTACACCCCAATGACAAAGTCAAAGATTTAAATGACCTGCTTAGCTATGAGTGGCTGACACCTCACAATGATTATCATCTCTCCGTGAAGCAAAACATCCTCGGAATTGGGTTGAAAGATAGATCTAATGTGCCAAAGGAAGGCAACATGGAAATTCAGTTTCCTGCTCTCAGGGGAAGGAGGGTCGACAGCCCAATGGGTTAATGCACCTACTGCAGCCTCCTATGTGGAGCCTGCAGGCGACGCATGCAGTTGCTGGTGAGATGCTGATACAGGTTCGCCTGCTATGCAGGGGCCCGTGGTCACCTCACAGCACCTCGAGAAGGTGTCCTGTTTGAGTCCCAGGGCAATCATTGTGTCAACCATGACCCGTAGATTACACCTTTTCCCCTCGTTTTTTTCCAATCAATTGGGGCCAGAGAGACAAGCTTTTGTATGGGCCTTACCAAGGCCAGCGTGCAGAAAACAAAGGCGCAACTGTTAGTAGTAACGCAGGTATTGAAGGGGCATTAGCTGTTGGCGGATGGCGCAGGGCAATGCATACCCATTTTCAAATAAAAAAAGGTTTTTTTTTATTAAAAAAAAAATACATGCCCAGGAAATTCCAGACCTTGGATTAGAACTCAGGTCTCCAGCATTCCAAGACCAAGCACTTATCACTTGTGCCACTGGTGGTTGTGCTTCTGAGACTTGCTTTTGGGCGTATATATCTTTCTCCTGCACTCCCCTGTGAGCATACCCATTTGCGTTGTGAAACATGTTCACTGGAGCCTACAAGGATAGAACATCTGGCCCCCCCGCTCCCCCAAATACCAGCTAACTGCAGTGGCCTAGAGGTTAAGTGCTTGCATTACAGCAGCTGGGGGCCTGGGTTCGGGTCCTGCTTTCGGCACATAAACAGAATAGTTGGTCATCTCCTGGTACAGTTGGAGTGGAAGAAAGCGGAGAGGCGGGACTGTGGAAGCGAGGGAGTGCAGGCTAAAGGAAGAGGTGGGGTAGGCTAAAGGGGGAGGTAAGGTCGGATGAAGGGGTCCCTGGGGAGAAGAGGTGAGGCTGGCTGAGTCGGGGGAGGTCTAGAAGGGCATGGGGTAGGGGCCCTGGTAGAGGGAGGAAGAAAGCATAGAGGTGGGGCTGAGGAAGCCAGGAAGAAGGGGTGGTGGGGGCTGTGTAAAAGGAGAGTCCTAAGGTGGGGAAAGGGGCCATTGAGGAGGGCAGAAAAAAGGGTGCCAGTGGTGGGTGGAAAGGACAATGGGCTGACATTTTGTTCTCATCCAGCACTACCCTTTTAGCCTGCATTCCTCCTTTATTCCCTGCACTTCTCAGTCCCACCTCTATGCTTTCTTCCTCCCTCCCTCCCGCAGGGCACCTACCCCATGCCCTTCTCCCCCGACTCCGCCAGCCCCACCTCCTCTCCACAGGGACCCATGCATCCAGCCCTACCTCCCCCTTCAGCCCGCCCCACCTCCTCCTTTAGCCTGCACTCCCTCGCTTCTACCTCCCCCTTCAGCCCGCCCCACCTCACCTCCTCCTTTAGCCTGCACTCCCTCGCTTCCACAGTCCCACCCATCTGCTTGCTTCCACTGCAACTGTACAAGGAGATTACCAACTATTCCGTTTCTGTGCCGAAAGCAGGACTCAAACCCAGGCCCCCAGCGCTGTAACACAAGCACTTAACCTCTAGGCCACTGCAGTTAGCTGGTATTTGGGGGAGCTTGGGGGGGCATGATGTTCTAGCCTCATTTTCTTCAGTGAACATGTTTCACAATGCAAATGGGTATGCTCACAGGGGCATGCAGAAGAAAGACATATAGCCCAAAAGCTGCTTTCAGAAGCACAGCCACCAGTGGCTCCAGTGGGAAGTGATTGGTCTTGGAATGCGCGAGACCTGAGTTCTAATCCTCCTGGGCATGTTTTTTATTTATTTTTGCTGCTTGTTCATGATTTTTAAATGTAAAAACTCTGCACTCAAAAATAAAAATGATTTGACAGACTCTTGCTGTAGCCAGCCTTTCTCACTCTTTGCCCTGGGGGAGAACAACCCAATCACCCCTTCAGCCCCTCTTACTCGTCTCACAGCACCTCCCATAAGCGAGGAATGCATCTTTTGTTGGTAGATTTCCTTCATGAGGCTTAGCTAGGCCTGCATTCCTTTTCAAAGGGCCATAGAAGAGAGCAAAAAAGGAGAAGGCAGAATAGAGCATGAAATAGGTGGAAGACAAGGGGTCAGGGGGGTTGGCAGTAAAAGAAACAGGGCCTGGCCTGGCAGAGAGTTAGAAGTTAGGGAACACAATGAGCGAGGGAGGAGGAAAGATGCCTCAGGCATTGAGCTCTCGGACTCTTCCCCACCGTGCCTGCAGAAAGAGCCTTCTCCCGAATGGATACATTTGCCTGGAGAGCCCAGAACTAATTTCAGTTAGCCAGAGGGTAAACAGAGGCCAGGGAGAGGTGCACGCCCCTCCATTTGACTAGGCTTCTGGGGCTTCTGGGAGGAAAAAAGGCATCAGTATTCCAGCAAGATCATCGTCACCAAGGCCACCATCACTAGGGGATTACAGAGCATGCTGTGACACTCTCCGGGGCCTGGTTGGCCAGGCTTATGTTGAAGGGCACATATCCTAACCCTAAGCTACCTGGGTGGCTGCACCATAGGGGCTGCACCGGATATAGGGCTGTGCCCGTAAGGGCTGTGGTCGCGTTTGGGAGCGTTAGGGACGCGTGGAGGCCGCAGGGCGCAGACCTCTGCCCATTTCCCTCCAGGATTAGGCCCTGATTCTCAGGCGTGGAGCCAGCCACTCCAAAACTGGCAGAAAGCAGCCCTCTCACCCCCAGGGCAAAGAGTGGGAAAGGCTGGTTACATCAAGTGTCTTTCAAATCTTTCACTTTCGAGAGCAGAGTGTTTACATTTAGGAATCATGAACAAGCAGCAATAGGAAAGCATACAGTATCAGAGGACAGAACACTGCCCTGCGCATATCAGTACACCCCAATGACAAAGTCAAAGATTTAAATGACCTGCTTAGCTATGAGTGGCTGACACCTCACAATGATTATCATCTCTCCGTGAAGCAAAACATCCTCGGAATTGGGTTGAAAGATAGATCTAATGTGCCAAAGGAAGGCAACATGGAAATTCAGTTTCCTGCTCTCAGGGGAAGGAGGGTCGACAGCCCAATGGGTTAATGCACCTACTGCAGCCTCCTATGTGGAGCCTGCAGGCGACGCATGCAGTTGCTGGTGAGATGCTGATACAGGTTCGCCTGCTATGCAGGGGCCCGTGGTCACCTCACAGCACCTCGAGAAGGTGTCCTGTTTGAGTCCCAGGGCAATCATTGTGTCAACCATGACCCGTAGATTACACCTTTTCCCCTCGTTTTTTTCCAATCAATTGGGGCCAGAGAGACAAGCTTTTGTATGGGCCTTACCAAGGCCAGCGTGCAGAAAACAAAGGCGCAACTGTTAGTAGTAACGCAGGTATTGAAGGGGCATTAGCTGTTGGCGGATGGCGCAGGGCAATGCATACCCATTTTCAAATAAAAAAAGGTTTTTTTTTATTAAAAAAAAAATACATGCCCAGGAAATTCCAGACCTTGGATTAGAACTCAGGTCTCCAGCATTCCAAGACCAAGCACTTATCACTTGTGCCACTGGTGGTTGTGCTTCTGAGACTTGCTTTTGGGCGTATATATCTTTCTCCTGCACTCCCCTGTGAGCATACCCATTTGCGTTGTGAAACATGTTCACTGGAGCCTACAAGGATAGAACATCTGGCCCCCCCGCTCCCCCAAATACCAGCTAACTGCAGTGGCCTAGAGGTTAAGTGCTTGCATTACAGCAGCTGGGGGCCTGGGTTCGGGTCCTGCTTTCGGCACATAAACAGAATAGTTGGTCATCTCCTGGTACAGTTGGAGTGGAAGAAAGCGGAGAGGCGGGACTGTGGAAGCGAGGGAGTGCAGGCTAAAGGAAGAGGTGGGGTAGGCTAAAGGGGGAGGTAAGGTCGGATGAAGGGGTCCCTGGGGAGAAGAGGTGAGGCTGGCTGAGTCGGGGGAGGTCTAGAAGGGCATGGGGTAGGGGCCCTGGTAGAGGGAGGAAGAAAGCATAGAGGTGGGGCTGAGGAAGCCAGGAAGAAGGGGTGGTGGGGGCTGTGTAAAAGGAGAGTCCTAAGGTGGGGAAAGGGGCCATTGAGGAGGGCAGAAAAAAGGGTGCCAGTGGTGGGTGGAAAGGACAATGGGCTGACATTTTGTTCTCATCCAGCACTACCCTTTTAGCCTGCATTCCTCCTTTATTCCCTGCACTTCTCAGTCCCACCTCTATGCTTTCTTCCTCCCTCCCTCCCGCAGGGCACCTACCCCATGCCCTTCTCCCCCGACTCCGCCAGCCCCACCTCCTCTCCACAGGGACCCATGCATCCAGCCCTACCTCCCCCTTCAGCCCGCCCCACCTCACCTCACCTCACCTCCTCCTTTAGCCTGCACTCCCTCGCTTCTACCTCCCCCTTCAGCCCGCCCCACCTCACCTCCTCCTTTAGCCTGCACTCCCTCGCTTCCACAGTCCCACCCATCTGCTTGCTTCCACTGCAACTGTACAAGGAGATTACCAACTATTCCGTTTCTGTGCCGAAAGCAGGACTCAAACCCAGGCCCCCAGCGCTGTAACACAAGCACTTAACCTCTAGGCCACTGCAGTTAGCTGGTATTTGGGGGAGCTTGGGGGGGCATGATGTTCTAGCCTCATTTTCTTCAGTGAACATGTTTCACAATGCAAATGGGTATGCTCACAGGGGCATGCAGAAGAAAGACATATAGCCCAAAAGCTGCTTTCAGAAGCACAGCCACCAGTGGCTCCAGTGGGAAGTGATTGGTCTTGGAATGCGCGAGACCTGAGTTCTAATCCTCCTGGGCATGTTTTTTATTTATTTTTGCTGCTTGTTCATGATTTTTAAATGTAAAAACTCTGCACTCAAAAATAAAAATGATTTGACAGACTCTTGCTGTAGCCAGCCTTTCTCACTCTTTGCCCTGGGGGAGAACAACCCAATCACCCCTTCAGCCCCTCTTACTCGTCTCACAGCACCTCCCATAAGCGAGGAATGCATCTTTTGTTGGTAGATTTCCTTCATGAGGCTTAGCTAGGCCTGCATTCCTTTTCAAAGGGCCATAGAAGAGAGCAAAAAAGGAGAAGGCAGAATAGAGCATGAAATAGGTGGAAGACAAGGGGTCAGGGGGGTTGGCAGTAAAAGAAACAGGGCCTGGCCTGGCAGAGAGTTAGAAGTTAGGGAACACAATGAGCGAGGGAGGAGGAAAGATGCCTCAGGCATTGAGCTCTCGGACTCTTCCCCACCGTGCCTGCAGAAAGAGCCTTCTCCCGAATGGATACATTTGCCTGGAGAGCCCAGAACTAATTTCAGTTAGCCAGAGGGTAAACAGAGGCCAGGGAGAGGTGCACGCCCCTCCATTTGACTAGGCTTCTGGGGCTTCTGGGAGGAAAAAAGGCATCAGTATTCCAGCAAGATCATCGTCACCAAGGCCACCATCACTAGGGGATTACAGAGCATGCTGTGACACTCTCCGGGGCCTGGTTGGCCAGGCTTATGTTGAAGGGCACATATCCTAACCCTAAGCTACCTGGGTGGCTGCACCATAGGGGCTGCACCGGATATAGGGCTGTGCCCGTAAGGGCTGTGGTCGCGTTTGGGAGCGTTAGGGACGCGTGGAGGCCGCAGGGCGCAGACCTCTGCCCATTTCCCTCCAGGATTAGGCCCTGATTCTCAGGCGTGGAGCCAGCCACTCCAAAACTGGCAGAAAGCAGCCCTCTCACCCCCAGGGCAAAGAGTGGGAAAGGCTGGTTACATCAAGTGTCTTTCAAATCTTTCACTTTCGAGAGCAGAGTGTTTACATTTAGGAATCATGAACAAGCAGCAATAGGAAAGCATACAGTATCAGAGGACAGAACACTGCCCTGCGCATATCAGTACACCCCAATGACAAAGTCAAAGATTTAAATGACCTGCTTAGCTATGAGTGGCTGACACCTCACAATGATTATCATCTCTCCGTGAAGCAAAACATCCTCGGAATTGGGTTGAAAGATAGATCTAATGTGCCAAAGGAAGGCAACATGGAAATTCAGTTTCCTGCTCTCAGGGGAAGGAGGGTCGACAGCCCAATGGGTTAATGCACCTACTGCAGCCTCCTATGTGGAGCCTGCAGGCGACGCATGCAGTTGCTGGTGAGATGCTGATACAGGTTCGCCTGCTATGCAGGGGCCCGTGGTCACCTCACAGCACCTCGAGAAGGTGTCCTGTTTGAGTCCCAGGGCAATCATTGTGTCAACCATGACCCGTAGATTACACCTTTTCCCCTCGTTTTTTTCCAATCAATTGGGGCCAGAGAGACAAGCTTTTGTATGGGCCTTACCAAGGCCAGCGTGCAGAAAACAAAGGCGCAACTGTTAGTAGTAACGCAGGTATTGAAGGGGCATTAGCTGTTGGCGGATGGCGCAGGGCAATGCATACCCATTTTCAAATAAAAAAAGGTTTTTTTTTATTAAAAAAAAAATACATGCCCAGGAAATTCCAGACCTTGGATTAGAACTCAGGTCTCCAGCATTCCAAGACCAAGCACTTATCACTTGTGCCACTGGTGGTTGTGCTTCTGAGACTTGCTTTTGGGCGTATATATCTTTCTCCTGCACTCCCCTGTGAGCATACCCATTTGCGTTGTGAAACATGTTCACTGGAGCCTACAAGGATAGAACATCTGGCCCCCCCGCTCCCCCAAATACCAGCTAACTGCAGTGGCCTAGAGGTTAAGTGCTTGCATTACAGCAGCTGGGGGCCTGGGTTCGGGTCCTGCTTTCGGCACATAAACAGAATAGTTGGTCATCTCCTGGTACAGTTGGAGTGGAAGAAAGCGGAGAGGCGGGACTGTGGAAGCGAGGGAGTGCAGGCTAAAGGAAGAGGTGGGGTAGGCTAAAGGGGGAGGTAAGGTCGGATGAAGGGGTCCCTGGGGAGAAGAGGTGAGGCTGGCTGAGTCGGGGGAGGTCTAGAAGGGCATGGGGTAGGGGCCCTGGTAGAGGGAGGAAGAAAGCATAGAGGTGGGGCTGAGGAAGCCAGGAAGAAGGGGTGGTGGGGGCTGTGTAAAAGGAGAGTCCTAAGGTGGGGAAAGGGGCCATTGAGGAGGGCAGAAAAAAGGGTGCCAGTGGTGGGTGGAAAGGACAATGGGCTGACATTTTGTTCTCATCCAGCACTACCCTTTTAGCCTGCATTCCTCCTTTATTCCCTGCACTTCTCAGTCCCACCTCTATGCTTTCTTCCTCCCTCCCTCCCGCAGGGCACCTACCCCATGCCCTTCTCCCCCGACTCCGCCAGCCCCACCTCCTCTCCACAGGGACCCATGCATCCAGCCCTACCTCCCCCTTCAGCCCGCCCCACCTCACCTCACCTCCTCCTTTAGCCTGCACTCCCTCGCTTCTACCTCCCCCTTCAGCCCGCCCCACCTCACCTCCTCCTTTAGCCTGCACTCCCTCGCTTCCACAGTCCCACCCATCTGCTTGCTTCCACTGCAACTGTACAAGGAGATTACCAACTATTCCGTTTCTGTGCCGAAAGCAGGACTCAAACCCAGGCCCCCAGCGCTGTAACACAAGCACTTAACCTCTAGGCCACTGCAGTTAGCTGGTATTTGGGGGAGCTTGGGGGGGCATGATGTTCTAGCCTCATTTTCTTCAGTGAACATGTTTCACAATGCAAATGGGTATGCTCACAGGGGCATGCAGAAGAAAGACATATAGCCCAAAAGCTGCTTTCAGAAGCACAGCCACCAGTGGCTCCAGTGGGAAGTGATTGGTCTTGGAATGCGCGAGACCTGAGTTCTAATCCTCCTGGGCATGTTTTTTATTTATTTTTGCTGCTTGTTCATGATTTTTAAATGTAAAAACTCTGCACTCAAAAATAAAAATGATTTGACAGACTCTTGCTGTAGCCAGCCTTTCTCACTCTTTGCCCTGGGGGAGAACAACCCAATCACCCCTTCAGCCCCTCTTACTCGTCTCACAGCACCTCCCATAAGCGAGGAATGCATCTTTTGTTGGTAGATTTCCTTCATGAGGCTTAGCTAGGCCTGCATTCCTTTTCAAAGGGCCATAGAAGAGAGCAAAAAAGGAGAAGGCAGAATAGAGCATGAAATAGGTGGAAGACAAGGGGTCAGGGGGGTTGGCAGTAAAAGAAACAGGGCCTGGCCTGGCAGAGAGTTAGAAGTTAGGGAACACAATGAGCGAGGGAGGAGGAAAGATGCCTCAGGCATTGAGCTCTCGGACTCTTCCCCACCGTGCCTGCAGAAAGAGCCTTCTCCCGAATGGATACATTTGCCTGGAGAGCCCAGAACTAATTTCAGTTAGCCAGAGGGTAAACAGAGGCCAGGGAGAGGTGCACGCCCCTCCATTTGACTAGGCTTCTGGGGCTTCTGGGAGGAAAAAAGGCATCAGTATTCCAGCAAGATCATCGTCACCAAGGCCACCATCACTAGGGGATTACAGAGCATGCTGTGACACTCTCCGGGGCCTGGTTGGCCAGGCTTATGTTGAAGAGCACATATCCTAACCCTAAGCTACCTGGGTGGCTGCACCATAGGGGCTGCACCGGATATAGGGCTGTGCCCGTAAGGGCTGTGGTCGCGTTTGGGAGCGTTAGGGACGCGTGGAGGCCGCAGGGCGCAGACCTCTGCCCATTTCCCTCCAGGATTAGGCCCTGATTCTCAGGCGTGGAGCCAGCCACTCCAAAACTGGCAGAAAGCAGCCCTCTCACCCCCAGGGCAAAGAGTGGGAAAGGCTGGTTACATCAAGTGTCTTTCAAATCTTTCACTTTCGAGAGCAGAGTGTTTACATTTAGGAATCATGAACAAGCAGCAATAGGAAAGCATACAGTATCAGAGGACAGAACACTGCCCTGCGCATATCAGTACACCCCAATGACAAAGTCAAAGATTTAAATGACCTGCTTAGCTATGAGTGGCTGACACCTCACAATGATTATCATCTCTCCGTGAAGCAAAACATCCTCGGAATTGGGTTGAAAGATAGATCTAATGTGCCAAAGGAAGGCAACATGGAAATTCAGTTTCCTGCTCTCAGGGGAAGGAGGGTCGACAGCCCAATGGGTTAATGCACCTACTGCAGCCTCCTATGTGGAGCCTGCAGGCGACGCATGCAGTTGCTGGTGAGATGCTGATACAGGTTCGCCTGCTATGCAGGGGCCCGTGGTCACCTCACAGCACCTCGAGAAGGTGTCCTGTTTGAGTCCCAGGGCAATCATTGTGTCAACCATGACCCGTAGATTACACCTTTTCCCCTCGTTTTTTTCCAATCAATTGGGGCCAGAGAGACAAGCTTTTGTATGGGCCTTACCAAGGCCAGCGTGCAGAAAACAAAGGCGCAACTGTTAGTAGTAACGCAGGTATTGAAGGGGCATTAGCTGTTGGCGGATGGCGCAGGGCAATGCATACCCATTTTCAAATAAAAAAAGGTTTTTTTTTATTAAAAAAAAAATACATGCCCAGGAAATTCCAGACCTTGGATTAGAACTCAGGTCTCCAGCATTCCAAGACCAAGCACTTATCACTTGTGCCACTGGTGGTTGTGCTTCTGAGACTTGCTTTTGGGCGTATATATCTTTCTCCTGCACTCCCCTGTGAGCATACCCATTTGCGTTGTGAAACATGTTCACTGGAGCCTACAAGGATAGAACATCTGGCCCCCCCGCTCCCCCAAATACCAGCTAACTGCAGTGGCCTAGAGGTTAAGTGCTTGCATTACAGCAGCTGGGGGCCTGGGTTCGGGTCCTGCTTTCGGCACATAAACAGAATAGTTGGTCATCTCCTGGTACAGTTGGAGTGGAAGAAAGCGGAGAGGCGGGACTGTGGAAGCGAGGGAGTGCAGGCTAAAGGAAGAGGTGGGGTAGGCTAAAGGGGGAGGTAAGGTCGGATGAAGGGGTCCCTGGGGAGAAGAGGTGAGGCTGGCTGAGTCGGGGGAGGTCTAGAAGGGCATGGGGTAGGGGCCCTGGTAGAGGGAGGAAGAAAGCATAGAGGTGGGGCTGAGGAAGCCAGGAAGAAGGGGTGGTGGGGGCTGTGTAAAAGGAGAGTCCTAAGGTGGGGAAAGGGGCCATTGAGGAGGGCAGAAAAAAGGGTGCCAGTGGTGGGTGGAAAGGACAATGGGCTGACATTTTGTTCTCATCCAGCACTACCCTTTTAGCCTGCATTCCTCCTTTATTCCCTGCACTTCTCAGTCCCACCTCTATGCTTTCTTCCTCCCTCCCTCCCGCAGGGCACCTACCCCATGCCCTTCTCCCCCGACTCCGCCAGCCCCACCTCCTCTCCACAGGGACCCATGCATCCAGCCCTACCTCCCCCTTCAGCCCGCCCCACCTCACCTCACCTCACCTCCTCCTTTAGCCTGCACTCCCTCGCTTCTACCTCCCCCTTCAGCCCGCCCCACCTCACCTCCTCCTTTAGCCTGCACTCCCTCGCTTCCACAGTCCCACCCATCTGCTTGCTTCCACTGCAACTGTACAAGGAGATTACCAACTATTCCGTTTCTGTGCCGAAAGCAGGACTCAAACCCAGGCCCCCAGCGCTGTAACACAAGCACTTAACCTCTAGGCCACTGCAGTTAGCTGGTATTTGGGGGAGCTTGGGGGGGCATGATGTTCTAGCCTCATTTTCTTCAGTGAACATGTTTCACAATGCAAATGGGTATGCTCACAGGGGCATGCAGAAGAAAGACATATAGCCCAAAAGCTGCTTTCAGAAGCACAGCCACCAGTGGCTCCAGTGGGAAGTGATTGGTCTTGGAATGCGCGAGACCTGAGTTCTAATCCTCCTGGGCATGTTTTTTATTTATTTTTGCTGCTTGTTCATGATTTTTAAATGTAAAAACTCTGCACTCAAAAATAAAAATGATTTGACAGACTCTTGCTGTAGCCAGCCTTTCTCACTCTTTGCCCTGGGGGAGAACAACCCAATCACCCCTTCAGCCCCTCTTACTCGTCTCACAGCACCTCCCATAAGCGAGGAATGCATCTTTTGTTGGTAGATTTCCTTCATGAGGCTTAGCTAGGCCTGCATTCCTTTTCAAAGGGCCATAGAAGAGAGCAAAAAAGGAGAAGGCAGAATAGAGCATGAAATAGGTGGAAGACAAGGGGTCAGGGGGGTTGGCAGTAAAAGAAACAGGGCCTGGCCTGGCAGAGAGTTAGAAGTTAGGGAACACAATGAGCGAGGGAGGAGGAAAGATGCCTCAGGCATTGAGCTCTCGGACTCTTCCCCACCGTGCCTGCAGAAAGAGCCTTCTCCCGAATGGATACATTTGCCTGGAGAGCCCAGAACTAATTTCAGTTAGCCAGAGGGTAAACAGAGGCCAGGGAGAGGTGCACGCCCCTCCATTTGACTAGGCTTCTGGGGCTTCTGGGAGGAAAAAAGGCATCAGTATTCCAGCAAGATCATCGTCACCAAGGCCACCATCACTAGGGGATTACAGAGCATGCTGTGACACTCTCCGGGGCCTGGTTGGCCAGGCTTATGTTGAAGGGCACATATCCTAACCCTAAGCTACCTGGGTGGCTGCACCATAGGGGCTGCACCGGATATAGGGCTGTGCCCGTAAGGGCTGTGGTCGCGTTTGGGAGCGTTAGGGACGCGTGGAGGCCGCAGGGCGCAGACCTCTGCCCATTTCCCTCCAGGATTAGGCCCTGATTCTCAGGCGTGGAGCCAGCCACTCCAAAACTGGCAGAAAGCAGCCCTCTCACCCCCAGGGCAAAGAGTGGGAAAGGCTGGTTACATCAAGTGTCTTTCAAATCTTTCACTTTCGAGAGCAGAGTGTTTACATTTAGGAATCATGAACAAGCAGCAATAGGAAAGCATACAGTATCAGAGGACAGAACACTGCCCTGCGCATATCAGTACACCCCAATGACAAAGTCAAAGATTTAAATGACCTGCTTAGCTATGAGTGGCTGACACCTCACAATGATTATCATCTCTCCGTGAAGCAAAACATCCTCGGAATTGGGTTGAAAGATAGATCTAATGTGCCAAAGGAAGGCAACATGGAAATTCAGTTTCCTGCTCTCAGGGGAAGGAGGGTCGACAGCCCAATGGGTTAATGCACCTACTGCAGCCTCCTATGTGGAGCCTGCAGGCGACGCATGCAGTTGCTGGTGAGATGCTGATACAGGTTCGCCTGCTATGCAGGGGCCCGTGGTCACCTCACAGCACCTCGAGAAGGTGTCCTGTTTGAGTCCCAGGGCAATCATTGTGTCAACCATGACCCGTAGATTACACCTTTTCCCCTCGTTTTTTTCCAATCAATTGGGGCCAGAGAGACAAGCTTTTGTATGGGCCTTACCAAGGCCAGCGTGCAGAAAACAAAGGCGCAACTGTTAGTAGTAACGCAGGTATTGAAGGGGCATTAGCTGTTGGCGGATGGCGCAGGGCAATGCATACCCATTTTCAAATAAAAAAAGGTTTTTTTTTATTAAAAAAAAAATACATGCCCAGGAAATTCCAGACCTTGGATTAGAACTCAGGTCTCCAGCATTCCAAGACCAAGCACTTATCACTTGTGCCACTGGTGGTTGTGCTTCTGAGACTTGCTTTTGGGCGTATATATCTTTCTCCTGCACTCCCCTGTGAGCATACCCATTTGCGTTGTGAAACATGTTCACTGGAGCCTACAAGGATAGAACATCTGGCCCCCCCGCTCCCCCAAATACCAGCTAACTGCAGTGGCCTAGAGGTTAAGTGCTTGCATTACAGCAGCTGGGGGCCTGGGTTCGGGTCCTGCTTTCGGCACATAAACAGAATAGTTGGTCATCTCCTGGTACAGTTGGAGTGGAAGAAAGCGGAGAGGCGGGACTGTGGAAGCGAGGGAGTGCAGGCTAAAGGAAGAGGTGGGGTAGGCTAAAGGGGGAGGTAAGGTCGGATGAAGGGGTCCCTGGGGAGAAGAGGTGAGGCTGGCTGAGTCGGGGGAGGTCTAGAAGGGCATGGGGTAGGGGCCCTGGTAGAGGGAGGAAGAAAGCATAGAGGTGGGGCTGAGGAAGCCAGGAAGAAGGGGTGGTGGGGGCTGTGTAAAAGGAGAGTCCTAAGGTGGGGAAAGGGGCCATTGAGGAGGGCAGAAAAAAGGGTGCCAGTGGTGGGTGGAAAGGACAATGGGCTGACATTTTGTTCTCATCCAGCACTACCCTTTTAGCCTGCATTCCTCCTTTATTCCCTGCACTTCTCAGTCCCACCTCTATGCTTTCTTCCTCCCTCCCTCCCGCAGGGCACCTACCCCATGCCCTTCTCCCCCGACTCCGCCAGCCCCACCTCCTCTCCACAGGGACCCATGCATCCAGCCCTACCTCCCCCTTCAGCCCGCCCCACCTCACCTCACCTCACCTCCTCCTTTAGCCTGCACTCCCTCGCTTCTACCTCCCCCTTCAGCCCGCCCCACCTCACCTCCTCCTTTAGCCTGCACTCCCTCGCTTCCACAGTCCCACCCATCTGCTTGCTTCCACTGCAACTGTACAAGGAGATTACCAACTATTCCGTTTCTGTGCCGAAAGCAGGACTCAAACCCAGGCCCCCAGCGCTGTAACACAAGCACTTAACCTCTAGGCCACTGCAGTTAGCTGGTATTTGGGGGAGCTTGGGGGGGGCATGATGTTCTAGCCTCATTTTCTTCAGTGAACATGTTTCACAATGCAAATGGGTATGCTCACAGGGGCATGCAGAAGAAAGACATATAGCCCAAAAGCTGCTTTCAGAAGCACAGCCACCAGTGGCTCCAGTGGGAAGTGATTGGTCTTGGAATGCGCGAGACCTGAGTTCTAATCCTCCTGGGCATGTTTTTTATTTATTTTTGCTGCTTGTTCATGATTTTTAAATGTAAAAACTCTGCACTCAAAAATAAAAATGATTTGACAGACTCTTGCTGTAGCCAGCCTTTCTCACTCTTTGCCCTGGGGGAGAACAACCCAATCACCCCTTCAGCCCCTCTTACTCGTCTCACAGCACCTCCCATAAGCGAGGAATGCATCTTTTGTTGGTAGATTTCCTTCATGAGGCTTAGCTAGGCCTGCATTCCTTTTCAAAGGGCCATAGAAGAGAGCAAAAAAGGAGAAGGCAGAATAGAGCATGAAATAGGTGGAAGACAAGGGGTCAGGGGGGTTGGCAGTAAAAGAAACAGGGCCTGGCCTGGCAGAGAGTTAGAAGTTAGGGAACACAATGAGCGAGGGAGGAGGAAAGATGCCTCAGGCATTGAGCTCTCGGACTCTTCCCCACCGTGCCTGCAGAAAGAGCCTTCTCCCGAATGGATACATTTGCCTGGAGAGCCCAGAACTAATTTCAGTTAGCCAGAGGGTAAACAGAGGCCAGGGAGAGGTGCACGCCCCTCCATTTGACTAGGCTTCTGGGGCTTCTGGGAGGAAAAAAGGCATCAGTATTCCAGCAAGATCATCGTCACCAAGGCCACCATCACTAGGGGATTACAGAGCATGCTGTGACACTCTCCGGGGCCTGGTTGGCCAGGCTTATGTTGAAGGGCACATATCCTAACCCTAAGCTACCTGGGTGGCTGCACCATAGGGGCTGCACCGGATATAGGGCTGTGCCCGTAAGGGCTGTGGTCGCGTTTGGGAGCGTTAGGGACGCGTGGAGGCCGCAGGGCGCAGACCTCTGCCCATTTCCCTCCAGGATTAGGCCCTGATTCTCAGGCGTGGAGCCAGCCACTCCAAAACTGGCAGAAAGCAGCCCTCTCACCCCCAGGGCAAAGAGTGGGAAAGGCTGGTTACATCAAGTGTCTTTCAAATCTTTCACTTTCGAGAGCAGAGTGTTTACATTTAGGAATCATGAACAAGCAGCAATAGGAAAGCATACAGTATCAGAGGACAGAACACTGCCCTGCGCATATCAGTACACCCCAATGACAAAGTCAAAGATTTAAATGACCTGCTTAGCTATGAGTGGCTGACACCTCACAATGATTATCATCTCTCCGTGAAGCAAAACATCCTCGGAATTGGGTTGAAAGATAGATCTAATGTGCCAAAGGAAGGCAACATGGAAATTCAGTTTCCTGCTCTCAGGGGAAGGAGGGTCGACAGCCCAATGGGTTAATGCACCTACTGCAGCCTCCTATGTGGAGCCTGCAGGCGACGCATGCAGTTGCTGGTGAGATGCTGATACAGGTTCGCCTGCTATGCAGGGGCCCGTGGTCACCTCACAGCACCTCGAGAAGGTGTCCTGTTTGAGTCCCAGGGCAATCATTGTGTCAACCATGACCCGTAGATTACACCTTTTCCCCTCGTTTTTTTCCAATCAATTGGGGCCAGAGAGACAAGCTTTTGTATGGGCCTTACCAAGGCCAGCGTGCAGAAAACAAAGGCGCAACTGTTAGTAGTAACGCAGGTATTGAAGGGGCATTAGCTGTTGGCGGATGGCGCAGGGCAATGCATACCCATTTTCAAATAAAAAAAGGTTTTTTTTTATTAAAAAAAAAATACATGCCCAGGAAATTCCAGACCTTGGATTAGAACTCAGGTCTCCAGCATTCCAAGACCAAGCACTTATCACTTGTGCCACTGGTGGTTGTGCTTCTGAGACTTGCTTTTGGGCGTATATATCTTTCTCCTGCACTCCCCTGTGAGCATACCCATTTGCGTTGTGAAACATGTTCACTGGAGCCTACAAGGATAGAACATCTGGCCCCCCCGCTCCCCCAAATACCAGCTAACTGCAGTGGCCTAGAGGTTAAGTGCTTGCATTACAGCAGCTGGGGGCCTGGGTTCGGGTCCTGCTTTCGGCACATAAACAGAATAGTTGGTCATCTCCTGGTACAGTTGGAGTGGAAGAAAGCGGAGAGGCGGGACTGTGGAAGCGAGGGAGTGCAGGCTAAAGGAAGAGGTGGGGTAGGCTAAAGGGGGAGGTAAGGTCGGATGAAGGGGTCCCTGGGGAGAAGAGGTGAGGCTGGCTGAGTCGGGGGAGGTCTAGAAGGGCATGGGGTAGGGGCCCTGGTAGAGGGAGGAAGAAAGCATAGAGGTGGGGCTGAGGAAGCCAGGAAGAAGGGGTGGTGGGGGCTGTGTAAAAGGAGAGTCCTAAGGTGGGGAAAGGGGCCATTGAGGAGGGCAGAAAAAAGGGTGCCAGTGGTGGGTGGAAAGGACAATGGGCTGACATTTTGTTCTCATCCAGCACTACCCTTTTAGCCTGCATTCCTCCTTTATTCCCTGCACTTCTCAGTCCCACCTCTATGCTTTCTTCCTCCCTCCCTCCCGCAGGGCACCTACCCCATGCCCTTCTCCCCCGACTCCGCCAGCCCCACCTCCTCTCCACAGGGACCCATGCATCCAGCCCTACCTCCCCCTTCAGCCCGCCCCACCTCACCTCACCTCACCTCCTCCTTTAGCCTGCACTCCCTCGCTTCTACCTCCCCCTTCAGCCCGCCCCACCTCACCTCCTCCTTTAGCCTGCACTCCCTCGCTTCCACAGTCCCACCCATCTGCTTGCTTCCACTGCAACTGTACAAGGAGATTACCAACTATTCCGTTTCTGTGCCGAAAGCAGGACTCAAACCCAGGCCCCCAGCGCTGTAACACAAGCACTTAACCTCTAGGCCACTGCAGTTAGCTGGTATTTGGGGGAGCTTGGGGGGGGCATGATGTTCTAGCCTCATTTTCTTCAGTGAACATGTTTCACAATGCAAATGGGTATGCTCACAGGGGCATGCAGAAGAAAGACATATAGCCCAAAAGCTGCTTTCAGAAGCACAGCCACCAGTGGCTCCAGTGGGAAGTGATTGGTCTTGGAATGCGCGAGACCTGAGTTCTAATCCTCCTGGGCATGTTTTTTATTTATTTTTGCTGCTTGTTCATGATTTTTAAATGTAAAAACTCTGCACTCAAAAATAAAAATGATTTGACAGACTCTTGCTGTAGCCAGCCTTTCTCACTCTTTGCCCTGGGGGAGAACAACCCAATCACCCCTTCAGCCCCTCTTACTCGTCTCACAGCACCTCCCATAAGCGAGGAATGCATCTTTTGTTGGTAGATTTCCTTCATGAGGCTTAGCTAGGCCTGCATTCCTTTTCAAAGGGCCATAGAAGAGAGCAAAAAAGGAGAAGGCAGAATAGAGCATGAAATAGGTGGAAGACAAGGGGTCAGGGGGGTTGGCAGTAAAAGAAACAGGGCCTGGCCTGGCAGAGAGTTAGAAGTTAGGGAACACAATGAGCGAGGGAGGAGGAAAGATGCCTCAGGCATTGAGCTCTCGGACTCTTCCCCACCGTGCCTGCAGAAAGAGCCTTCTCCCGAATGGATACATTTGCCTGGAGAGCCCAGAACTAATTTCAGTTAGCCAGAGGGTAAACAGAGGCCAGGGAGAGGTGCACGCCCCTCCATTTGACTAGGCTTCTGGGGCTTCTGGGAGGAAAAAAGGCATCAGTATTCCAGCAAGATCATCGTCACCAAGGCCACCATCACTAGGGGATTACAGAGCATGCTGTGACACTCTCCGGGGCCTGGTTGGCCAGGCTTATGTTGAAGGGCACATATCCTAACCCTAAGCTACCTGGGTGGCTGCACCATAGGGGCTGCACCGGATATAGGGCTGTGCCCGTAAGGGCTGTGGTCGCGTTTGGGAGCGTTAGGGACGCGTGGAGGCCGCAGGGCGCAGACCTCTGCCCATTTCCCTCCAGGATTAGGCCCTGATTCTCAGGCGTGGAGCCAGCCACTCCAAAACTGGCAGAAAGCAGCCCTCTCACCCCCAGGGCAAAGAGTGGGAAAGGCTGGTTACATCAAGTGTCTTTCAAATCTTTCACTTTCGAGAGCAGAGTGTTTACATTTAGGAATCATGAACAAGCAGCAATAGGAAAGCATACAGTATCAGAGGACAGAACACTGCCCTGCGCATATCAGTACACCCCAATGACAAAGTCAAAGATTTAAATGACCTGCTTAGCTATGAGTGGCTGACACCTCACAATGATTATCATCTCTCCGTGAAGCAAAACATCCTCGGAATTGGGTTGAAAGATAGATCTAATGTGCCAAAGGAAGGCAACATGGAAATTCAGTTTCCTGCTCTCAGGGGAAGGAGGGTCGACAGCCCAATGGGTTAATGCACCTACTGCAGCCTCCTATGTGGAGCCTGCAGGCGACGCATGCAGTTGCTGGTGAGATGCTGATACAGGTTCGCCTGCTATGCAGGGGCCCGTGGTCACCTCACAGCACCTCGAGAAGGTGTCCTGTTTGAGTCCCAGGGCAATCATTGTGTCAACCATGACCCGTAGATTACACCTTTTCCCCTCGTTTTTTTCCAATCAATTGGGGCCAGAGAGACAAGCTTTTGTATGGGCCTTACCAAGGCCAGCGTGCAGAAAACAAAGGCGCAACTGTTAGTAGTAACGCAGGTATTGAAGGGGCATTAGCTGTTGGCGGATGGCGCAGGGCAATGCATACCCATTTTCAAATAAAAAAAGGTTTTTTTTTATTAAAAAAAAAATACATGCCCAGGAAATTCCAGACCTTGGATTAGAACTCAGGTCTCCAGCATTCCAAGACCAAGCACTTATCACTTGTGCCACTGGTGGTTGTGCTTCTGAGACTTGCTTTTGGGCGTATATATCTTTCTCCTGCACTCCCCTGTGAGCATACCCATTTGCGTTGTGAAACATGTTCACTGGAGCCTACAAGGATAGAACATCTGGCCCCCCCGCTCCCCCAAATACCAGCTAACTGCAGTGGCCTAGAGGTTAAGTGCTTGCATTACAGCAGCTGGGGGCCTGGGTTCGGGTCCTGCTTTCGGCACATAAACAGAATAGTTGGTCATCTCCTGGTACAGTTGGAGTGGAAGAAAGCGGAGAGGCGGGACTGTGGAAGCGAGGGAGTGCAGGCTAAAGGAAGAGGTGGGGTAGGCTAAAGGGGGAGGTAAGGTCGGATGAAGGGGTCCCTGGGGAGAAGAGGTGAGGCTGGCTGAGTCGGGGGAGGTCTAGAAGGGCATGGGGTAGGGGCCCTGGTAGAGGGAGGAAGAAAGCATAGAGGTGGGGCTGAGGAAGCCAGGAAGAAGGGGTGGTGGGGGCTGTGTAAAAGGAGAGTCCTAAGGTGGGGAAAGGGGCCATTGAGGAGGGCAGAAAAAAGGGTGCCAGTGGTGGGTGGAAAGGACAATGGGCTGACATTTTGTTCTCATCCAGCACTACCCTTTTAGCCTGCATTCCTCCTTTATTCCCTGCACTTCTCAGTCCCACCTCTATGCTTTCTTCCTCCCTCCCTCCCGCAGGGCACCTACCCCATGCCCTTCTCCCCCGACTCCGCCAGCCCCACCTCCTCTCCACAGGGACCCATGCATCCAGCCCTACCTCCCCCTTCAGCCCGCCCCACCTCACCTCACCTCACCTCCTCCTTTAGCCTGCACTCCCTCGCTTCTACCTCCCCCTTCAGCCCGCCCCACCTCACCTCCTCCTTTAGCCTGCACTCCCTCGCTTCCACAGTCCCACCCATCTGCTTGCTTCCACTGCAACTGTACAAGGAGATTACCAACTATTCCGTTTCTGTGCCGAAAGCAGGACTCAAACCCAGGCCCCCAGCGCTGTAACACAAGCACTTAACCTCTAGGCCACTGCAGTTAGCTGGTATTTGGGGGAGCTTGGGGGGGCATGATGTTCTAGCCTCATTTTCTTCAGTGAACATGTTTCACAATGCAAATGGGTATGCTCACAGGGGCATGCAGAAGAAAGACATATAGCCCAAAAGCTGCTTTCAGAAGCACAGCCACCAGTGGCTCCAGTGGGAAGTGATTGGTCTTGGAATGCGCGAGACCTGAGTTCTAATCCTCCTGGGCATGTTTTTTATTTATTTTTGCTGCTTGTTCATGATTTTTAAATGTAAAAACTCTGCACTCAAAAATAAAAATGATTTGACAGACTCTTGCTGTAGCCAGCCTTTCTCACTCTTTGCCCTGGGGGAGAACAACCCAATCACCCCTTCAGCCCCTCTTACTCGTCTCACAGCACCTCCCATAAGCGAGGAATGCATCTTTTGTTGGTAGATTTCCTTCATGAGGCTTAGCTAGGCCTGCATTCCTTTTCAAAGGGCCATAGAAGAGAGCAAAAAAGGAGAAGGCAGAATAGAGCATGAAATAGGTGGAAGACAAGGGGTCAGGGGGGTTGGCAGTAAAAGAAACAGGGCCTGGCCTGGCAGAGAGTTAGAAGTTAGGGAACACAATGAGCGAGGGAGGAGGAAAGATGCCTCAGGCATTGAGCTCTCGGACTCTTCCCCACCGTGCCTGCAGAAAGAGCCTTCTCCCGAATGGATACATTTGCCTGGAGAGCCCAGAACTAATTTCAGTTAGCCAGAGGGTAAACAGAGGCCAGGGAGAGGTGCACGCCCCTCCATTTGACTAGGCTTCTGGGGCTTCTGGGAGGAAAAAAGGCATCAGTATTCCAGCAAGATCATCGTCACCAAGGCCACCATCACTAGGGGATTACAGAGCATGCTGTGACACTCTCCGGGGCCTGGTTGGCCAGGCTTATGTTGAAGGGCACATATCCTAACCCTAAGCTACCTGGGTGGCTGCACCATAGGGGCTGCACCGGATATAGGGCTGTGCCCGTAAGGGCTGTGGTCGCGTTTGGGAGCGTTAGGGACGCGTGGAGGCCGCAGGGCGCAGACCTCTGCCCATTTCCCTCCAGGATTAGGCCCTGATTCTCAGGCGTGGAGCCAGCCACTCCAAAACTGGCAGAAAGCAGCCCTCTCACCCCCAGGGCAAAGAGTGGGAAAGGCTGGTTACATCAAGTGTCTTTCAAATCTTTCACTTTCGAGAGCAGAGTGTTTACATTTAGGAATCATGAACAAGCAGCAATAGGAAAGCATACAGTATCAGAGGACAGAACACTGCCCTGCGCATATCAGTACACCCCAATGACAAAGTCAAAGATTTAAATGACCTGCTTAGCTATGAGTGGCTGACACCTCACAATGATTATCATCTCTCCGTGAAGCAAAACATCCTCGGAATTGGGTTGAAAGATAGATCTAATGTGCCAAAGGAAGGCAACATGGAAATTCAGTTTCCTGCTCTCAGGGGAAGGAGGGTCGACAGCCCAATGGGTTAATGCACCTACTGCAGCCTCCTATGTGGAGCCTGCAGGCGACGCATGCAGTTGCTGGTGAGATGCTGATACAGGTTCGCCTGCTATGCAGGGGCCCGTGGTCACCTCACAGCACCTCGAGAAGGTGTCCTGTTTGAGTCCCAGGGCAATCATTGTGTCAACCATGACCCGTAGATTACACCTTTTCCCCTCGTTTTTTTCCAATCAATTGGGGCCAGAGAGACAAGCTTTTGTATGGGCCTTACCAAGGCCAGCGTGCAGAAAACAAAGGCGCAACTGTTAGTAGTAACGCAGGTATTGAAGGGGCATTAGCTGTTGGCGGATGGCGCAGGGCAATGCATACCCATTTTCAAATAAAAAAAGGTTTTTTTTTATTAAAAAAAAAATACATGCCCAGGAAATTCCAGACCTTGGATTAGAACTCAGGTCTCCAGCATTCCAAGACCAAGCACTTATCACTTGTGCCACTGGTGGTTGTGCTTCTGAGACTTGCTTTTGGGCGTATATATCTTTCTCCTGCACTCCCCTGTGAGCATACCCATTTGCGTTGTGAAACATGTTCACTGGAGCCTACAAGGATAGAACATCTGGCCCCCCCGCTCCCCCAAATACCAGCTAACTGCAGTGGCCTAGAGGTTAAGTGCTTGCATTACAGCAGCTGGGGGCCTGGGTTCGGGTCCTGCTTTCGGCACATAAACAGAATAGTTGGTCATCTCCTGGTACAGTTGGAGTGGAAGAAAGCGGAGAGGCGGGACTGTGGAAGCGAGGGAGTGCAGGCTAAAGGAAGAGGTGGGGTAGGCTAAAGGGGGAGGTAAGGTCGGATGAAGGGGTCCCTGGGGAGAAGAGGTGAGGCTGGCTGAGTCGGGGGAGGTCTAGAAGGGCATGGGGTAGGGGCCCTGGTAGAGGGAGGAAGAAAGCATAGAGGTGGGGCTGAGGAAGCCAGGAAGAAGGGGTGGTGGGGGCTGTGTAAAAGGAGAGTCCTAAGGTGGGGAAAGGGGCCATTGAGGAGGGCAGAAAAAAGGGTGCCAGTGGTGGGTGGAAAGGACAATGGGCTGACATTTTGTTCTCATCCAGCACTACCCTTTTAGCCTGCATTCCTCCTTTATTCCCTGCACTTCTCAGTCCCACCTCTATGCTTTCTTCCTCCCTCCCTCCCACAGGGCACCTACCCCATGCCCTTCTCCCCCGACTCCGCCAGCCCCACCTCCTCTCCACAGGGACCCATGCATCCAGCCCTACCTCCCCCTTCAGCCCGCCCCACCTCACCTCACCTCACCTCCTCCTTTAGCCTGCACTCCCTCGCTTCTACCTCCCCCTTCAGCCCGCCCCACCTCACCTCCTCCTTTAGCCTGCACTCCCTCGCTTCCACAGTCCCACCCATCTGCTTGCTTCCACTGCAACTGTACAAGGAGATTACCAACTATTCCGTTTCTGTGCCGAAAGCAGGACTCAAACCCAGGCCCCCAGCGCTGTAACACAAGCACTTAACCTCTAGGCCACTGCAGTTAGCTGGTATTTGGGGGAGCTTGGGGGGGCATGATGTTCTAGCCTCATTTTCTTCAGTGAACATGTTTCACAATGCAAATGGGTATGCTCACAGGGGCATGCAGAAGAAAGACATATAGCCCAAAAGCTGCTTTCAGAAGCACAGCCACCAGTGGCTCCAGTGGGAAGTGATTGGTCTTGGAATGCGCGAGACCTGAGTTCTAATCCTCCTGGGCATGTTTTTTATTTATTTTTGCTGCTTGTTCATGATTTTTAAATGTAAAAACTCTGCACTCAAAAATAAAAATGATTTGACAGACTCTTGCTGTAGCCAGCCTTTCTCACTCTTTGCCCTGGGGGAGAACAACCCAATCACCCCTTCAGCCCCTCTTACTCGTCTCACAGCACCTCCCATAAGCGAGGAATGCATCTTTTGTTGGTAGATTTCCTTCATGAGGCTTAGCTAGGCCTGCATTCCTTTTCAAAGGGCCATAGAAGAGAGCAAAAAAGGAGAAGGCAGAATAGAGCATGAAATAGGTGGAAGACAAGGGGTCAGGGGGGTTGGCAGTAAAAGAAACAGGGCCTGGCCTGGCAGAGAGTTAGAAGTTAGGGAACACAATGAGCGAGGGAGGAGGAAAGATGCCTCAGGCATTGAGCTCTCGGACTCTTCCCCACCGTGCCTGCAGAAAGAGCCTTCTCCCGAATGGATACATTTGCCTGGAGAGCCCAGAACTAATTTCAGTTAGCCAGAGGGTAAACAGAGGCCAGGGAGAGGTGCACGCCCCTCCATTTGACTAGGCTTCTGGGGCTTCTGGGAGGAAAAAAGGCATCAGTATTCCAGCAAGATCATCGTCACCAAGGCCACCATCACTAGGGGATTACAGAGCATGCTGTGACACTCTCCGGGGCCTGGTTGGCCAGGCTTATGTTGAAGGGCACATATCCTAACCCTAAGCTACCTGGGTGGCTGCACCATAGGGGCTGCACCGGATATAGGGCTGTGCCCGTAAGGGCTGTGGTCGCGTTTGGGAGCGTTAGGGACGCGTGGAGGCCGCAGGGCGCAGACCTCTGCCCATTTCCCTCCAGGATTAGGCCCTGATTCTCAGGCGTGGAGCCAGCCACTCCAAAACTGGCAGAAAGCAGCCCTCTCACCCCCAGGGCAAAGAGTGGGAAAGGCTGGTTACATCAAGTGTCTTTCAAATCTTTCACTTTCGAGAGCAGAGTGTTTACATTTAGGAATCATGAACAAGCAGCAATAGGAAAGCATACAGTATCAGAGGACAGAACACTGCCCTGCGCATATCAGTACACCCCAATGACAAAGTCAAAGATTTAAATGACCTGCTTAGCTATGAGTGGCTGACACCTCACAATGATTATCATCTCTCCGTGAAGCAAAACATCCTCGGAATTGGGTTGAAAGATAGATCTAATGTGCCAAAGGAAGGCAACATGGAAATTCAGTTTCCTGCTCTCAGGGGAAGGAGGGTCGACAGCCCAATGGGTTAATGCACCTACTGCAGCCTCCTATGTGGAGCCTGCAGGCGACGCATGCAGTTGCTGGTGAGATGCTGATACAGGTTCGCCTGCTATGCAGGGGCCCGTGGTCACCTCACAGCACCTCGAGAAGGTGTCCTGTTTGAGTCCCAGGGCAATCATTGTGTCAACCATGACCCGTAGATTACACCTTTTCCCCTCGTTTTTTTCCAATCAATTGGGGCCAGAGAGACAAGCTTTTGTATGGGCCTTACCAAGGCCAGCGTGCAGAAAACAAAGGCGCAACTGTTAGTAGTAACGCAGGTATTGAAGGGGCATTAGCTGTTGGCGGATGGCGCAGGGCAATGCATACCCATTTTCAAATAAAAAAAGGTTTTTTTTTATTAAAAAAAAAATACATGCCCAGGAAATTCCAGACCTTGGATTAGAACTCAGGTCTCCAGCATTCCAAGACCAAGCACTTATCACTTGTGCCACTGGTGGTTGTGCTTCTGAGACTTGCTTTTGGGCGTATATATCTTTCTCCTGCACTCCCCTGTGAGCATACCCATTTGCGTTGTGAAACATGTTCACTGGAGCCTACAAGGATAGAACATCTGGCCCCCCCGCTCCCCCAAATACCAGCTAACTGCAGTGGCCTAGAGGTTAAGTGCTTGCATTACAGCAGCTGGGGGCCTGGGTTCGGGTCCTGCTTTCGGCACATAAACAGAATAGTTGGTCATCTCCTGGTACAGTTGGAGTGGAAGAAAGCGGAGAGGCGGGACTGTGGAAGCGAGGGAGTGCAGGCTAAAGGAAGAGGTGGGGTAGGCTAAAGGGGGAGGTAAGGTCGGATGAAGGGGTCCCTGGGGAGAAGAGGTGAGGCTGGCTGAGTCGGGGGAGGTCTAGAAGGGCATGGGGTAGGGGCCCTGGTAGAGGGAGGAAGAAAGCATAGAGGTGGGGCTGAGGAAGCCAGGAAGAAGGGGTGGTGGGGGCTGTGTAAAAGGAGAGTCCTAAGGTGGGGAAAGGGGCCATTGAGGAGGGCAGAAAAAAGGGTGCCAGTGGTGGGTGGAAAGGACAATGGGCTGACATTTTGTTCTCATCCAGCACTACCCTTTTAGCCTGCATTCCTCCTTTATTCCCTGCACTTCTCAGTCCCACCTCTATGCTTTCTTCCTCCCTCCCTCCCGCAGGGCACCTACCCCATGCCCTTCTCCCCCGACTCCGCCAGCCCCACCTCCTCTCCACAGGGACCCATGCATCCAGCCCTACCTCCCCCTTCAGCCCGCCCCACCTCACCTCACCTCCTCCTTTAGCCTGCACTCCCTCGCTTCTACCTCCCCCTTCAGCCCGCCCCACCTCACCTCCTCCTTTAGCCTGCACTCCCTCGCTTCCACAGTCCCACCCATCTGCTTGCTTCCACTGCAACTGTACAAGGAGATTACCAACTATTCCGTTTCTGTGCCGAAAGCAGGACTCAAACCCAGGCCCCCAGCGCTGTAACACAAGCACTTAACCTCTAGGCCACTGCAGTTAGCTGGTATTTGGGGGAGCTTGGGGGGGCATGATGTTCTAGCCTCATTTTCTTCAGTGAACATGTTTCACAATGCAAATGGGTATGCTCACAGGGGCATGCAGAAGAAAGACATATAGCCCAAAAGCTGCTTTCAGAAGCACAGCCACCAGTGGCTCCAGTGGGAAGTGATTGGTCTTGGAATGCGCGAGACCTGAGTTCTAATCCTCCTGGGCATGTTTTTTATTTATTTTTGCTGCTTGTTCATGATTTTTAAATGTAAAAACTCTGCACTCAAAAATAAAAATGATTTGACAGACTCTTGCTGTAGCCAGCCTTTCTCACTCTTTGCCCTGGGGGAGAACAACCCAATCACCCCTTCAGCCCCTCTTACTCGTCTCACAGCACCTCCCATAAGCGAGGAATGCATCTTTTGTTGGTAGATTTCCTTCATGAGGCTTAGCTAGGCCTGCATTCCTTTTCAAAGGGCCATAGAAGAGAGCAAAAAAGGAGAAGGCAGAATAGAGCATGAAATAGGTGGAAGACAAGGGGTCAGGGGGGTTGGCAGTAAAAGAAACAGGGCCTGGCCTGGCAGAGAGTTAGAAGTTAGGGAACACAATGAGCGAGGGAGGAGGAAAGATGCCTCAGGCATTGAGCTCTCGGACTCTTCCCCACCGTGCCTGCAGAAAGAGCCTTCTCCCGAATGGATACATTTGCCTGGAGAGCCCAGAACTAATTTCAGTTAGCCAGAGGGTAAACAGAGGCCAGGGAGAGGTGCACGCCCCTCCATTTGACTAGGCTTCTGGGGCTTCTGGGAGGAAAAAAGGCATCAGTATTCCAGCAAGATCATCGTCACCAAGGCCACCATCACTAGGGGATTACAGAGCATGCTGTGACACTCTCCGGGGCCTGGTTGGCCAGGCTTATGTTGAAGAGCACATATCCTAACCCTAAGCTACCTGGGTGGCTGCACCATAGGGGCTGCACCGGATATAGGGCTGTGCCCGTAAGGGCTGTGGTCGCGTTTGGGAGCGTTAGGGACGCGTGGAGGCCGCAGGGCGCAGACCTCTGCCCATTTCCCTCCAGGATTAGGCCCTGATTCTCAGGCGTGGAGCCAGCCACTCCAAAACTGGCAGAAAGCAGCCCTCTCACCCCCAGGGCAAAGAGTGGGAAAGGCTGGTTACATCAAGTGTCTTTCAAATCTTTCACTTTCGAGAGCAGAGTGTTTACATTTAGGAATCATGAACAAGCAGCAATAGGAAAGCATACAGTATCAGAGGACAGAACACTGCCCTGCGCATATCAGTACACCCCAATGACAAAGTCAAAGATTTAAATGACCTGCTTAGCTATGAGTGGCTGACACCTCACAATGATTATCATCTCTCCGTGAAGCAAAACATCCTCGGAATTGGGTTGAAAGATAGATCTAATGTGCCAAAGGAAGGCAACATGGAAATTCAGTTTCCTGCTCTCAGGGGAAGGAGGGTCGACAGCCCAATGGGTTAATGCACCTACTGCAGCCTCCTATGTGGAGCCTGCAGGCGACGCATGCAGTTGCTGGTGAGATGCTGATACAGGTTCGCCTGCTATGCAGGGGCCCGTGGTCACCTCACAGCACCTCGAGAAGGTGTCCTGTTTGAGTCCCAGGGCAATCATTGTGTCAACCATGACCCGTAGATTACACCTTTTCCCCTCGTTTTTTTCCAATCAATTGGGGCCAGAGAGACAAGCTTTTGTATGGGCCTTACCAAGGCCAGCGTGCAGAAAACAAAGGCGCAACTGTTAGTAGTAACGCAGGTATTGAAGGGGCATTAGCTGTTGGCGGATGGCGCAGGGCAATGCATACCCATTTTCAAATAAAAAAAGGTTTTTTTTTATTAAAAAAAAAATACATGCCCAGGAAATTCCAGACCTTGGATTAGAACTCAGGTCTCCAGCATTCCAAGACCAAGCACTTATCACTTGTGCCACTGGTGGTTGTGCTTCTGAGACTTGCTTTTGGGCGTATATATCTTTCTCCTGCACTCCCCTGTGAGCATACCCATTTGCGTTGTGAAACATGTTCACTGGAGCCTACAAGGATAGAACATCTGGCCCCCCCGCTCCCCCAAATACCAGCTAACTGCAGTGGCCTAGAGGTTAAGTGCTTGCATTACAGCAGCTGGGGGCCTGGGTTCGGGTCCTGCTTTCGGCACATAAACAGAATAGTTGGTCATCTCCTGGTACAGTTGGAGTGGAAGAAAGCGGAGAGGCGGGACTGTGGAAGCGAGGGAGTGCAGGCTAAAGGAAGAGGTGGGGTAGGCTAAAGGGGGAGGTAAGGTCGGATGAAGGGGTCCCTGGGGAGAAGAGGTGAGGCTGGCTGAGTCGGGGGAGGTCTAGAAGGGCATGGGGTAGGGGCCCTGGTAGAGGGAGGAAGAAAGCATAGAGGTGGGGCTGAGGAAGCCAGGAAGAAGGGGTGGTGGGGGCTGTGTAAAAGGAGAGTCCTAAGGTGGGGAAAGGGGCCATTGAGGAGGGCAGAAAAAAGGGTGCCAGTGGTGGGTGGAAAGGACAATGGGCTGACATTTTGTTCTCATCCAGCACTACCCTTTTAGCCTGCATTCCTCCTTTATTCCCTGCACTTCTCAGTCCCACCTCTATGCTTTCTTCCTCCCTCCCTCCCGCAGGGCACCTACCCCATGCCCTTCTCCCCCGACTCCGCCAGCCCCACCTCCTCTCCACAGGGACCCATGCATCCAGCCCTACCTCCCCCTTCAGCCCGCCCCACCTCACCTCACCTCACCTCCTCCTTTAGCCTGCACTCCCTCGCTTCTACCTCCCCCTTCAGCCCGCCCCACCTCACCTCCTCCTTTAGCCTGCACTCCCTCGCTTCCACAGTCCCACCCATCTGCTTGCTTCCACTGCAACTGTACAAGGAGATTACCAACTATTCCGTTTCTGTGCCGAAAGCAGGACTCAAACCCAGGCCCCCAGCGCTGTAACACAAGCACTTAACCTCTAGGCCACTGCAGTTAGCTGGTATTTGGGGGAGCTTGGGGGGGCATGATGTTCTAGCCTCATTTTCTTCAGTGAACATGTTTCACAATGCAAATGGGTATGCTCACAGGGGCATGCAGAAGAAAGACATATAGCCCAAAAGCTGCTTTCAGAAGCACAGCCACCAGTGGCTCCAGTGGGAAGTGATTGGTCTTGGAATGCGCGAGACCTGAGTTCTAATCCTCCTGGGCATGTTTTTTATTTATTTTTGCTGCTTGTTCATGATTTTTAAATGTAAAAACTCTGCACTCAAAAATAAAAATGATTTGACAGACTCTTGCTGTAGCCAGCCTTTCTCACTCTTTGCCCTGGGGGAGAACAACCCAATCACCCCTTCAGCCCCTCTTACTCGTCTCACAGCACCTCCCATAAGCGAGGAATGCATCTTTTGTTGGTAGATTTCCTTCATGAGGCTTAGCTAGGCCTGCATTCCTTTTCAAAGGGCCATAGAAGAGAGCAAAAAAGGAGAAGGCAGAATAGAGCATGAAATAGGTGGAAGACAAGGGGTCAGGGGGGTTGGCAGTAAAAGAAACAGGGCCTGGCCTGGCAGAGAGTTAGAAGTTAGGGAACACAATGAGCGAGGGAGGAGGAAAGATGCCTCAGGCATTGAGCTCTCGGACTCTTCCCCACCGTGCCTGCAGAAAGAGCCTTCTCCCGAATGGATACATTTGCCTGGAGAGCCCAGAACTAATTTCAGTTAGCCAGAGGGTAAACAGAGGCCAGGGAGAGGTGCACGCCCCTCCATTTGACTAGGCTTCTGGGGCTTCTGGGAGGAAAAAAGGCATCAGTATTCCAGCAAGATCATCGTCACCAAGGCCACCATCACTAGGGGATTACAGAGCATGCTGTGACACTCTCCGGGGCCTGGTTGGCCAGGCTTATGTTGAAGGGCACATATCCTAACCCTAAGCTACCTGGGTGGCTGCACCATAGGGGCTGCACCGGATATAGGGCTGTGCCCGTAAGGGCTGTGGTCGCGTTTGGGAGCGTTAGGGACGCGTGGAGGCCGCAGGGCGCAGACCTCTGCCCATTTCCCTCCAGGATTAGGCCCTGATTCTCAGGCGTGGAGCCAGCCACTCCAAAACTGGCAGAAAGCAGCCCTCTCACCCCCAGGGCAAAGAGTGGGAAAGGCTGGTTACATCAAGTGTCTTTCAAATCTTTCACTTTCGAGAGCAGAGTGTTTACATTTAGGAATCATGAACAAGCAGCAATAGGAAAGCATACAGTATCAGAGGACAGAACACTGCCCTGCGCATATCAGTACACCCCAATGACAAAGTCAAAGATTTAAATGACCTGCTTAGCTATGAGTGGCTGACACCTCACAATGATTATCATCTCTCCGTGAAGCAAAACATCCTCGGAATTGGGTTGAAAGATAGATCTAATGTGCCAAAGGAAGGCAACATGGAAATTCAGTTTCCTGCTCTCAGGGGAAGGAGGGTCGACAGCCCAATGGGTTAATGCACCTACTGCAGCCTCCTATGTGGAGCCTGCAGGCGACGCATGCAGTTGCTGGTGAGATGCTGATACAGGTTCGCCTGCTATGCAGGGGCCCGTGGTCACCTCACAGCACCTCGAGAAGGTGTCCTGTTTGAGTCCCAGGGCAATCATTGTGTCAACCATGACCCGTAGATTACACCTTTTCCCCTCGTTTTTTTCCAATCAATTGGGGCCAGAGAGACAAGCTTTTGTATGGGCCTTACCAAGGCCAGCGTGCAGAAAACAAAGGCGCAACTGTTAGTAGTAACGCAGGTATTGAAGGGGCATTAGCTGTTGGCGGATGGCGCAGGGCAATGCATACCCATTTTCAAATAAAAAAAGGTTTTTTTTTATTAAAAAAAAAATACATGCCCAGGAAATTCCAGACCTTGGATTAGAACTCAGGTCTCCAGCATTCCAAGACCAAGCACTTATCACTTGTGCCACTGGTGGTTGTGCTTCTGAGACTTGCTTTTGGGCGTATATATCTTTCTCCTGCACTCCCCTGTGAGCATACCCATTTGCGTTGTGAAACATGTTCACTGGAGCCTACAAGGATAGAACATCTGGCCCCCCCGCTCCCCCAAATACCAGCTAACTGCAGTGGCCTAGAGGTTAAGTGCTTGCATTACAGCAGCTGGGGGCCTGGGTTCGGGTCCTGCTTTCGGCACATAAACAGAATAGTTGGTCATCTCCTGGTACAGTTGGAGTGGAAGAAAGCGGAGAGGCGGGACTGTGGAAGCGAGGGAGTGCAGGCTAAAGGAAGAGGTGGGGTAGGCTAAAGGGGGAGGTAAGGTCGGATGAAGGGGTCCCTGGGGAGAAGAGGTGAGGCTGGCTGAGTCGGGGGAGGTCTAGAAGGGCATGGGGTAGGGGCCCTGGTAGAGGGAGGAAGAAAGCATAGAGGTGGGGCTGAGGAAGCCAGGAAGAAGGGGTGGTGGGGGCTGTGTAAAAGGAGAGTCCTAAGGTGGGGAAAGGGGCCATTGAGGAGGGCAGAAAAAAGGGTGCCAGTGGTGGGTGGAAAGGACAATGGGCTGACATTTTGTTCTCATCCAGCACTACCCTTTTAGCCTGCATTCCTCCTTTATTCCCTGCACTTCTCAGTCCCACCTCTATGCTTTCTTCCTCCCTCCCTCCCGCAGGGCACCTACCCCATGCCCTTCTCCCCCGACTCCGCCAGCCCCACCTCCTCTCCACAGGGACCCATGCATCCAGCCCTACCTCCCCCTTCAGCCCGCCCCACCTCACCTCACCTCACCTCCTCCTTTAGCCTGCACTCCCTCGCTTCTACCTCCCCCTTCAGCCCGCCCCACCTCACCTCCTCCTTTAGCCTGCACTCCCTCGCTTCCACAGTCCCACCCATCTGCTTGCTTCCACTGCAACTGTACAAGGAGATTACCAACTATTCCGTTTCTGTGCCGAAAGCAGGACTCAAACCCAGGCCCCCAGCGCTGTAACACAAGCACTTAACCTCTAGGCCACTGCAGTTAGCTGGTATTTGGGGGAGCTTGGGGGGGCATGATGTTCTAGCCTCATTTTCTTCAGTGAACATGTTTCACAATGCAAATGGGTATGCTCACAGGGGCATGCAGAAGAAAGACATATAGCCCAAAAGCTGCTTTCAGAAGCACAGCCACCAGTGGCTCCAGTGGGAAGTGATTGGTCTTGGAATGCGCGAGACCTGAGTTCTAATCCTCCTGGGCATGTTTTTTATTTATTTTTGCTGCTTGTTCATGATTTTTAAATGTAAAAACTCTGCACTCAAAAATAAAAATGATTTGACAGACTCTTGCTGTAGCCAGCCTTTCTCACTCTTTGCCCTGGGGGAGAACAACCCAATCACCCCTTCAGCCCCTCTTACTCGTCTCACAGCACCTCCCATAAGCGAGGAATGCATCTTTTGTTGGTAGATTTCCTTCATGAGGCTTAGCTAGGCCTGCATTCCTTTTCAAAGGGCCATAGAAGAGAGCAAAAAAGGAGAAGGCAGAATAGAGCATGAAATAGGTGGAAGACAAGGGGTCAGGGGGGTTGGCAGTAAAAGAAACAGGGCCTGGCCTGGCAGAGAGTTAGAAGTTAGGGAACACAATGAGCGAGGGAGGAGGAAAGATGCCTCAGGCATTGAGCTCTCGGACTCTTCCCCACCGTGCCTGCAGAAAGAGCCTTCTCCCGAATGGATACATTTGCCTGGAGAGCCCAGAACTAATTTCAGTTAGCCAGAGGGTAAACAGAGGCCAGGGAGAGGTGCACGCCCCTCCATTTGACTAGGCTTCTGGGGCTTCTGGGAGGAAAAAAGGCATCAGTATTCCAGCAAGATCATCGTCACCAAGGCCACCATCACTAGGGGATTACAGAGCATGCTGTGACACTCTCCGGGGCCTGGTTGGCCAGGCTTATGTTGAAGGGCACATATCCTAACCCTAAGCTACCTGGGTGGCTGCACCATAGGGGCTGCACCGGATATAGGGCTGTGCCCGTAAGGGCTGTGGTCGCGTTTGGGAGCGTTAGGGACGCGTGGAGGCCGCAGGGCGCAGACCTCTGCCCATTTCCCTCCAGGATTAGGCCCTGATTCTCAGGCGTGGAGCCAGCCACTCCAAAACTGGCAGAAAGCAGCCCTCTCACCCCCAGGGCAAAGAGTGGGAAAGGCTGGTTACATCAAGTGTCTTTCAAATCTTTCACTTTCGAGAGCAGAGTGTTTACATTTAGGAATCATGAACAAGCAGCAATAGGAAAGCATACAGTATCAGAGGACAGAACACTGCCCTGCGCATATCAGTACACCCCAATGACAAAGTCAAAGATTTAAATGACCTGCTTAGCTATGAGTGGCTGACACCTCACAATGATTATCATCTCTCCGTGAAGCAAAACATCCTCGGAATTGGGTTGAAAGATAGATCTAATGTGCCAAAGGAAGGCAACATGGAAATTCAGTTTCCTGCTCTCAGGGGAAGGAGGGTCGACAGCCCAATGGGTTAATGCACCTACTGCAGCCTCCTATGTGGAGCCTGCAGGCGACGCATGCAGTTGCTGGTGAGATGCTGATACAGGTTCGCCTGCTATGCAGGGGCCCGTGGTCACCTCACAGCACCTCGAGAAGGTGTCCTGTTTGAGTCCCAGGGCAATCATTGTGTCAACCATGACCCGTAGATTACACCTTTTCCCCTCGTTTTTTTCCAATCAATTGGGGCCAGAGAGACAAGCTTTTGTATGGGCCTTACCAAGGCCAGCGTGCAGAAAACAAAGGCGCAACTGTTAGTAGTAACGCAGGTATTGAAGGGGCATTAGCTGTTGGCGGATGGCGCAGGGCAATGCATACCCATTTTCAAATAAAAAAAGGTTTTTTTTTATTAAAAAAAAAATACATGCCCAGGAAATTCCAGACCTTGGATTAGAACTCAGGTCTCCAGCATTCCAAGACCAAGCACTTATCACTTGTGCCACTGGTGGTTGTGCTTCTGAGACTTGCTTTTGGGCGTATATATCTTTCTCCTGCACTCCCCTGTGAGCATACCCATTTGCGTTGTGAAACATGTTCACTGGAGCCTACAAGGATAGAACATCTGGCCCCCCCGCTCCCCCAAATACCAGCTAACTGCAGTGGCCTAGAGGTTAAGTGCTTGCATTACAGCAGCTGGGGGCCTGGGTTCGGGTCCTGCTTTCGGCACATAAACAGAATAGTTGGTCATCTCCTGGTACAGTTGGAGTGGAAGAAAGCGGAGAGGCGGGACTGTGGAAGCGAGGGAGTGCAGGCTAAAGGAAGAGGTGGGGTAGGCTAAAGGGGGAGGTAAGGTCGGATGAAGGGGTCCCTGGGGAGAAGAGGTGAGGCTGGCTGAGTCGGGGGAGGTCTAGAAGGGCATGGGGTAGGGGCCCTGGTAGAGGGAGGAAGAAAGCATAGAGGTGGGGCTGAGGAAGCCAGGAAGAAGGGGTGGTGGGGGCTGTGTAAAAGGAGAGTCCTAAGGTGGGGAAAGGGGCCATTGAGGAGGGCAGAAAAAAGGGTGCCAGTGGTGGGTGGAAAGGACAATGGGCTGACATTTTGTTCTCATCCAGCACTACCCTTTTAGCCTGCATTCCTCCTTTATTCCCTGCACTTCTCAGTCCCACCTCTATGCTTTCTTCCTCCCTCCCTCCCGCAGGGCACCTACCCCATGCCCTTCTCCCCCGACTCCGCCAGCCCCACCTCCTCTCCACAGGGACCCATGCATCCAGCCCTACCTCCCCCTTCAGCCCGCCCCACCTCACCTCACCTCACCTCCTCCTTTAGCCTGCACTCCCTCGCTTCTACCTCCCCCTTCAGCCCGCCCCACCTCACCTCCTCCTTTAGCCTGCACTCCCTCGCTTCCACAGTCCCACCCATCTGCTTGCTTCCACTGCAACTGTACAAGGAGATTACCAACTATTCCGTTTCTGTGCCGAAAGCAGGACTCAAACCCAGGCCCCCAGCGCTGTAACACAAGCACTTAACCTCTAGGCCACTGCAGTTAGCTGGTATTTGGGGGAGCTTGGGGGGGCATGATGTTCTAGCCTCATTTTCTTCAGTGAACATGTTTCACAATGCAAATGGGTATGCTCACAGGGGCATGCAGAAGAAAGACATATAGCCCAAAAGCTGCTTTCAGAAGCACAGCCACCAGTGGCTCCAGTGGGAAGTGATTGGTCTTGGAATGCGCGAGACCTGAGTTCTAATCCTCCTGGGCATGTTTTTTATTTATTTTTGCTGCTTGTTCATGATTTTTAAATGTAAAAACTCTGCACTCAAAAATAAAAATGATTTGACAGACTCTTGCTGTAGCCAGCCTTTCTCACTCTTTGCCCTGGGGGAGAACAACCCAATCACCCCTTCAGCCCCTCTTACTCGTCTCACAGCACCTCCCATAAGCGAGGAATGCATCTTTTGTTGGTAGATTTCCTTCATGAGGCTTAGCTAGGCCTGCATTCCTTTTCAAAGGGCCATAGAAGAGAGCAAAAAAGGAGAAGGCAGAATAGAGCATGAAATAGGTGGAAGACAAGGGGTCAGGGGGGTTGGCAGTAAAAGAAACAGGGCCTGGCCTGGCAGAGAGTTAGAAGTTAGGGAACACAATGAGCGAGGGAGGAGGAAAGATGCCTCAGGCATTGAGCTCTCGGACTCTTCCCCACCGTGCCTGCAGAAAGAGCCTTCTCCCGAATGGATACATTTGCCTGGAGAGCCCAGAACTAATTTCAGTTAGCCAGAGGGTAAACAGAGGCCAGGGAGAGGTGCACGCCCCTCCATTTGACTAGGCTTCTGGGGCTTCTGGGAGGAAAAAAGGCATCAGTATTCCAGCAAGATCATCGTCACCAAGGCCACCATCACTAGGGGATTACAGAGCATGCTGTGACACTCTCCGGGGCCTGGTTGGCCAGGCTTATGTTGAAGAGCACATATCCTAACCCTAAGCTACCTGGGTGGCTGCACCATAGGGGCTGCACCGGATATAGGGCTGTGCCCGTAAGGGCTGTGGTCGCGTTTGGGAGCGTTAGGGACGCGTGGAGGCCGCAGGGCGCAGACCTCTGCCCATTTCCCTCCAGGATTAGGCCCTGATTCTCAGGCGTGGAGCCAGCCACTCCAAAACTGGCAGAAAGCAGCCCTCTCACCCCCAGGGCAAAGAGTGGGAAAGGCTGGTTACATCAAGTGTCTTTCAAATCTTTCACTTTCGAGAGCAGAGTGTTTACATTTAGGAATCATGAACAAGCAGCAATAGGAAAGCATACAGTATCAGAGGACAGAACACTGCCCTGCGCATATCAGTACACCCCAATGACAAAGTCAAAGATTTAAATGACCTGCTTAGCTATGAGTGGCTGACACCTCACAATGATTATCATCTCTCCGTGAAGCAAAACATCCTCGGAATTGGGTTGAAAGATAGATCTAATGTGCCAAAGGAAGGCAACATGGAAATTCAGTTTCCTGCTCTCAGGGGAAGGAGGGTCGACAGCCCAATGGGTTAATGCACCTACTGCAGCCTCCTATGTGGAGCCTGCAGGCGACGCATGCAGTTGCTGGTGAGATGCTGATACAGGTTCGCCTGCTATGCAGGGGCCCGTGGTCACCTCACAGCACCTCGAGAAGGTGTCCTGTTTGAGTCCCAGGGCAATCATTGTGTCAACCATGACCCGTAGATTACACCTTTTCCCCTCGTTTTTTTCCAATCAATTGGGGCCAGAGAGACAAGCTTTTGTATGGGCCTTACCAAGGCCAGCGTGCAGAAAACAAAGGCGCAACTGTTAGTAGTAACGCAGGTATTGAAGGGGCATTAGCTGTTGGCGGATGGCGCAGGGCAATGCATACCCATTTTCAAATAAAAAAAGGTTTTTTTTTATTAAAAAAAAAATACATGCCCAGGAAATTCCAGACCTTGGATTAGAACTCAGGTCTCCAGCATTCCAAGACCAAGCACTTATCACTTGTGCCACTGGTGGTTGTGCTTCTGAGACTTGCTTTTGGGCGTATATATCTTTCTCCTGCACTCCCCTGTGAGCATACCCATTTGCGTTGTGAAACATGTTCACTGGAGCCTACAAGGATAGAACATCTGGCCCCCCCGCTCCCCCAAATACCAGCTAACTGCAGTGGCCTAGAGGTTAAGTGCTTGCATTACAGCAGCTGGGGGCCTGGGTTCGGGTCCTGCTTTCGGCACATAAACAGAATAGTTGGTCATCTCCTGGTACAGTTGGAGTGGAAGAAAGCGGAGAGGCGGGACTGTGGAAGCGAGGGAGTGCAGGCTAAAGGAAGAGGTGGGGTAGGCTAAAGGGGGAGGTAAGGTCGGATGAAGGGGTCCCTGGGGAGAAGAGGTGAGGCTGGCTGAGTCGGGGGAGGTCTAGAAGGGCATGGGGTAGGGGCCCTGGTAGAGGGAGGAAGAAAGCATAGAGGTGGGGCTGAGGAAGCCAGGAAGAAGGGGTGGTGGGGGCTGTGTAAAAGGAGAGTCCTAAGGTGGGGAAAGGGGCCATTGAGGAGGGCAGAAAAAAGGGTGCCAGTGGTGGGTGGAAAGGACAATGGGCTGACATTTTGTTCTCATCCAGCACTACCCTTTTAGCCTGCATTCCTCCTTTATTCCCTGCACTTCTCAGTCCCACCTCTATGCTTTCTTCCTCCCTCCCTCCCGCAGGGCACCTACCCCATGCCCTTCTCCCCCGACTCCGCCAGCCCCACCTCCTCTCCACAGGGACCCATGCATCCAGCCCTACCTCCCCCTTCAGCCCGCCCCACCTCACCTCACCTCACCTCCTCCTTTAGCCTGCACTCCCTCGCTTCTACCTCCCCCTTCAGCCCGCCCCACCTCACCTCCTCCTTTAGCCTGCACTCCCTCGCTTCCACAGTCCCACCCATCTGCTTGCTTCCACTGCAACTGTACAAGGAGATTACCAACTATTCCGTTTCTGTGCCGAAAGCAGGACTCAAACCCAGGCCCCCAGCGCTGTAACACAAGCACTTAACCTCTAGGCCACTGCAGTTAGCTGGTATTTGGGGGAGCTTGGGGGGGCATGATGTTCTAGCCTCATTTTCTTCAGTGAACATGTTTCACAATGCAAATGGGTATGCTCACAGGGGCATGCAGAAGAAAGACATATAGCCCAAAAGCTGCTTTCAGAAGCACAGCCACCAGTGGCTCCAGTGGGAAGTGATTGGTCTTGGAATGCGCGAGACCTGAGTTCTAATCCTCCTGGGCATGTTTTTTATTTATTTTTGCTGCTTGTTCATGATTTTTAAATGTAAAAACTCTGCACTCAAAAATAAAAATGATTTGACAGACTCTTGCTGTAGCCAGCCTTTCTCACTCTTTGCCCTGGGGGAGAACAACCCAATCACCCCTTCAGCCCCTCTTACTCGTCTCACAGCACCTCCCATAAGCGAGGAATGCATCTTTTGTTGGTAGATTTCCTTCATGAGGCTTAGCTAGGCCTGCATTCCTTTTCAAAGGGCCATAGAAGAGAGCAAAAAAGGAGAAGGCAGAATAGAGCATGAAATAGGTGGAAGACAAGGGGTCAGGGGGGTTGGCAGTAAAAGAAACAGGGCCTGGCCTGGCAGAGAGTTAGAAGTTAGGGAACACAATGAGCGAGGGAGGAGGAAAGATGCCTCAGGCATTGAGCTCTCGGACTCTTCCCCACCGTGCCTGCAGAAAGAGCCTTCTCCCGAATGGATACATTTGCCTGGAGAGCCCAGAACTAATTTCAGTTAGCCAGAGGGTAAACAGAGGCCAGGGAGAGGTGCACGCCCCTCCATTTGACTAGGCTTCTGGGGCTTCTGGGAGGAAAAAAGGCATCAGTATTCCAGCAAGATCATCGTCACCAAGGCC
Source organism: Ambystoma mexicanum (assembly GCF_040938575.1). Classification (NCBI taxonomy): domain Eukaryota; kingdom Metazoa; phylum Chordata; class Amphibia; order Caudata; family Ambystomatidae; genus Ambystoma; species Ambystoma mexicanum. The sequence goes on from NW_027182373.1 coordinate 79,499, forward strand.
ACCATCACTAGGGGATTACAGAGCATGCTGTGACACTCTCCGGGGCCTGGTTGGCCAGGCTTATGTTGAAGGGCACATATCCTAACCCTAAGCTACCTGGGTGGCTGCACCATAGGGGCTGCACCGGATATAGGGCTGTGCCCGTAAGGGCTGTGGTCGCGTTTGGGAGCGTTAGGGACGCGTGGAGGCCGCAGGGCGCAGACCTCTGCCCATTTCCCTCCAGGATTAGGCCCTGATTCTCAGGCGTGGAGCCAGCCACTCCAAAACTGGCAGAAAGCAGCCCTCTCACCCCCAGGGCAAAGAGTGGGAAAGGCTGGTTACATCAAGTGTCTTTCAAATCTTTCACTTTCGAGAGCAGAGTGTTTACATTTAGGAATCATGAACAAGCAGCAATAGGAAAGCATACAGTATCAGAGGACAGAACACTGCCCTGCGCATATCAGTACACCCCAATGACAAAGTCAAAGATTTAAATGACCTGCTTAGCTATGAGTGGCTGACACCTCACAATGATTATCATCTCTCCGTGAAGCAAAACATCCTCGGAATTGGGTTGAAAGATAGATCTAATGTGCCAAAGGAAGGCAACATGGAAATTCAGTTTCCTGCTCTCAGGGGAAGGAGGGTCGACAGCCCAATGGGTTAATGCACCTACTGCAGCCTCCTATGTGGAGCCTGCAGGCGACGCATGCAGTTGCTGGTGAGATGCTGATACAGGTTCGCCTGCTATGCAGGGGCCCGTGGTCACCTCACAGCACCTCGAGAAGGTGTCCTGTTTGAGTCCCAGGGCAATCATTGTGTCAACCATGACCCGTAGATTACACCTTTTCCCCTCGTTTTTTTCCAATCAATTGGGGCCAGAGAGACAAGCTTTTGTATGGGCCTTACCAAGGCCAGCGTGCAGAAAACAAAGGCGCAACTGTTAGTAGTAACGCAGGTATTGAAGGGGCATTAGCTGTTGGCGGATGGCGCAGGGCAATGCATACCCATTTTCAAATAAAAAAAGGTTTTTTTTTATTAAAAAAAAAATACATGCCCAGGAAATTCCAGACCTTGGATTAGAACTCAGGTCTCCAGCATTCCAAGACCAAGCACTTATCACTTGTGCCACTGGTGGTTGTGCTTCTGAGACTTGCTTTTGGGCGTATATATCTTTCTCCTGCACTCCCCTGTGAGCATACCCATTTGCGTTGTGAAACATGTTCACTGGAGCCTACAAGGATAGAACATCTGGCCCCCCCGCTCCCCCAAATACCAGCTAACTGCAGTGGCCTAGAGGTTAAGTGCTTGCATTACAGCAGCTGGGGGCCTGGGTTCGGGTCCTGCTTTCGGCACATAAACAGAATAGTTGGTCATCTCCTGGTACAGTTGGAGTGGAAGAAAGCGGAGAGGCGGGACTGTGGAAGCGAGGGAGTGCAGGCTAAAGGAAGAGGTGGGGTAGGCTAAAGGGGGAGGTAAGGTCGGATGAAGGGGTCCCTGGGGAGAAGAGGTGAGGCTGGCTGAGTCGGGGGAGGTCTAGAAGGGCATGGGGTAGGGGCCCTGGTAGAGGGAGGAAGAAAGCATAGAGGTGGGGCTGAGGAAGCCAGGAAGAAGGGGTGGTGGGGGCTGTGTAAAAGGAGAGTCCTAAGGTGGGGAAAGGGGCCATTGAGGAGGGCAGAAAAAAGGGTGCCAGTGGTGGGTGGAAAGGACAATGGGCTGACATTTTGTTCTCATCCAGCACTACCCTTTTAGCCTGCATTCCTCCTTTATTCCCTGCACTTCTCAGTCCCACCTCTATGCTTTCTTCCTCCCTCCCTCCCGCAGGGCACCTACCCCATGCCCTTCTCCCCCGACTCCGCCAGCCCCACCTCCTCTCCACAGGGACCCATGCATCCAGCCCTACCTCCCCCTTCAGCCCGCCCCACCTCACCTCACCTCACCTCCTCCTTTAGCCTGCACTCCCTCGCTTCTACCTCCCCCTTCAGCCCGCCCCACCTCACCTCCTCCTTTAGCCTGCACTCCCTCGCTTCCACAGTCCCACCCATCTGCTTGCTTCCACTGCAACTGTACAAGGAGATTACCAACTATTCCGTTTCTGTGCCGAAAGCAGGACTCAAACCCAGGCCCCCAGCGCTGTAACACAAGCACTTAACCTCTAGGCCACTGCAGTTAGCTGGTATTTGGGGGAGCTTGGGGGGGCATGATGTTCTAGCCTCATTTTCTTCAGTGAACATGTTTCACAATGCAAATGGGTATGCTCACAGGGGCATGCAGAAGAAAGACATATAGCCCAAAAGCTGCTTTCAGAAGCACAGCCACCAGTGGCTCCAGTGGGAAGTGATTGGTCTTGGAATGCGCGAGACCTGAGTTCTAATCCTCCTGGGCATGTTTTTTATTTATTTTTGCTGCTTGTTCATGATTTTTAAATGTAAAAACTCTGCACTCAAAAATAAAAATGATTTGACAGACTCTTGCTGTAGCCAGCCTTTCTCACTCTTTGCCCTGGGGGAGAACAACCCAATCACCCCTTCAGCCCCTCTTACTCGTCTCACAGCACCTCCCATAAGCGAGGAATGCATCTTTTGTTGGTAGATTTCCTTCATGAGGCTTAGCTAGGCCTGCATTCCTTTTCAAAGGGCCATAGAAGAGAGCAAAAAAGGAGAAGGCAGAATAGAGCATGAAATAGGTGGAAGACAAGGGGTCAGGGGGGTTGGCAGTAAAAGAAACAGGGCCTGGCCTGGCAGAGAGTTAGAAGTTAGGGAACACAATGAGCGAGGGAGGAGGAAAGATGCCTCAGGCATTGAGCTCTCGGACTCTTCCCCACCGTGCCTGCAGAAAGAGCCTTCTCCCGAATGGATACATTTGCCTGGAGAGCCCAGAACTAATTTCAGTTAGCCAGAGGGTAAACAGAGGCCAGGGAGAGGTGCACGCCCCTCCATTTGACTAGGCTTCTGGGGCTTCTGGGAGGAAAAAAGGCATCAGTATTCCAGCAAGATCATCGTCACCAAGGCCACCATCACTAGGGGATTACAGAGCATGCTGTGACACTCTCCGGGGCCTGGTTGGCCAGGCTTATGTTGAAGGGCACATATCCTAACCCTAAGCTACCTGGGTGGCTGCACCATAGGGGCTGCACCGGATATAGGGCTGTGCCCGTAAGGGCTGTGGTCGCGTTTGGGAGCGTTAGGGACGCGTGGAGGCCGCAGGGCGCAGACCTCTGCCCATTTCCCTCCAGGATTAGGCCCTGATTCTCAGGCGTGGAGCCAGCCACTCCAAAACTGGCAGAAAGCAGCCCTCTCACCCCCAGGGCAAAGAGTGGGAAAGGCTGGTTACATCAAGTGTCTTTCAAATCTTTCACTTTCGAGAGCAGAGTGTTTACATTTAGGAATCATGAACAAGCAGCAATAGGAAAGCATACAGTATCAGAGGACAGAACACTGCCCTGCGCATATCAGTACACCCCAATGACAAAGTCAAAGATTTAAATGACCTGCTTAGCTATGAGTGGCTGACACCTCACAATGATTATCATCTCTCCGTGAAGCAAAACATCCTCGGAATTGGGTTGAAAGATAGATCTAATGTGCCAAAGGAAGGCAACATGGAAATTCAGTTTCCTGCTCTCAGGGGAAGGAGGGTCGACAGCCCAATGGGTTAATGCACCTACTGCAGCCTCCTATGTGGAGCCTGCAGGCGACGCATGCAGTTGCTGGTGAGATGCTGATACAGGTTCGCCTGCTATGCAGGGGCCCGTGGTCACCTCACAGCACCTCGAGAAGGTGTCCTGTTTGAGTCCCAGGGCAATCATTGTGTCAACCATGACCCGTAGATTACACCTTTTCCCCTCGTTTTTTTCCAATCAATTGGGGCCAGAGAGACAAGCTTTTGTATGGGCCTTACCAAGGCCAGCGTGCAGAAAACAAAGGCGCAACTGTTAGTAGTAACGCAGGTATTGAAGGGGCATTAGCTGTTGGCGGATGGCGCAGGGCAATGCATACCCATTTTCAAATAAAAAAAGGTTTTTTTTTATTAAAAAAAAAATACATGCCCAGGAAATTCCAGACCTTGGATTAGAACTCAGGTCTCCAGCATTCCAAGACCAAGCACTTATCACTTGTGCCACTGGTGGTTGTGCTTCTGAGACTTGCTTTTGGGCGTATATATCTTTCTCCTGCACTCCCCTGTGAGCATACCCATTTGCGTTGTGAAACATGTTCACTGGAGCCTACAAGGATAGAACATCTGGCCCCCCCGCTCCCCCAAATACCAGCTAACTGCAGTGGCCTAGAGGTTAAGTGCTTGCATTACAGCAGCTGGGGGCCTGGGTTCGGGTCCTGCTTTCGGCACATAAACAGAATAGTTGGTCATCTCCTGGTACAGTTGGAGTGGAAGAAAGCGGAGAGGCGGGACTGTGGAAGCGAGGGAGTGCAGGCTAAAGGAAGAGGTGGGGTAGGCTAAAGGGGGAGGTAAGGTCGGATGAAGGGGTCCCTGGGGAGAAGAGGTGAGGCTGGCTGAGTCGGGGGAGGTCTAGAAGGGCATGGGGTAGGGGCCCTGGTAGAGGGAGGAAGAAAGCATAGAGGTGGGGCTGAGGAAGCCAGGAAGAAGGGGTGGTGGGGGCTGTGTAAAAGGAGAGTCCTAAGGTGGGGAAAGGGGCCATTGAGGAGGGCAGAAAAAAGGGTGCCAGTGGTGGGTGGAAAGGACAATGGGCTGACATTTTGTTCTCATCCAGCACTACCCTTTTAGCCTGCATTCCTCCTTTATTCCCTGCACTTCTCAGTCCCACCTCTATGCTTTCTTCCTCCCTCCCTCCCGCAGGGCACCTACCCCATGCCCTTCTCCCCCGACTCCGCCAGCCCCACCTCCTCTCCACAGGGACCCATGCATCCAGCCCTACCTCCCCCTTCAGCCCGCCCCACCTCACCTCACCTCCTCCTTTAGCCTGCACTCCCTCGCTTCTACCTCCCCCTTCAGCCCGCCCCACCTCACCTCCTCCTTTAGCCTGCACTCCCTCGCTTCCACAGTCCCACCCATCTGCTTGCTTCCACTGCAACTGTACAAGGAGATTACCAACTATTCCGTTTCTGTGCCGAAAGCAGGACTCAAACCCAGGCCCCCAGCGCTGTAACACAAGCACTTAACCTCTAGGCCACTGCAGTTAGCTGGTATTTGGGGGAGCTTGGGGGGGCATGATGTTCTAGCCTCATTTTCTTCAGTGAACATGTTTCACAATGCAAATGGGTATGCTCACAGGGGCATGCAGAAGAAAGACATATAGCCCAAAAGCTGCTTTCAGAAGCACAGCCACCAGTGGCTCCAGTGGGAAGTGATTGGTCTTGGAATGCGCGAGACCTGAGTTCTAATCCTCCTGGGCATGTTTTTTATTTATTTTTGCTGCTTGTTCATGATTTTTAAATGTAAAAACTCTGCACTCAAAAATAAAAATGATTTGACAGACTCTTGCTGTAGCCAGCCTTTCTCACTCTTTGCCCTGGGGGAGAACAACCCAATCACCCCTTCAGCCCCTCTTACTCGTCTCACAGCACCTCCCATAAGCGAGGAATGCATCTTTTGTTGGTAGATTTCCTTCATGAGGCTTAGCTAGGCCTGCATTCCTTTTCAAAGGGCCATAGAAGAGAGCAAAAAAGGAGAAGGCAGAATAGAGCATGAAATAGGTGGAAGACAAGGGGTCAGGGGGGTTGGCAGTAAAAGAAACAGGGCCTGGCCTGGCAGAGAGTTAGAAGTTAGGGAACACAATGAGCGAGGGAGGAGGAAAGATGCCTCAGGCATTGAGCTCTCGGACTCTTCCCCACCGTGCCTGCAGAAAGAGCCTTCTCCCGAATGGATACATTTGCCTGGAGAGCCCAGAACTAATTTCAGTTAGCCAGAGGGTAAACAGAGGCCAGGGAGAGGTGCACGCCCCTCCATTTGACTAGGCTTCTGGGGCTTCTGGGAGGAAAAAAGGCATCAGTATTCCAGCAAGATCATCGTCACCAAGGCCACCATCACTAGGGGATTACAGAGCATGCTGTGACACTCTCCGGGGCCTGGTTGGCCAGGCTTATGTTGAAGAGCACATATCCTAACCCTAAGCTACCTGGGTGGCTGCACCATAGGGGCTGCACCGGATATAGGGCTGTGCCCGTAAGGGCTGTGGTCGCGTTTGGGAGCGTTAGGGACGCGTGGAGGCCGCAGGGCGCAGACCTCTGCCCATTTCCCTCCAGGATTAGGCCCTGATTCTCAGGCGTGGAGCCAGCCACTCCAAAACTGGCAGAAAGCAGCCCTCTCACCCCCAGGGCAAAGAGTGGGAAAGGCTGGTTACATCAAGTGTCTTTCAAATCTTTCACTTTCGAGAGCAGAGTGTTTACATTTAGGAATCATGAACAAGCAGCAATAGGAAAGCATACAGTATCAGAGGACAGAACACTGCCCTGCGCATATCAGTACACCCCAATGACAAAGTCAAAGATTTAAATGACCTGCTTAGCTATGAGTGGCTGACACCTCACAATGATTATCATCTCTCCGTGAAGCAAAACATCCTCGGAATTGGGTTGAAAGATAGATCTAATGTGCCAAAGGAAGGCAACATGGAAATTCAGTTTCCTGCTCTCAGGGGAAGGAGGGTCGACAGCCCAATGGGTTAATGCACCTACTGCAGCCTCCTATGTGGAGCCTGCAGGCGACGCATGCAGTTGCTGGTGAGATGCTGATACAGGTTCGCCTGCTATGCAGGGGCCCGTGGTCACCTCACAGCACCTCGAGAAGGTGTCCTGTTTGAGTCCCAGGGCAATCATTGTGTCAACCATGACCCGTAGATTACACCTTTTCCCCTCGTTTTTTTCCAATCAATTGGGGCCAGAGAGACAAGCTTTTGTATGGGCCTTACCAAGGCCAGCGTGCAGAAAACAAAGGCGCAACTGTTAGTAGTAACGCAGGTATTGAAGGGGCATTAGCTGTTGGCGGATGGCGCAGGGCAATGCATACCCATTTTCAAATAAAAAAAGGTTTTTTTTTATTAAAAAAAAAATACATGCCCAGGAAATTCCAGACCTTGGATTAGAACTCAGGTCTCCAGCATTCCAAGACCAAGCACTTATCACTTGTGCCACTGGTGGTTGTGCTTCTGAGACTTGCTTTTGGGCGTATATATCTTTCTCCTGCACTCCCCTGTGAGCATACCCATTTGCGTTGTGAAACATGTTCACTGGAGCCTACAAGGATAGAACATCTGGCCCCCCCGCTCCCCCAAATACCAGCTAACTGCAGTGGCCTAGAGGTTAAGTGCTTGCATTACAGCAGCTGGGGGCCTGGGTTCGGGTCCTGCTTTCGGCACATAAACAGAATAGTTGGTCATCTCCTGGTACAGTTGGAGTGGAAGAAAGCGGAGAGGCGGGACTGTGGAAGCGAGGGAGTGCAGGCTAAAGGAAGAGGTGGGGTAGGCTAAAGGGGGAGGTAAGGTCGGATGAAGGGGTCCCTGGGGAGAAGAGGTGAGGCTGGCTGAGTCGGGGGAGGTCTAGAAGGGCATGGGGTAGGGGCCCTGGTAGAGGGAGGAAGAAAGCATAGAGGTGGGGCTGAGGAAGCCAGGAAGAAGGGGTGGTGGGGGCTGTGTAAAAGGAGAGTCCTAAGGTGGGGAAAGGGGCCATTGAGGAGGGCAGAAAAAAGGGTGCCAGTGGTGGGTGGAAAGGACAATGGGCTGACATTTTGTTCTCATCCAGCACTACCCTTTTAGCCTGCATTCCTCCTTTATTCCCTGCACTTCTCAGTCCCACCTCTATGCTTTCTTCCTCCCTCCCTCCCGCAGGGCACCTACCCCATGCCCTTCTCCCCCGACTCCGCCAGCCCCACCTCCTCTCCACAGGGACCCATGCATCCAGCCCTACCTCCCCCTTCAGCCCGCCCCACCTCACCTCACCTCACCTCCTCCTTTAGCCTGCACTCCCTCGCTTCTACCTCCCCCTTCAGCCCGCCCCACCTCACCTCCTCCTTTAGCCTGCACTCCCTCGCTTCCACAGTCCCACCCATCTGCTTGCTTCCACTGCAACTGTACAAGGAGATTACCAACTATTCCGTTTCTGTGCCGAAAGCAGGACTCAAACCCAGGCCCCCAGCGCTGTAACACAAGCACTTAACCTCTAGGCCACTGCAGTTAGCTGGTATTTGGGGGAGCTTGGGGGGGCATGATGTTCTAGCCTCATTTTCTTCAGTGAACATGTTTCACAATGCAAATGGGTATGCTCACAGGGGCATGCAGAAGAAAGACATATAGCCCAAAAGCTGCTTTCAGAAGCACAGCCACCAGTGGCTCCAGTGGGAAGTGATTGGTCTTGGAATGCGCGAGACCTGAGTTCTAATCCTCCTGGGCATGTTTTTTATTTATTTTTGCTGCTTGTTCATGATTTTTAAATGTAAAAACTCTGCACTCAAAAATAAAAATGATTTGACAGACTCTTGCTGTAGCCAGCCTTTCTCACTCTTTGCCCTGGGGGAGAACAACCCAATCACCCCTTCAGCCCCTCTTACTCGTCTCACAGCACCTCCCATAAGCGAGGAATGCATCTTTTGTTGGTAGATTTCCTTCATGAGGCTTAGCTAGGCCTGCATTCCTTTTCAAAGGGCCATAGAAGAGAGCAAAAAAGGAGAAGGCAGAATAGAGCATGAAATAGGTGGAAGACAAGGGGTCAGGGGGGTTGGCAGTAAAAGAAACAGGGCCTGGCCTGGCAGAGAGTTAGAAGTTAGGGAACACAATGAGCGAGGGAGGAGGAAAGATGCCTCAGGCATTGAGCTCTCGGACTCTTCCCCACCGTGCCTGCAGAAAGAGCCTTCTCCCGAATGGATACATTTGCCTGGAGAGCCCAGAACTAATTTCAGTTAGCCAGAGGGTAAACAGAGGCCAGGGAGAGGTGCACGCCCCTCCATTTGACTAGGCTTCTGGGGCTTCTGGGAGGAAAAAAGGCATCAGTATTCCAGCAAGATCATCGTCACCAAGGCCACCATCACTAGGGGATTACAGAGCATGCTGTGACACTCTCCGGGGCCTGGTTGGCCAGGCTTATGTTGAAGGGCACATATCCTAACCCTAAGCTACCTGGGTGGCTGCACCATAGGGGCTGCACCGGATATAGGGCTGTGCCCGTAAGGGCTGTGGTCGCGTTTGGGAGCGTTAGGGACGCGTGGAGGCCGCAGGGCGCAGACCTCTGCCCATTTCCCTCCAGGATTAGGCCCTGATTCTCAGGCGTGGAGCCAGCCACTCCAAAACTGGCAGAAAGCAGCCCTCTCACCCCCAGGGCAAAGAGTGGGAAAGGCTGGTTACATCAAGTGTCTTTCAAATCTTTCACTTTCGAGAGCAGAGTGTTTACATTTAGGAATCATGAACAAGCAGCAATAGGAAAGCATACAGTATCAGAGGACAGAACACTGCCCTGCGCATATCAGTACACCCCAATGACAAAGTCAAAGATTTAAATGACCTGCTTAGCTATGAGTGGCTGACACCTCACAATGATTATCATCTCTCCGTGAAGCAAAACATCCTCGGAATTGGGTTGAAAGATAGATCTAATGTGCCAAAGGAAGGCAACATGGAAATTCAGTTTCCTGCTCTCAGGGGAAGGAGGGTCGACAGCCCAATGGGTTAATGCACCTACTGCAGCCTCCTATGTGGAGCCTGCAGGCGACGCATGCAGTTGCTGGTGAGATGCTGATACAGGTTCGCCTGCTATGCAGGGGCCCGTGGTCACCTCACAGCACCTCGAGAAGGTGTCCTGTTTGAGTCCCAGGGCAATCATTGTGTCAACCATGACCCGTAGATTACACCTTTTCCCCTCGTTTTTTTCCAATCAATTGGGGCCAGAGAGACAAGCTTTTGTATGGGCCTTACCAAGGCCAGCGTGCAGAAAACAAAGGCGCAACTGTTAGTAGTAACGCAGGTATTGAAGGGGCATTAGCTGTTGGCGGATGGCGCAGGGCAATGCATACCCATTTTCAAATAAAAAAAGGTTTTTTTTTATTAAAAAAAAAATACATGCCCAGGAAATTCCAGACCTTGGATTAGAACTCAGGTCTCCAGCATTCCAAGACCAAGCACTTATCACTTGTGCCACTGGTGGTTGTGCTTCTGAGACTTGCTTTTGGGCGTATATATCTTTCTCCTGCACTCCCCTGTGAGCATACCCATTTGCGTTGTGAAACATGTTCACTGGAGCCTACAAGGATAGAACATCTGGCCCCCCCGCTCCCCCAAATACCAGCTAACTGCAGTGGCCTAGAGGTTAAGTGCTTGCATTACAGCAGCTGGGGGCCTGGGTTCGGGTCCTGCTTTCGGCACATAAACAGAATAGTTGGTCATCTCCTGGTACAGTTGGAGTGGAAGAAAGCGGAGAGGCGGGACTGTGGAAGCGAGGGAGTGCAGGCTAAAGGAAGAGGTGGGGTAGGCTAAAGGGGGAGGTAAGGTCGGATGAAGGGGTCCCTGGGGAGAAGAGGTGAGGCTGGCTGAGTCGGGGGAGGTCTAGAAGGGCATGGGGTAGGGGCCCTGGTAGAGGGAGGAAGAAAGCATAGAGGTGGGGCTGAGGAAGCCAGGAAGAAGGGGTGGTGGGGGCTGTGTAAAAGGAGAGTCCTAAGGTGGGGAAAGGGGCCATTGAGGAGGGCAGAAAAAAGGGTGCCAGTGGTGGGTGGAAAGGACAATGGGCTGACATTTTGTTCTCATCCAGCACTACCCTTTTAGCCTGCATTCCTCCTTTATTCCCTGCACTTCTCAGTCCCACCTCTATGCTTTCTTCCTCCCTCCCTCCCGCAGGGCACCTACCCCATGCCCTTCTCCCCCGACTCCGCCAGCCCCACCTCCTCTCCACAGGGACCCATGCATCCTGCCCTACCTCCCCCTTCAGCCCGCCCCACCTCACCTCACCTCACCTCCTCCTTTAGCCTGCACTCCCTCGCTTCTACCTCCCCCTTCAGCCCGCCCCACCTCACCTCCTCCTTTAGCCTGCACTCCCTCGCTTCCACAGTCCCACCCATCTGCTTGCTTCCACTGCAACTGTACAAGGAGATTACCAACTATTCCGTTTCTGTGCCGAAAGCAGGACTCAAACCCAGGCCCCCAGCGCTGTAACACAAGCACTTAACCTCTAGGCCACTGCAGTTAGCTGGTATTTGGGGGAGCTTGGGGGGGCATGATGTTCTAGCCTCATTTTCTTCAGTGAACATGTTTCACAATGCAAATGGGTATGCTCACAGGGGCATGCAGAAGAAAGACATATAGCCCAAAAGCTGCTTTCAGAAGCACAGCCACCAGTGGCTCCAGTGGGAAGTGATTGGTCTTGGAATGCGCGAGACCTGAGTTCTAATCCTCCTGGGCATGTTTTTTATTTATTTTTGCTGCTTGTTCATGATTTTTAAATGTAAAAACTCTGCACTCAAAAATAAAAATGATTTGACAGACTCTTGCTGTAGCCAGCCTTTCTCACTCTTTGCCCTGGGGGAGAACAACCCAATCACCCCTTCAGCCCCTCTTACTCGTCTCACAGCACCTCCCATAAGCGAGGAATGCATCTTTTGTTGGTAGATTTCCTTCATGAGGCTTAGCTAGGCCTGCATTCCTTTTCAAAGGGCCATAGAAGAGAGCAAAAAAGGAGAAGGCAGAATAGAGCATGAAATAGGTGGAAGACAAGGGGTCAGGGGGGTTGGCAGTAAAAGAAACAGGGCCTGGCCTGGCAGAGAGTTAGAAGTTAGGGAACACAATGAGCGAGGGAGGAGGAAAGATGCCTCAGGCATTGAGCTCTCGGACTCTTCCCCACCGTGCCTGCAGAAAGAGCCTTCTCCCGAATGGATACATTTGCCTGGAGAGCCCAGAACTAATTTCAGTTAGCCAGAGGGTAAACAGAGGCCAGGGAGAGGTGCACGCCCCTCCATTTGACTAGGCTTCTGGGGCTTCTGGGAGGAAAAAAGGCATCAGTATTCCAGCAAGATCATCGTCACCAAGGCCACCATCACTAGGGGATTACAGAGCATGCTGTGACACTCTCCGGGGCCTGGTTGGCCAGGCTTATGTTGAAGGGCACATATCCTAACCCTAAGCTACCTGGGTGGCTGCACCATAGGGGCTGCACCGGATATAGGGCTGTGCCCGTAAGGGCTGTGGTCGCGTTTGGGAGCGTTAGGGACGCGTGGAGGCCGCAGGGCGCAGACCTCTGCCCATTTCCCTCCAGGATTAGGCCCTGATTCTCAGGCGTGGAGCCAGCCACTCCAAAACTGGCAGAAAGCAGCCCTCTCACCCCCAGGGCAAAGAGTGGGAAAGGCTGGTTACATCAAGTGTCTTTCAAATCTTTCACTTTCGAGAGCAGAGTGTTTACATTTAGGAATCATGAACAAGCAGCAATAGGAAAGCATACAGTATCAGAGGACAGAACACTGCCCTGCGCATATCAGTACACCCCAATGACAAAGTCAAAGATTTAAATGACCTGCTTAGCTATGAGTGGCTGACACCTCACAATGATTATCATCTCTCCGTGAAGCAAAACATCCTCGGAATTGGGTTGAAAGATAGATCTAATGTGCCAAAGGAAGGCAACATGGAAATTCAGTTTCCTGCTCTCAGGGGAAGGAGGGTCGACAGCCCAATGGGTTAATGCACCTACTGCAGCCTCCTATGTGGAGCCTGCAGGCGACGCATGCAGTTGCTGGTGAGATGCTGATACAGGTTCGCCTGCTATGCAGGGGCCCGTGGTCACCTCACAGCACCTCGAGAAGGTGTCCTGTTTGAGTCCCAGGGCAATCATTGTGTCAACCATGACCCGTAGATTACACCTTTTCCCCTCGTTTTTTTCCAATCAATTGGGGCCAGAGAGACAAGCTTTTGTATGGGCCTTACCAAGGCCAGCGTGCAGAAAACAAAGGCGCAACTGTTAGTAGTAACGCAGGTATTGAAGGGGCATTAGCTGTTGGCGGATGGCGCAGGGCAATGCATACCCATTTTCAAATAAAAAAAGGTTTTTTTTTATTAAAAAAAAAATACATGCCCAGGAAATTCCAGACCTTGGATTAGAACTCAGGTCTCCAGCATTCCAAGACCAAGCACTTATCACTTGTGCCACTGGTGGTTGTGCTTCTGAGACTTGCTTTTGGGCGTATATATCTTTCTCCTGCACTCCCCTGTGAGCATACCCATTTGCGTTGTGAAACATGTTCACTGGAGCCTACAAGGATAGAACATCTGGCCCCCCCGCTCCCCCAAATACCAGCTAACTGCAGTGGCCTAGAGGTTAAGTGCTTGCATTACAGCAGCTGGGGGCCTGGGTTCGGGTCCTGCTTTCGGCACATAAACAGAATAGTTGGTCATCTCCTGGTACAGTTGGAGTGGAAGAAAGCGGAGAGGCGGGACTGTGGAAGCGAGGGAGTGCAGGCTAAAGGAAGAGGTGGGGTAGGCTAAAGGGGGAGGTAAGGTCGGATGAAGGGGTCCCTGGGGAGAAGAGGTGAGGCTGGCTGAGTCGGGGGAGGTCTAGAAGGGCATGGGGTAGGGGCCCTGGTAGAGGGAGGAAGAAAGCATAGAGGTGGGGCTGAGGAAGCCAGGAAGAAGGGGTGGTGGGGGCTGTGTAAAAGGAGAGTCCTAAGGTGGGGAAAGGGGCCATTGAGGAGGGCAGAAAAAAGGGTGCCAGTGGTGGGTGGAAAGGACAATGGGCTGACATTTTGTTCTCATCCAGCACTACCCTTTTAGCCTGCATTCCTCCTTTATTCCCTGCACTTCTCAGTCCCACCTCTATGCTTTCTTCCTCCCTCCCTCCCGCAGGGCACCTACCCCATGCCCTTCTCCCCCGACTCCGCCAGCCCCACCTCCTCTCCACAGGGACCCATGCATCCAGCCCTACCTCCCCCTTCAGCCCGCCCCACCTCACCTCACCTCCTCCTTTAGCCTGCACTCCCTCGCTTCTACCTCCCCCTTCAGCCCGCCCCACCTCACCTCCTCCTTTAGCCTGCACTCCCTCGCTTCCACAGTCCCACCCATCTGCTTGCTTCCACTGCAACTGTACAAGGAGATTACCAACTATTCCGTTTCTGTGCCGAAAGCAGGACTCAAACCCAGGCCCCCAGCGCTGTAACACAAGCACTTAACCTCTAGGCCACTGCAGTTAGCTGGTATTTGGGGGAGCTTGGGGGGGCATGATGTTCTAGCCTCATTTTCTTCAGTGAACATGTTTCACAATGCAAATGGGTATGCTCACAGGGGCATGCAGAAGAAAGACATATAGCCCAAAAGCTGCTTTCAGAAGCACAGCCACCAGTGGCTCCAGTGGGAAGTGATTGGTCTTGGAATGCGCGAGACCTGAGTTCTAATCCTCCTGGGCATGTTTTTTATTTATTTTTGCTGCTTGTTCATGATTTTTAAATGTAAAAACTCTGCACTCAAAAATAAAAATGATTTGACAGACTCTTGCTGTAGCCAGCCTTTCTCACTCTTTGCCCTGGGGGAGAACAACCCAATCACCCCTTCAGCCCCTCTTACTCGTCTCACAGCACCTCCCATAAGCGAGGAATGCATCTTTTGTTGGTAGATTTCCTTCATGAGGCTTAGCTAGGCCTGCATTCCTTTTCAAAGGGCCATAGAAGAGAGCAAAAAAGGAGAAGGCAGAATAGAGCATGAAATAGGTGGAAGACAAGGGGTCAGGGGGGTTGGCAGTAAAAGAAACAGGGCCTGGCCTGGCAGAGAGTTAGAAGTTAGGGAACACAATGAGCGAGGGAGGAGGAAAGATGCCTCAGGCATTGAGCTCTCGGACTCTTCCCCACCGTGCCTGCAGAAAGAGCCTTCTCCCGAATGGATACATTTGCCTGGAGAGCCCAGAACTAATTTCAGTTAGCCAGAGGGTAAACAGAGGCCAGGGAGAGGTGCACGCCCCTCCATTTGACTAGGCTTCTGGGGCTTCTGGGAGGAAAAAAGGCATCAGTATTCCAGCAAGATCATCGTCACCAAGGCCACCATCACTAGGGGATTACAGAGCATGCTGTGACACTCTCCGGGGCCTGGTTGGCCAGGCTTATGTTGAAGAGCACATATCCTAACCCTAAGCTACCTGGGTGGCTGCACCATAGGGGCTGCACCGGATATAGGGCTGTGCCCGTAAGGGCTGTGGTCGCGTTTGGGAGCGTTAGGGACGCGTGGAGGCCGCAGGGCGCAGACCTCTGCCCATTTCCCTCCAGGATTAGGCCCTGATTCTCAGGCGTGGAGCCAGCCACTCCAAAACTGGCAGAAAGCAGCCCTCTCACCCCCAGGGCAAAGAGTGGGAAAGGCTGGTTACATCAAGTGTCTTTCAAATCTTTCACTTTCGAGAGCAGAGTGTTTACATTTAGGAATCATGAACAAGCAGCAATAGGAAAGCATACAGTATCAGAGGACAGAACACTGCCCTGCGCATATCAGTACACCCCAATGACAAAGTCAAAGATTTAAATGACCTGCTTAGCTATGAGTGGCTGACACCTCACAATGATTATCATCTCTCCGTGAAGCAAAACATCCTCGGAATTGGGTTGAAAGATAGATCTAATGTGCCAAAGGAAGGCAACATGGAAATTCAGTTTCCTGCTCTCAGGGGAAGGAGGGTCGACAGCCCAATGGGTTAATGCACCTACTGCAGCCTCCTATGTGGAGCCTGCAGGCGACGCATGCAGTTGCTGGTGAGATGCTGATACAGGTTCGCCTGCTATGCAGGGGCCCGTGGTCACCTCACAGCACCTCGAGAAGGTGTCCTGTTTGAGTCCCAGGGCAATCATTGTGTCAACCATGACCCGTAGATTACACCTTTTCCCCTCGTTTTTTTCCAATCAATTGGGGCCAGAGAGACAAGCTTTTGTATGGGCCTTACCAAGGCCAGCGTGCAGAAAACAAAGGCGCAACTGTTAGTAGTAACGCAGGTATTGAAGGGGCATTAGCTGTTGGCGGATGGCGCAGGGCAATGCATACCCATTTTCAAATAAAAAAAGGTTTTTTTTTATTAAAAAAAAAATACATGCCCAGGAAATTCCAGACCTTGGATTAGAACTCAGGTCTCCAGCATTCCAAGACCAAGCACTTATCACTTGTGCCACTGGTGGTTGTGCTTCTGAGACTTGCTTTTGGGCGTATATATCTTTCTCCTGCACTCCCCTGTGAGCATACCCATTTGCGTTGTGAAACATGTTCACTGGAGCCTACAAGGATAGAACATCTGGCCCCCCCGCTCCCCCAAATACCAGCTAACTGCAGTGGCCTAGAGGTTAAGTGCTTGCATTACAGCAGCTGGGGGCCTGGGTTCGGGTCCTGCTTTCGGCACATAAACAGAATAGTTGGTCATCTCCTGGTACAGTTGGAGTGGAAGAAAGCGGAGAGGCGGGACTGTGGAAGCGAGGGAGTGCAGGCTAAAGGAAGAGGTGGGGTAGGCTAAAGGGGGAGGTAAGGTCGGATGAAGGGGTCCCTGGGGAGAAGAGGTGAGGCTGGCTGAGTCGGGGGAGGTCTAGAAGGGCATGGGGTAGGGGCCCTGGTAGAGGGAGGAAGAAAGCATAGAGGTGGGGCTGAGGAAGCCAGGAAGAAGGGGTGGTGGGGGCTGTGTAAAAGGAGAGTCCTAAGGTGGGGAAAGGGGCCATTGAGGAGGGCAGAAAAAAGGGTGCCAGTGGTGGGTGGAAAGGACAATGGGCTGACATTTTGTTCTCATCCAGCACTACCCTTTTAGCCTGCATTCCTCCTTTATTCCCTGCACTTCTCAGTCCCACCTCTATGCTTTCTTCCTCCCTCCCTCCCGCAGGGCACCTACCCCATGCCCTTCTCCCCCGACTCCGCCAGCCCCACCTCCTCTCCACAGGGACCCATGCATCCAGCCCTACCTCCCCCTTCAGCCCGCCCCACCTCACCTCACCTCACCTCCTCCTTTAGCCTGCACTCCCTCGCTTCTACCTCCCCCTTCAGCCCGCCCCACCTCACCTCCTCCTTTAGCCTGCACTCCCTCGCTTCCACAGTCCCACCCATCTGCTTGCTTCCACTGCAACTGTACAAGGAGATTACCAACTATTCCGTTTCTGTGCCGAAAGCAGGACTCAAACCCAGGCCCCCAGCGCTGTAACACAAGCACTTAACCTCTAGGCCACTGCAGTTAGCTGGTATTTGGGGGAGCTTGGGGGGGCATGATGTTCTAGCCTCATTTTCTTCAGTGAACATGTTTCACAATGCAAATGGGTATGCTCACAGGGGCATGCAGAAGAAAGACATATAGCCCAAAAGCTGCTTTCAGAAGCACAGCCACCAGTGGCTCCAGTGGGAAGTGATTGGTCTTGGAATGCGCGAGACCTGAGTTCTAATCCTCCTGGGCATGTTTTTTATTTATTTTTGCTGCTTGTTCATGATTTTTAAATGTAAAAACTCTGCACTCAAAAATAAAAATGATTTGACAGACTCTTGCTGTAGCCAGCCTTTCTCACTCTTTGCCCTGGGGGAGAACAACCCAATCACCCCTTCAGCCCCTCTTACTCGTCTCACAGCACCTCCCATAAGCGAGGAATGCATCTTTTGTTGGTAGATTTCCTTCATGAGGCTTAGCTAGGCCTGCATTCCTTTTCAAAGGGCCATAGAAGAGAGCAAAAAAGGAGAAGGCAGAATAGAGCATGAAATAGGTGGAAGACAAGGGGTCAGGGGGGTTGGCAGTAAAAGAAACAGGGCCTGGCCTGGCAGAGAGTTAGAAGTTAGGGAACACAATGAGCGAGGGAGGAGGAAAGATGCCTCAGGCATTGAGCTCTCGGACTCTTCCCCACCGTGCCTGCAGAAAGAGCCTTCTCCCGAATGGATACATTTGCCTGGAGAGCCCAGAACTAATTTCAGTTAGCCAGAGGGTAAACAGAGGCCAGGGAGAGGTGCACGCCCCTCCATTTGACTAGGCTTCTGGGGCTTCTGGGAGGAAAAAAGGCATCAGTATTCCAGCAAGATCATCGTCACCAAGGCCACCATCACTAGGGGATTACAGAGCATGCTGTGACACTCTCCGGGGCCTGGTTGGCCAGGCTTATGTTGAAGGGCACATATCCTAACCCTAAGCTACCTGGGTGGCTGCACCATAGGGGCTGCACCGGATATAGGGCTGTGCCCGTAAGGGCTGTGGTCGCGTTTGGGAGCGTTAGGGACGCGTGGAGGCCGCAGGGCGCAGACCTCTGCCCATTTCCCTCCAGGATTAGGCCCTGATTCTCAGGCGTGGAGCCAGCCACTCCAAAACTGGCAGAAAGCAGCCCTCTCACCCCCAGGGCAAAGAGTGGGAAAGGCTGGTTACATCAAGTGTCTTTCAAATCTTTCACTTTCGAGAGCAGAGTGTTTACATTTAGGAATCATGAACAAGCAGCAATAGGAAAGCATACAGTATCAGAGGACAGAACACTGCCCTGCGCATATCAGTACACCCCAATGACAAAGTCAAAGATTTAAATGACCTGCTTAGCTATGAGTGGCTGACACCTCACAATGATTATCATCTCTCCGTGAAGCAAAACATCCTCGGAATTGGGTTGAAAGATAGATCTAATGTGCCAAAGGAAGGCAACATGGAAATTCAGTTTCCTGCTCTCAGGGGAAGGAGGGTCGACAGCCCAATGGGTTAATGCACCTACTGCAGCCTCCTATGTGGAGCCTGCAGGCGACGCATGCAGTTGCTGGTGAGATGCTGATACAGGTTCGCCTGCTATGCAGGGGCCCGTGGTCACCTCACAGCACCTCGAGAAGGTGTCCTGTTTGAGTCCCAGGGCAATCATTGTGTCAACCATGACCCGTAGATTACACCTTTTCCCCTCGTTTTTTTCCAATCAATTGGGGCCAGAGAGACAAGCTTTTGTATGGGCCTTACCAAGGCCAGCGTGCAGAAAACAAAGGCGCAACTGTTAGTAGTAACGCAGGTATTGAAGGGGCATTAGCTGTTGGCGGATGGCGCAGGGCAATGCATACCCATTTTCAAATAAAAAAAGGTTTTTTTTTATTAAAAAAAAAATACATGCCCAGGAAATTCCAGACCTTGGATTAGAACTCAGGTCTCCAGCATTCCAAGACCAAGCACTTATCACTTGTGCCACTGGTGGTTGTGCTTCTGAGACTTGCTTTTGGGCGTATATATCTTTCTCCTGCACTCCCCTGTGAGCATACCCATTTGCGTTGTGAAACATGTTCACTGGAGCCTACAAGGATAGAACATCTGGCCCCCCCGCTCCCCCAAATACCAGCTAACTGCAGTGGCCTAGAGGTTAAGTGCTTGCATTACAGCAGCTGGGGGCCTGGGTTCGGGTCCTGCTTTCGGCACATAAACAGAATAGTTGGTCATCTCCTGGTACAGTTGGAGTGGAAGAAAGCGGAGAGGCGGGACTGTGGAAGCGAGGGAGTGCAGGCTAAAGGAAGAGGTGGGGTAGGCTAAAGGGGGAGGTAAGGTCGGATGAAGGGGTCCCTGGGGAGAAGAGGTGAGGCTGGCTGAGTCGGGGGAGGTCTAGAAGGGCATGGGGTAGGGGCCCTGGTAGAGGGAGGAAGAAAGCATAGAGGTGGGGCTGAGGAAGCCAGGAAGAAGGGGTGGTGGGGGCTGTGTAAAAGGAGAGTCCTAAGGTGGGGAAAGGGGCCATTGAGGAGGGCAGAAAAAAGGGTGCCAGTGGTGGGTGGAAAGGACAATGGGCTGACATTTTGTTCTCATCCAGCACTACCCTTTTAGCCTGCATTCCTCCTTTATTCCCTGCACTTCTCAGTCCCACCTCTATGCTTTCTTCCTCCCTCCCTCCCGCAGGGCACCTACCCCATGCCCTTCTCCCCCGACTCCGCCAGCCCCACCTCCTCTCCACAGGGACCCATGCATCCAGCCCTACCTCCCCCTTCAGCCCGCCCCACCTCACCTCACCTCACCTCCTCCTTTAGCCTGCACTCCCTCGCTTCTACCTCCCCCTTCAGCCCGCCCCACCTCACCTCCTCCTTTAGCCTGCACTCCCTCGCTTCCACAGTCCCACCCATCTGCTTGCTTCCACTGCAACTGTACAAGGAGATTACCAACTATTCCGTTTCTGTGCCGAAAGCAGGACTCAAACCCAGGCCCCCAGCGCTGTAACACAAGCACTTAACCTCTAGGCCACTGCAGTTAGCTGGTATTTGGGGGAGCTTGGGGGGGCATGATGTTCTAGCCTCATTTTCTTCAGTGAACATGTTTCACAATGCAAATGGGTATGCTCACAGGGGCATGCAGAAGAAAGACATATAGCCCAAAAGCTGCTTTCAGAAGCACAGCCACCAGTGGCTCCAGTGGGAAGTGATTGGTCTTGGAATGCGCGAGACCTGAGTTCTAATCCTCCTGGGCATGTTTTTTATTTATTTTTGCTGCTTGTTCATGATTTTTAAATGTAAAAACTCTGCACTCAAAAATAAAAATGATTTGACAGACTCTTGCTGTAGCCAGCCTTTCTCACTCTTTGCCCTGGGGGAGAACAACCCAATCACCCCTTCAGCCCCTCTTACTCGTCTCACAGCACCTCCCATAAGCGAGGAATGCATCTTTTGTTGGTAGATTTCCTTCATGAGGCTTAGCTAGGCCTGCATTCCTTTTCAAAGGGCCATAGAAGAGAGCAAAAAAGGAGAAGGCAGAATAGAGCATGAAATAGGTGGAAGACAAGGGGTCAGGGGGGTTGGCAGTAAAAGAAACAGGGCCTGGCCTGGCAGAGAGTTAGAAGTTAGGGAACACAATGAGCGAGGGAGGAGGAAAGATGCCTCAGGCATTGAGCTCTCGGACTCTTCCCCACCGTGCCTGCAGAAAGAGCCTTCTCCCGAATGGATACATTTGCCTGGAGAGCCCAGAACTAATTTCAGTTAGCCAGAGGGTAAACAGAGGCCAGGGAGAGGTGCACGCCCCTCCATTTGACTAGGCTTCTGGGGCTTCTGGGAGGAAAAAAGGCATCAGTATTCCAGCAAGATCATCGTCACCAAGGCCACCATCACTAGGGGATTACAGAGCATGCTGTGACACTCTCCGGGGCCTGGTTGGCCAGGCTTATGTTGAAGGGCACATATCCTAACCCTAAGCTACCTGGGTGGCTGCACCATAGGGGCTGCACCGGATATAGGGCTGTGCCCGTAAGGGCTGTGGTCGCGTTTGGGAGCGTTAGGGACGCGTGGAGGCCGCAGGGCGCAGACCTCTGCCCATTTCCCTCCAGGATTAGGCCCTGATTCTCAGGCGTGGAGCCAGCCACTCCAAAACTGGCAGAAAGCAGCCCTCTCACCCCCAGGGCAAAGAGTGGGAAAGGCTGGTTACATCAAGTGTCTTTCAAATCTTTCACTTTCGAGAGCAGAGTGTTTACATTTAGGAATCATGAACAAGCAGCAATAGGAAAGCATACAGTATCAGAGGACAGAACACTGCCCTGCGCATATCAGTACACCCCAATGACAAAGTCAAAGATTTAAATGACCTGCTTAGCTATGAGTGGCTGACACCTCACAATGATTATCATCTCTCCGTGAAGCAAAACATCCTCGGAATTGGGTTGAAAGATAGATCTAATGTGCCAAAGGAAGGCAACATGGAAATTCAGTTTCCTGCTCTCAGGGGAAGGAGGGTCGACAGCCCAATGGGTTAATGCACCTACTGCAGCCTCCTATGTGGAGCCTGCAGGCGACGCATGCAGTTGCTGGTGAGATGCTGATACAGGTTCGCCTGCTATGCAGGGGCCCGTGGTCACCTCACAGCACCTCGAGAAGGTGTCCTGTTTGAGTCCCAGGGCAATCATTGTGTCAACCATGACCCGTAGATTACACCTTTTCCCCTCGTTTTTTTCCAATCAATTGGGGCCAGAGAGACAAGCTTTTGTATGGGCCTTACCAAGGCCAGCGTGCAGAAAACAAAGGCGCAACTGTTAGTAGTAACGCAGGTATTGAAGGGGCATTAGCTGTTGGCGGATGGCGCAGGGCAATGCATACCCATTTTCAAATAAAAAAAGGTTTTTTTTTATTAAAAAAAAAATACATGCCCAGGAAATTCCAGACCTTGGATTAGAACTCAGGTCTCCAGCATTCCAAGACCAAGCACTTATCACTTGTGCCACTGGTGGTTGTGCTTCTGAGACTTGCTTTTGGGCGTATATATCTTTCTCCTGCACTCCCCTGTGAGCATACCCATTTGCGTTGTGAAACATGTTCACTGGAGCCTACAAGGATAGAACATCTGGCCCCCCCGCTCCCCCAAATACCAGCTAACTGCAGTGGCCTAGAGGTTAAGTGCTTGCATTACAGCAGCTGGGGGCCTGGGTTCGGGTCCTGCTTTCGGCACATAAACAGAATAGTTGGTCATCTCCTGGTACAGTTGGAGTGGAAGAAAGCGGAGAGGCGGGACTGTGGAAGCGAGGGAGTGCAGGCTAAAGGAAGAGGTGGGGTAGGCTAAAGGGGGAGGTAAGGTCGGATGAAGGGGTCCCTGGGGAGAAGAGGTGAGGCTGGCTGAGTCGGGGGAGGTCTAGAAGGGCATGGGGTAGGGGCCCTGGTAGAGGGAGGAAGAAAGCATAGAGGTGGGGCTGAGGAAGCCAGGAAGAAGGGGTGGTGGGGGCTGTGTAAAAGGAGAGTCCTAAGGTGGGGAAAGGGGCCATTGAGGAGGGCAGAAAAAAGGGTGCCAGTGGTGGGTGGAAAGGACAATGGGCTGACATTTTGTTCTCATCCAGCACTACCCTTTTAGCCTGCATTCCTCCTTTATTCCCTGCACTTCTCAGTCCCACCTCTATGCTTTCTTCCTCCCTCCCTCCCGCAGGGCACCTACCCCATGCCCTTCTCCCCCGACTCCGCCAGCCCCACCTCCTCTCCACAGGGACCCATGCATCCAGCCCTACCTCCCCCTTCAGCCCGCCCCACCTCACCTCACCTCCTCCTTTAGCCTGCACTCCCTCGCTTCTACCTCCCCCTTCAGCCCGCCCCACCTCACCTCCTCCTTTAGCCTGCACTCCCTCGCTTCCACAGTCCCACCCATCTGCTTGCTTCCACTGCAACTGTACAAGGAGATTACCAACTATTCCGTTTCTGTGCCGAAAGCAGGACTCAAACCCAGGCCCCCAGCGCTGTAACACAAGCACTTAACCTCTAGGCCACTGCAGTTAGCTGGTATTTGGGGGAGCTTGGGGGGGCATGATGTTCTAGCCTCATTTTCTTCAGTGAACATGTTTCACAATGCAAATGGGTATGCTCACAGGGGCATGCAGAAGAAAGACATATAGCCCAAAAGCTGCTTTCAGAAGCACAGCCACCAGTGGCTCCAGTGGGAAGTGATTGGTCTTGGAATGCGCGAGACCTGAGTTCTAATCCTCCTGGGCATGTTTTTTATTTATTTTTGCTGCTTGTTCATGATTTTTAAATGTAAAAACTCTGCACTCAAAAATAAAAATGATTTGACAGACTCTTGCTGTAGCCAGCCTTTCTCACTCTTTGCCCTGGGGGAGAACAACCCAATCACCCCTTCAGCCCCTCTTACTCGTCTCACAGCACCTCCCATAAGCGAGGAATGCATCTTTTGTTGGTAGATTTCCTTCATGAGGCTTAGCTAGGCCTGCATTCCTTTTCAAAGGGCCATAGAAGAGAGCAAAAAAGGAGAAGGCAGAATAGAGCATGAAATAGGTGGAAGACAAGGGGTCAGGGGGGTTGGCAGTAAAAGAAACAGGGCCTGGCCTGGCAGAGAGTTAGAAGTTAGGGAACACAATGAGCGAGGGAGGAGGAAAGATGCCTCAGGCATTGAGCTCTCGGACTCTTCCCCACCGTGCCTGCAGAAAGAGCCTTCTCCCGAATGGATACATTTGCCTGGAGAGCCCAGAACTAATTTCAGTTAGCCAGAGGGTAAACAGAGGCCAGGGAGAGGTGCACGCCCCTCCATTTGACTAGGCTTCTGGGGCTTCTGGGAGGAAAAAAGGCATCAGTATTCCAGCAAGATCATCGTCACCAAGGCCACCATCACTAGGGGATTACAGAGCATGCTGTGACACTCTCCGGGGCCTGGTTGGCCAGGCTTATGTTGAAGAGCACATATCCTAACCCTAAGCTACCTGGGTGGCTGCACCATAGGGGCTGCACCGGATATAGGGCTGTGCCCGTAAGGGCTGTGGTCGCGTTTGGGAGCGTTAGGCGTGGAGGCCGCAGGGCGCAGACCTCTGCCCATTTCCCTCCAGGATTAGGCCCTGATTCTCAGGCGTGGAGCCAGCCACTCCAAAACTGGCAGAAAGCAGCCCTCTCACCCCCAGGGCAAAGAGTGGGAAAGGCTGGTTACATCAAGTGTCTTTCAAATCTTTCACTTTCGAGAGCAGAGTGTTTACATTTAGGAATCATGAACAAGCAGCAATAGGAAAGCATACAGTATCAGAGGACAGAACACTGCCCTGCGCATATCAGTACACCCCAATGACAAAGTCAAAGATTTAAATGACCTGCTTAGCTATGAGTGGCTGACACCTCACAATGATTATCATCTCTCCGTGAAGCAAAACATCCTCGGAATTGGGTTGAAAGATAGATCTAATGTGCCAAAGGAAGGCAACATGGAAATTCAGTTTCCTGCTCTCAGGGGAAGGAGGGTCGACAGCCCAATGGGTTAATGCACCTACTGCAGCCTCCTATGTGGAGCCTGCAGGCGACGCATGCAGTTGCTGGTGAGATGCTGATACAGGTTCGCCTGCTATGCAGGGGCCCGTGGTCACCTCACAGCACCTCGAGAAGGTGTCCTGTTTGAGTCCCAGGGCAATCATTGTGTCAACCATGACCCGTAGATTACACCTTTTCCCCTCGTTTTTTTCCAATCAATTGGGGCCAGAGAGACAAGCTTTTGTATGGGCCTTACCAAGGCCAGCGTGCAGAAAACAAAGGCGCAACTGTTAGTAGTAACGCAGGTATTGAAGGGGCATTAGCTGTTGGCGGATGGCGCAGGGCAATGCATACCCATTTTCAAATAAAAAAAGGTTTTTTTTTATTAAAAAAAAAATACATGCCCAGGAAATTCCAGACCTTGGATTAGAACTCAGGTCTCCAGCATTCCAAGACCAAGCACTTATCACTTGTGCCACTGGTGGTTGTGCTTCTGAGACTTGCTTTTGGGCGTATATATCTTTCTCCTGCACTCCCCTGTGAGCATACCCATTTGCGTTGTGAAACATGTTCACTGGAGCCTACAAGGATAGAACATCTGGCCCCCCCGCTCCCCCAAATACCAGCTAACTGCAGTGGCCTAGAGGTTAAGTGCTTGCATTACAGCAGCTGGGGGCCTGGGTTCGGGTCCTGCTTTCGGCACATAAACAGAATAGTTGGTCATCTCCTGGTACAGTTGGAGTGGAAGAAAGCGGAGAGGCGGGACTGTGGAAGCGAGGGAGTGCAGGCTAAAGGAAGAGGTGGGGTAGGCTAAAGGGGGAGGTAAGGTCGGATGAAGGGGTCCCTGGGGAGAAGAGGTGAGGCTGGCTGAGTCGGGGGAGGTCTAGAAGGGCATGGGGTAGGGGCCCTGGTAGAGGGAGGAAGAAAGCATAGAGGTGGGGCTGAGGAAGCCAGGAAGAAGGGGTGGTGGGGGCTGTGTAAAAGGAGAGTCCTAAGGTGGGGAAAGGGGCCATTGAGGAGGGCAGAAAAAAGGGTGCCAGTGGTGGGTGGAAAGGACAATGGGCTGACATTTTGTTCTCATCCAGCACTACCCTTTTAGCCTGCATTCCTCCTTTATTCCCTGCACTTCTCAGTCCCACCTCTATGCTTTCTTCCTCCCTCCCTCCCGCAGGGCACCTACCCCATGCCCTTCTCCCCCGACTCCGCCAGCCCCACCTCCTCTCCACAGGGACCCATGCATCCAGCCCTACCTCCCCCTTCAGCCCGCCCCACCTCACCTCACCTCACCTCCTCCTTTAGCCTGCACTCCCTCGCTTCTACCTCCCCCTTCAGCCCGCCCCACCTCACCTCCTCCTTTAGCCTGCACTC
Organism: Ambystoma mexicanum; assembly: GCF_040938575.1. Classification (NCBI taxonomy): domain Eukaryota; kingdom Metazoa; phylum Chordata; class Amphibia; order Caudata; family Ambystomatidae; genus Ambystoma; species Ambystoma mexicanum. The sequence goes on from NW_027182373.1 coordinate 105,408, forward strand.
CCTCGCTTCCACAGTCCCACCCATCTGCTTGCTTCCACTGCAACTGTACAAGGAGATTACCAACTATTCCGTTTCTGTGCCGAAAGCAGGACTCAAACCCAGGCCCCCAGCGCTGTAACACAAGCACTTAACCTCTAGGCCACTGCAGTTAGCTGGTATTTGGGGGAGCTTGGGGGGGCATGATGTTCTAGCCTCATTTTCTTCAGTGAACATGTTTCACAATGCAAATGGGTATGCTCACAGGGGCATGCAGAAGAAAGACATATAGCCCAAAAGCTGCTTTCAGAAGCACAGCCACCAGTGGCTCCAGTGGGAAGTGATTGGTCTTGGAATGCGCGAGACCTGAGTTCTAATCCTCCTGGGCATGTTTTTTATTTATTTTTGCTGCTTGTTCATGATTTTTAAATGTAAAAACTCTGCACTCAAAAATAAAAATGATTTGACAGACTCTTGCTGTAGCCAGCCTTTCTCACTCTTTGCCCTGGGGGAGAACAACCCAATCACCCCTTCAGCCCCTCTTACTCGTCTCACAGCACCTCCCATAAGCGAGGAATGCATCTTTTGTTGGTAGATTTCCTTCATGAGGCTTAGCTAGGCCTGCATTCCTTTTCAAAGGGCCATAGAAGAGAGCAAAAAAGGAGAAGGCAGAATAGAGCATGAAATAGGTGGAAGACAAGGGGTCAGGGGGGTTGGCAGTAAAAGAAACAGGGCCTGGCCTGGCAGAGAGTTAGAAGTTAGGGAACACAATGAGCGAGGGAGGAGGAAAGATGCCTCAGGCATTGAGCTCTCGGACTCTTCCCCACCGTGCCTGCAGAAAGAGCCTTCTCCCGAATGGATACATTTGCCTGGAGAGCCCAGAACTAATTTCAGTTAGCCAGAGGGTAAACAGAGGCCAGGGAGAGGTGCACGCCCCTCCATTTGACTAGGCTTCTGGGGCTTCTGGGAGGAAAAAAGGCATCAGTATTCCAGCAAGATCATCGTCACCAAGGCCACCATCACTAGGGGATTACAGAGCATGCTGTGACACTCTCCGGGGCCTGGTTGGCCAGGCTTATGTTGAAGGGCACATATCCTAACCCTAAGCTACCTGGGTGGCTGCACCATAGGGGCTGCACCGGATATAGGGCTGTGCCCGTAAGGGCTGTGGTCGCGTTTGGGAGCGTTAGGGACGCGTGGAGGCCGCAGGGCGCAGACCTCTGCCCATTTCCCTCCAGGATTAGGCCCTGATTCTCAGGCGTGGAGCCAGCCACTCCAAAACTGGCAGAAAGCAGCCCTCTCACCCCCAGGGCAAAGAGTGGGAAAGGCTGGTTACATCAAGTGTCTTTCAAATCTTTCACTTTCGAGAGCAGAGTGTTTACATTTAGGAATCATGAACAAGCAGCAATAGGAAAGCATACAGTATCAGAGGACAGAACACTGCCCTGCGCATATCAGTACACCCCAATGACAAAGTCAAAGATTTAAATGACCTGCTTAGCTATGAGTGGCTGACACCTCACAATGATTATCATCTCTCCGTGAAGCAAAACATCCTCGGAATTGGGTTGAAAGATAGATCTAATGTGCCAAAGGAAGGCAACATGGAAATTCAGTTTCCTGCTCTCAGGGGAAGGAGGGTCGACAGCCCAATGGGTTAATGCACCTACTGCAGCCTCCTATGTGGAGCCTGCAGGCGACGCATGCAGTTGCTGGTGAGATGCTGATACAGGTTCGCCTGCTATGCAGGGGCCCGTGGTCACCTCACAGCACCTCGAGAAGGTGTCCTGTTTGAGTCCCAGGGCAATCATTGTGTCAACCATGACCCGTAGATTACACCTTTTCCCCTCGTTTTTTTCCAATCAATTGGGGCCAGAGAGACAAGCTTTTGTATGGGCCTTACCAAGGCCAGCGTGCAGAAAACAAAGGCGCAACTGTTAGTAGTAACGCAGGTATTGAAGGGGCATTAGCTGTTGGCGGATGGCGCAGGGCAATGCATACCCATTTTCAAATAAAAAAAGGTTTTTTTTTATTAAAAAAAAAATACATGCCCAGGAAATTCCAGACCTTGGATTAGAACTCAGGTCTCCAGCATTCCAAGACCAAGCACTTATCACTTGTGCCACTGGTGGTTGTGCTTCTGAGACTTGCTTTTGGGCGTATATATCTTTCTCCTGCACTCCCCTGTGAGCATACCCATTTGCGTTGTGAAACATGTTCACTGGAGCCTACAAGGATAGAACATCTGGCCCCCCCGCTCCCCCAAATACCAGCTAACTGCAGTGGCCTAGAGGTTAAGTGCTTGCATTACAGCAGCTGGGGGCCTGGGTTCGGGTCCTGCTTTCGGCACATAAACAGAATAGTTGGTCATCTCCTGGTACAGTTGGAGTGGAAGAAAGCGGAGAGGCGGGACTGTGGAAGCGAGGGAGTGCAGGCTAAAGGAAGAGGTGGGGTAGGCTAAAGGGGGAGGTAAGGTCGGATGAAGGGGTCCCTGGGGAGAAGAGGTGAGGCTGGCTGAGTCGGGGGAGGTCTAGAAGGGCATGGGGTAGGGGCCCTGGTAGAGGGAGGAAGAAAGCATAGAGGTGGGGCTGAGGAAGCCAGGAAGAAGGGGTGGTGGGGGCTGTGTAAAAGGAGAGTCCTAAGGTGGGGAAAGGGGCCATTGAGGAGGGCAGAAAAAAGGGTGCCAGTGGTGGGTGGAAAGGACAATGGGCTGACATTTTGTTCTCATCCAGCACTACCCTTTTAGCCTGCATTCCTCCTTTATTCCCTGCACTTCTCAGTCCCACCTCTATGCTTTCTTCCTCCCTCCCTCCCGCAGGGCACCTACCCCATGCCCTTCTCCCCCGACTCCGCCAGCCCCACCTCCTCTCCACAGGGACCCATGCATCCAGCCCTACCTCCCCCTTCAGCCCGCCCCACCTCACCTCACCTCCTCCTTTAGCCTGCACTCCCTCGCTTCTACCTCCCCCTTCAGCCCGCCCCACCTCACCTCCTCCTTTAGCCTGCACTCCCTCGCTTCCACAGTCCCACCCATCTGCTTGCTTCCACTGCAACTGTACAAGGAGATTACCAACTATTCCGTTTCTGTGCCGAAAGCAGGACTCAAACCCAGGCCCCCAGCGCTGTAACACAAGCACTTAACCTCTAGGCCACTGCAGTTAGCTGGTATTTGGGGGAGCTTGGGGGGGCATGATGTTCTAGCCTCATTTTCTTCAGTGAACATGTTTCACAATGCAAATGGGTATGCTCACAGGGGCATGCAGAAGAAAGACATATAGCCCAAAAGCTGCTTTCAGAAGCACAGCCACCAGTGGCTCCAGTGGGAAGTGATTGGTCTTGGAATGCGCGAGACCTGAGTTCTAATCCTCCTGGGCATGTTTTTTATTTATTTTTGCTGCTTGTTCATGATTTTTAAATGTAAAAACTCTGCACTCAAAAATAAAAATGATTTGACAGACTCTTGCTGTAGCCAGCCTTTCTCACTCTTTGCCCTGGGGGAGAACAACCCAATCACCCCTTCAGCCCCTCTTACTCGTCTCACAGCACCTCCCATAAGCGAGGAATGCATCTTTTGTTGGTAGATTTCCTTCATGAGGCTTAGCTAGGCCTGCATTCCTTTTCAAAGGGCCATAGAAGAGAGCAAAAAAGGAGAAGGCAGAATAGAGCATGAAATAGGTGGAAGACAAGGGGTCAGGGGGGTTGGCAGTAAAAGAAACAGGGCCTGGCCTGGCAGAGAGTTAGAAGTTAGGGAACACAATGAGCGAGGGAGGAGGAAAGATGCCTCAGGCATTGAGCTCTCGGACTCTTCCCCACCGTGCCTGCAGAAAGAGCCTTCTCCCGAATGGATACATTTGCCTGGAGAGCCCAGAACTAATTTCAGTTAGCCAGAGGGTAAACAGAGGCCAGGGAGAGGTGCACGCCCCTCCATTTGACTAGGCTTCTGGGGCTTCTGGGAGGAAAAAAGGCATCAGTATTCCAGCAAGATCATCGTCACCAAGGCCACCATCACTAGGGGATTACAGAGCATGCTGTGACACTCTCCGGGGCCTGGTTGGCCAGGCTTATGTTGAAGAGCACCCCTAAGCTACCTGGGTGGCTGCACCATAGGGGCTGCACCGGATATAGGGCTGTGCCCGTAAGGGCTGTGGTCGCGTTTGGGAGCGTTAGGGACGCGTGGAGGCCGCAGGGCGCAGACCTCTGCCCATTTCCCTCCAGGATTAGGCCCTGATTCTCAGGCGTGGAGCCAGCCACTCCAAAACTGGCAGAAAGCAGCCCTCTCACCCCCAGGGCAAAGAGTGGGAAAGGCTGGTTACATCAAGTGTCTTTCAAATCTTTCACTTTCGAGAGCAGAGTGTTTACATTTAGGAATCATGAACAAGCAGCAATAGGAAAGCATACAGTATCAGAGGACAGAACACTGCCCTGCGCATATCAGTACACCCCAATGACAAAGTCAAAGATTTAAATGACCTGCTTAGCTATGAGTGGCTGACACCTCACAATGATTATCATCTCTCCGTGAAGCAAAACATCCTCGGAATTGGGTTGAAAGATAGATCTAATGTGCCAAAGGAAGGCAACATGGAAATTCAGTTTCCTGCTCTCAGGGGAAGGAGGGTCGACAGCCCAATGGGTTAATGCACCTACTGCAGCCTCCTATGTGGAGCCTGCAGGCGACGCATGCAGTTGCTGGTGAGATGCTGATACAGGTTCGCCTGCTATGCAGGGGCCCGTGGTCACCTCACAGCACCTCGAGAAGGTGTCCTGTTTGAGTCCCAGGGCAATCATTGTGTCAACCATGACCCGTAGATTACACCTTTTCCCCTCGTTTTTTTCCAATCAATTGGGGCCAGAGAGACAAGCTTTTGTATGGGCCTTACCAAGGCCAGCGTGCAGAAAACAAAGGCGCAACTGTTAGTAGTAACGCAGGTATTGAAGGGGCATTAGCTGTTGGCGGATGGCGCAGGGCAATGCATACCCATTTTCAAATAAAAAAAGGTTTTTTTTTATTAAAAAAAAAATACATGCCCAGGAAATTCCAGACCTTGGATTAGAACTCAGGTCTCCAGCATTCCAAGACCAAGCACTTATCACTTGTGCCACTGGTGGTTGTGCTTCTGAGACTTGCTTTTGGGCGTATATATCTTTCTCCTGCACTCCCCTGTGAGCATACCCATTTGCGTTGTGAAACATGTTCACTGGAGCCTACAAGGATAGAACATCTGGCCCCCCCGCTCCCCCAAATACCAGCTAACTGCAGTGGCCTAGAGGTTAAGTGCTTGCATTACAGCAGCTGGGGGCCTGGGTTCGGGTCCTGCTTTCGGCACATAAACAGAATAGTTGGTCATCTCCTGGTACAGTTGGAGTGGAAGAAAGCGGAGAGGCGGGACTGTGGAAGCGAGGGAGTGCAGGCTAAAGGAAGAGGTGGGGTAGGCTAAAGGGGGAGGTAAGGTCGGATGAAGGGGTCCCTGGGGAGAAGAGGTGAGGCTGGCTGAGTCGGGGGAGGTCTAGAAGGGCATGGGGTAGGGGCCCTGGTAGAGGGAGGAAGAAAGCATAGAGGTGGGGCTGAGGAAGCCAGGAAGAAGGGGTGGTGGGGGCTGTGTAAAAGGAGAGTCCTAAGGTGGGGAAAGGGGCCATTGAGGAGGGCAGAAAAAAGGGTGCCAGTGGTGGGTGGAAAGGACAATGGGCTGACATTTTGTTCTCATCCAGCACTACCCTTTTAGCCTGCATTCCTCCTTTATTCCCTGCACTTCTCAGTCCCACCTCTATGCTTTCTTCCTCCCTCCCTCCCGCAGGGCACCTACCCCATGCCCTTCTCCCCCGACTCCGCCAGCCCCACCTCCTCTCCACAGGGACCCATGCATCCAGCCCTACCTCCCCCTTCAGCCCGCCCCACCTCACCTCACCTCACCTCCTCCTTTAGCCTGCACTCCCTCGCTTCTACCTCCCCCTTCAGCCCGCCCCACCTCACCTCCTCCTTTAGCCTGCACTCCCTCGCTTCCACAGTCCCACCCATCTGCTTGCTTCCACTGCAACTGTACAAGGAGATTACCAACTATTCCGTTTCTGTGCCGAAAGCAGGACTCAAACCCAGGCCCCCAGCGCTGTAACACAAGCACTTAACCTCTAGGCCACTGCAGTTAGCTGGTATTTGGGGGAGCTTGGGGGGGCATGATGTTCTAGCCTCATTTTCTTCAGTGAACATGTTTCACAATGCAAATGGGTATGCTCACAGGGGCATGCAGAAGAAAGACATATAGCCCAAAAGCTGCTTTCAGAAGCACAGCCACCAGTGGCTCCAGTGGGAAGTGATTGGTCTTGGAATGCGCGAGACCTGAGTTCTAATCCTCCTGGGCATGTTTTTTATTTATTTTTGCTGCTTGTTCATGATTTTTAAATGTAAAAACTCTGCACTCAAAAATAAAAATGATTTGACAGACTCTTGCTGTAGCCAGCCTTTCTCACTCTTTGCCCTGGGGGAGAACAACCCAATCACCCCTTCAGCCCCTCTTACTCGTCTCACAGCACCTCCCATAAGCGAGGAATGCATCTTTTGTTGGTAGATTTCCTTCATGAGGCTTAGCTAGGCCTGCATTCCTTTTCAAAGGGCCATAGAAGAGAGCAAAAAAGGAGAAGGCAGAATAGAGCATGAAATAGGTGGAAGACAAGGGGTCAGGGGGGTTGGCAGTAAAAGAAACAGGGCCTGGCCTGGCAGAGAGTTAGAAGTTAGGGAACACAATGAGCGAGGGAGGAGGAAAGATGCCTCAGGCATTGAGCTCTCGGACTCTTCCCCACCGTGCCTGCAGAAAGAGCCTTCTCCCGAATGGATACATTTGCCTGGAGAGCCCAGAACTAATTTCAGTTAGCCAGAGGGTAAACAGAGGCCAGGGAGAGGTGCACGCCCCTCCATTTGACTAGGCTTCTGGGGCTTCTGGGAGGAAAAAAGGCATCAGTATTCCAGCAAGATCATCGTCACCAAGGCCACCATCACTAGGGGATTACAGAGCATGCTGTGACACTCTCCGGGGCCTGGTTGGCCAGGCTTATGTTGAAGGGCACATATCCTAACCCTAAGCTACCTGGGTGGCTGCACCATAGGGGCTGCACCGGATATAGGGCTGTGCCCGTAAGGGCTGTGGTCGCGTTTGGGAGCGTTAGGGACGCGTGGAGGCCGCAGGGCGCAGACCTCTGCCCATTTCCCTCCAGGATTAGGCCCTGATTCTCAGGCGTGGAGCCAGCCACTCCAAAACTGGCAGAAAGCAGCCCTCTCACCCCCAGGGCAAAGAGTGGGAAAGGCTGGTTACATCAAGTGTCTTTCAAATCTTTCACTTTCGAGAGCAGAGTGTTTACATTTAGGAATCATGAACAAGCAGCAATAGGAAAGCATACAGTATCAGAGGACAGAACACTGCCCTGCGCATATCAGTACACCCCAATGACAAAGTCAAAGATTTAAATGACCTGCTTAGCTATGAGTGGCTGACACCTCACAATGATTATCATCTCTCCGTGAAGCAAAACATCCTCGGAATTGGGTTGAAAGATAGATCTAATGTGCCAAAGGAAGGCAACATGGAAATTCAGTTTCCTGCTCTCAGGGGAAGGAGGGTCGACAGCCCAATGGGTTAATGCACCTACTGCAGCCTCCTATGTGGAGCCTGCAGGCGACGCATGCAGTTGCTGGTGAGATGCTGATACAGGTTCGCCTGCTATGCAGGGGCCCGTGGTCACCTCACAGCACCTCGAGAAGGTGTCCTGTTTGAGTCCCAGGGCAATCATTGTGTCAACCATGACCCGTAGATTACACCTTTTCCCCTCGTTTTTTTCCAATCAATTGGGGCCAGAGAGACAAGCTTTTGTATGGGCCTTACCAAGGCCAGCGTGCAGAAAACAAAGGCGCAACTGTTAGTAGTAACGCAGGTATTGAAGGGGCATTAGCTGTTGGCGGATGGCGCAGGGCAATGCATACCCATTTTCAAATAAAAAAAGGTTTTTTTTTATTAAAAAAAAAATACATGCCCAGGAAATTCCAGACCTTGGATTAGAACTCAGGTCTCCAGCATTCCAAGACCAAGCACTTATCACTTGTGCCACTGGTGGTTGTGCTTCTGAGACTTGCTTTTGGGCGTATATATCTTTCTCCTGCACTCCCCTGTGAGCATACCCATTTGCGTTGTGAAACATGTTCACTGGAGCCTACAAGGATAGAACATCTGGCCCCCCCGCTCCCCCAAATACCAGCTAACTGCAGTGGCCTAGAGGTTAAGTGCTTGCATTACAGCAGCTGGGGGCCTGGGTTCGGGTCCTGCTTTCGGCACATAAACAGAATAGTTGGTCATCTCCTGGTACAGTTGGAGTGGAAGAAAGCGGAGAGGCGGGACTGTGGAAGCGAGGGAGTGCAGGCTAAAGGAAGAGGTGGGGTAGGCTAAAGGGGGAGGTAAGGTCGGATGAAGGGGTCCCTGGGGAGAAGAGGTGAGGCTGGCTGAGTCGGGGGAGGTCTAGAAGGGCATGGGGTAGGGGCCCTGGTAGAGGGAGGAAGAAAGCATAGAGGTGGGGCTGAGGAAGCCAGGAAGAAGGGGTGGTGGGGGCTGTGTAAAAGGAGAGTCCTAAGGTGGGGAAAGGGGCCATTGAGGAGGGCAGAAAAAAGGGTGCCAGTGGTGGGTGGAAAGGACAATGGGCTGACATTTTGTTCTCATCCAGCACTACCCTTTTAGCCTGCATTCCTCCTTTATTCCCTGCACTTCTCAGTCCCACCTCTATGCTTTCTTCCTCCCTCCCTCCCGCAGGGCACCTACCCCATGCCCTTCTCCCCCGACTCCGCCAGCCCCACCTCCTCTCCACAGGGACCCATGCATCCAGCCCTACCTCCCCCTTCAGCCCGCCCCACCTCACCTCACCTCCTCCTTTAGCCTGCACTCCCTCGCTTCTACCTCCCCCTTCAGCCCGCCCCACCTCACCTCCTCCTTTAGCCTGCACTCCCTCGCTTCCACAGTCCCACCCATCTGCTTGCTTCCACTGCAACTGTACAAGGAGATTACCAACTATTCCGTTTCTGTGCCGAAAGCAGGACTCAAACCCAGGCCCCCAGCGCTGTAACACAAGCACTTAACCTCTAGGCCACTGCAGTTAGCTGGTATTTGGGGGAGCTTGGGGGGGCATGATGTTCTAGCCTCATTTTCTTCAGTGAACATGTTTCACAATGCAAATGGGTATGCTCACAGGGGCATGCAGAAGAAAGACATATAGCCCAAAAGCTGCTTTCAGAAGCACAGCCACCAGTGGCTCCAGTGGGAAGTGATTGGTCTTGGAATGCGCGAGACCTGAGTTCTAATCCTCCTGGGCATGTTTTTTATTTATTTTTGCTGCTTGTTCATGATTTTTAAATGTAAAAACTCTGCACTCAAAAATAAAAATGATTTGACAGACTCTTGCTGTAGCCAGCCTTTCTCACTCTTTGCCCTGGGGGAGAACAACCCAATCACCCCTTCAGCCCCTCTTACTCGTCTCACAGCACCTCCCATAAGCGAGGAATGCATCTTTTGTTGGTAGATTTCCTTCATGAGGCTTAGCTAGGCCTGCATTCCTTTTCAAAGGGCCATAGAAGAGAGCAAAAAAGGAGAAGGCAGAATAGAGCATGAAATAGGTGGAAGACAAGGGGTCAGGGGGGTTGGCAGTAAAAGAAACAGGGCCTGGCCTGGCAGAGAGTTAGAAGTTAGGGAACACAATGAGCGAGGGAGGAGGAAAGATGCCTCAGGCATTGAGCTCTCGGACTCTTCCCCACCGTGCCTGCAGAAAGAGCCTTCTCCCGAATGGATACATTTGCCTGGAGAGCCCAGAACTAATTTCAGTTAGCCAGAGGGTAAACAGAGGCCAGGGAGAGGTGCACGCCCCTCCATTTGACTAGGCTTCTGGGGCTTCTGGGAGGAAAAAAGGCATCAGTATTCCAGCAAGATCATCGTCACCAAGGCCACCATCACTAGGGGATTACAGAGCATGCTGTGACACTCTCCGGGGCCTGGTTGGCCAGGCTTATGTTGAAGAGCACATATCCTAACCCTAAGCTACCTGGGTGGCTGCACCATAGGGGCTGCACCGGATATAGGGCTGTGCCCGTAAGGGCTGTGGTCGCGTTTGGGAGCGTTAGGGACGCGTGGAGGCCGCAGGGCGCAGACCTCTGCCCATTTCCCTCCAGGATTAGGCCCTGATTCTCAGGCGTGGAGCCAGCCACTCCAAAACTGGCAGAAAGCAGCCCTCTCACCCCCAGGGCAAAGAGTGGGAAAGGCTGGTTACATCAAGTGTCTTTCAAATCTTTCACTTTCGAGAGCAGAGTGTTTACATTTAGGAATCATGAACAAGCAGCAATAGGAAAGCATACAGTATCAGAGGACAGAACACTGCCCTGCGCATATCAGTACACCCCAATGACAAAGTCAAAGATTTAAATGACCTGCTTAGCTATGAGTGGCTGACACCTCACAATGATTATCATCTCTCCGTGAAGCAAAACATCCTCGGAATTGGGTTGAAAGATAGATCTAATGTGCCAAAGGAAGGCAACATGGAAATTCAGTTTCCTGCTCTCAGGGGAAGGAGGGTCGACAGCCCAATGGGTTAATGCACCTACTGCAGCCTCCTATGTGGAGCCTGCAGGCGACGCATGCAGTTGCTGGTGAGATGCTGATACAGGTTCGCCTGCTATGCAGGGGCCCGTGGTCACCTCACAGCACCTCGAGAAGGTGTCCTGTTTGAGTCCCAGGGCAATCATTGTGTCAACCATGACCCGTAGATTACACCTTTTCCCCTCGTTTTTTTCCAATCAATTGGGGCCAGAGAGACAAGCTTTTGTATGGGCCTTACCAAGGCCAGCGTGCAGAAAACAAAGGCGCAACTGTTAGTAGTAACGCAGGTATTGAAGGGGCATTAGCTGTTGGCGGATGGCGCAGGGCAATGCATACCCATTTTCAAATAAAAAAAGGTTTTTTTTTATTAAAAAAAAAATACATGCCCAGGAAATTCCAGACCTTGGATTAGAACTCAGGTCTCCAGCATTCCAAGACCAAGCACTTATCACTTGTGCCACTGGTGGTTGTGCTTCTGAGACTTGCTTTTGGGCGTATATATCTTTCTCCTGCACTCCCCTGTGAGCATACCCATTTGCGTTGTGAAACATGTTCACTGGAGCCTACAAGGATAGAACATCTGGCCCCCCCGCTCCCCCAAATACCAGCTAACTGCAGTGGCCTAGAGGTTAAGTGCTTGCATTACAGCAGCTGGGGGCCTGGGTTCGGGTCCTGCTTTCGGCACATAAACAGAATAGTTGGTCATCTCCTGGTACAGTTGGAGTGGAAGAAAGCGGAGAGGCGGGACTGTGGAAGCGAGGGAGTGCAGGCTAAAGGAAGAGGTGGGGTAGGCTAAAGGGGGAGGTAAGGTCGGATGAAGGGGTCCCTGGGGAGAAGAGGTGAGGCTGGCTGAGTCGGGGGAGGTCTAGAAGGGCATGGGGTAGGGGCCCTGGTAGAGGGAGGAAGAAAGCATAGAGGTGGGGCTGAGGAAGCCAGGAAGAAGGGGTGGTGGGGGCTGTGTAAAAGGAGAGTCCTAAGGTGGGGAAAGGGGCCATTGAGGAGGGCAGAAAAAAGGGTGCCAGTGGTGGGTGGAAAGGACAATGGGCTGACATTTTGTTCTCATCCAGCACTACCCTTTTAGCCTGCATTCCTCCTTTATTCCCTGCACTTCTCAGTCCCACCTCTATGCTTTCTTCCTCCCTCCCTCCCGCAGGGCACCTACCCCATGCCCTTCTCCCCCGACTCCGCCAGCCCCACCTCCTCTCCACAGGGACCCATGCATCCAGCCCTACCTCCCCCTTCAGCCCGCCCCACCTCACCTCACCTCACCTCACCTCCTCCTTTAGCCTGCACTCCCTCGCTTCTACCTCCCCCTTCAGCCCGCCCCACCTCACTTCCTCCTTTAGCCTGCACTCCCTCGCTTCCACAGTCCCACCCATCTGCTTGCTTCCACTGCAACTGTACAAGGAGATTACCAACTATTCCGTTTCTGTGCCGAAAGCAGGACTCAAACCCAGGCCCCCAGCGCTGTAACACAAGCACTTAACCTCTAGGCCACTGCAGTTAGCTGGTATTTGGGGGAGCTTGGGGGGGCATGATGTTCTAGCCTCATTTTCTTCAGTGAACATGTTTCACAATGCAAATGGGTATGCTCACAGGGGCATGCAGAAGAAAGACATATAGCCCAAAAGCTGCTTTCAGAAGCACAGCCACCAGTGGCTCCAGTGGGAAGTGATTGGTCTTGGAATGCGCGAGACCTGAGTTCTAATCCTCCTGGGCATGTTTTTTATTTATTTTTGCTGCTTGTTCATGATTTTTAAATGTAAAAACTCTGCACTCAAAAATAAAAATGATTTGACAGACTCTTGCTGTAGCCAGCCTTTCTCACTCTTTGCCCTGGGGGAGAACAACCCAATCACCCCTTCAGCCCCTCTTACTCGTCTCACAGCACCTCCCATAAGCGAGGAATGCATCTTTTGTTGGTAGATTTCCTTCATGAGGCTTAGCTAGGCCTGCATTCCTTTTCAAAGGGCCATAGAAGAGAGCAAAAAAGGAGAAGGCAGAATAGAGCATGAAATAGGTGGAAGACAAGGGGTCAGGGGGGTTGGCAGTAAAAGAAACAGGGCCTGGCCTGGCAGAGAGTTAGAAGTTAGGGAACACAATGAGCGAGGGAGGAGGAAAGATGCCTCAGGCATTGAGCTCTCGGACTCTTCCCCACCGTGCCTGCAGAAAGAGCCTTCTCCCGAATGGATACATTTGCCTGGAGAGCCCAGAACTAATTTCAGTTAGCCAGAGGGTAAACAGAGGCCAGGGAGAGGTGCACGCCCCTCCATTTGACTAGGCTTCTGGGGCTTCTGGGAGGAAAAAAGGCATCAGTATTCCAGCAAGATCATCGTCACCAAGGCCACCATCACTAGGGGATTACAGAGCATGCTGTGACACTCTCCGGGGCCTGGTTGGCCAGGCTTATGTTGAAGAGCACATATCCTAACCCTAAGCTACCTGGGTGGCTGCACCATAGGGGCTGCACCGGATATAGGGCTGTGCCCGTAAGGGCTGTGGTCGCGTTTGGGAGCGTTAGGGACGCGTGGAGGCCGCAGGGCGCAGACCTCTGCCCATTTCCCTCCAGGATTAGGCCCTGATTCTCAGGCGTGGAGCCAGCCACTCCAAAACTGGCAGAAAGCAGCCCTCTCACCCCCAGGGCAAAGAGTGGGAAAGGCTGGTTACATCAAGTGTCTTTCAAATCTTTCACTTTCGAGAGCAGAGTGTTTACATTTAGGAATCATGAACAAGCAGCAATAGGAAAGCATACAGTATCAGAGGACAGAACACTGCCCTGCGCATATCAGTACACCCCAATGACAAAGTCAAAGATTTAAATGACCTGCTTAGCTATGAGTGGCTGACACCTCACAATGATTATCATCTCTCCGTGAAGCAAAACATCCTCGGAATTGGGTTGAAAGATAGATCTAATGTGCCAAAGGAAGGCAACATGGAAATTCAGTTTCCTGCTCTCAGGGGAAGGAGGGTCGACAGCCCAATGGGTTAATGCACCTACTGCAGCCTCCTATGTGGAGCCTGCAGGCGACGCATGCAGTTGCTGGTGAGATGCTGATACAGGTTCGCCTGCTATGCAGGGGCCCGTGGTCACCTCACAGCACCTCGAGAAGGTGTCCTGTTTGAGTCCCAGGGCAATCATTGTGTCAACCATGACCCGTAGATTACACCTTTTCCCCTCGTTTTTTTCCAATCAATTGGGGCCAGAGAGACAAGCTTTTGTATGGGCCTTACCAAGGCCAGCGTGCAGAAAACAAAGGCGCAACTGTTAGTAGTAACGCAGGTATTGAAGGGGCATTAGCTGTTGGCGGATGGCGCAGGGCAATGCATACCCATTTTCAAATAAAAAAAGGTTTTTTTTTATTAAAAAAAAAATACATGCCCAGGAAATTCCAGACCTTGGATTAGAACTCAGGTCTCCAGCATTCCAAGACCAAGCACTTATCACTTGTGCCACTGGTGGTTGTGCTTCTGAGACTTGCTTTTGGGCGTATATATCTTTCTCCTGCACTCCCCTGTGAGCATACCCATTTGCGTTGTGAAACATGTTCACTGGAGCCTACAAGGATAGAACATCTGGCCCCCCCGCTCCCCCAAATACCAGCTAACTGCAGTGGCCTAGAGGTTAAGTGCTTGCATTACAGCAGCTGGGGGCCTGGGTTCGGGTCCTGCTTTCGGCACATAAACAGAATAGTTGGTCATCTCCTGGTACAGTTGGAGTGGAAGAAAGCGGAGAGGCGGGACTGTGGAAGCGAGGGAGTGCAGGCTAAAGGAAGAGGTGGGGTAGGCTAAAGGGGGAGGTAAGGTCGGATGAAGGGGTCCCTGGGGAGAAGAGGTGAGGCTGGCTGAGTCGGGGGAGGTCTAGAAGGGCATGGGGTAGGGGCCCTGGTAGAGGGAGGAAGAAAGCATAGAGGTGGGGCTGAGGAAGCCAGGAAGAAGGGGTGGTGGGGGCTGTGTAAAAGGAGAGTCCTAAGGTGGGGAAAGGGGCCATTGAGGAGGGCAGAAAAAAGGGTGCCAGTGGTGGGTGGAAAGGACAATGGGCTGACATTTTGTTCTCATCCAGCACTACCCTTTTAGCCTGCATTCCTCCTTTATTCCCTGCACTTCTCAGTCCCACCTCTATGCTTTCTTCCTCCCTCCCTCCCGCAGGGCACCTACCCCATGCCCTTCTCCCCCGACTCCGCCAGCCCCACCTCCTCTCCACAGGGACCCATGCATCCAGCCCTACCTCCCCCTTCAGCCCGCCCCACCTCACCTCACCTCACCTCCTCCTTTAGCCTGCACTCCCTCGCTTCTACCTCCCCCTTCAGCCCACCCCACCTCACCTCCTCCTTTAGCCTGCACTCCCTCGCTTCCACAGTCCCACCCATCTGCTTGCTTCCACTGCAACTGTACAAGGAGATTACCAACTATTCCGTTTCTGTGCCGAAAGCAGGACTCAAACCCAGGCCCCCAGCGCTGTAACACAAGCACTTAACCTCTAGGCCACTGCAGTTAGCTGGTATTTGGGGGAGCTTGGGGGGGCATGATGTTCTAGCCTCATTTTCTTCAGTGAACATGTTTCACAATGCAAATGGGTATGCTCACAGGGGCATGCAGAAGAAAGACATATAGCCCAAAAGCTGCTTTCAGAAGCACAGCCACCAGTGGCTCCAGTGGGAAGTGATTGGTCTTGGAATGCGCGAGACCTGAGTTCTAATCCTCCTGGGCATGTTTTTTATTTATTTTTGCTGCTTGTTCATGATTTTTAAATGTAAAAACTCTGCACTCAAAAATAAAAATGATTTGACAGACTCTTGCTGTAGCCAGCCTTTCTCACTCTTTGCCCTGGGGGAGAACAACCCAATCACCCCTTCAGCCCCTCTTACTCGTCTCACAGCACCTCCCATAAGCGAGGAATGCATCTTTTGTTGGTAGATTTCCTTCATGAGGCTTAGCTAGGCCTGCATTCCTTTTCAAAGGGCCATAGAAGAGAGCAAAAAAGGAGAAGGCAGAATAGAGCATGAAATAGGTGGAAGACAAGGGGTCAGGGGGGTTGGCAGTAAAAGAAACAGGGCCTGGCCTGGCAGAGAGTTAGAAGTTAGGGAACACAATGAGCGAGGGAGGAGGAAAGATGCCTCAGGCATTGAGCTCTCGGACTCTTCCCCACCGTGCCTGCAGAAAGAGCCTTCTCCCGAATGGATACATTTGCCTGGAGAGCCCAGAACTAATTTCAGTTAGCCAGAGGGTAAACAGAGGCCAGGGAGAGGTGCACGCCCCTCCATTTGACTAGGCTTCTGGGGCTTCTGGGAGGAAAAAAGGCATCAGTATTCCAGCAAGATCATCGTCACCAAGGCCACCATCACTAGGGGATTACAGAGCATGCTGTGACACTCTCCGGGGCCTGGTTGGCCAGGCTTATGTTGAAGGGCACATATCCTAACCCTAAGCTACCTGGGTGGCTGCACCATAGGGGCTGCACCGGATATAGGGCTGTGCCCGTAAGGGCTGTGGTCGCGTTTGGGAGCGTTAGGGACGCGTGGAGGCCGCAGGGCGCAGACCTCTGCCCATTTCCCTCCAGGATTAGGCCCTGATTCTCAGGCGTGGAGCCAGCCACTCCAAAACTGGCAGAAAGCAGCCCTCTCACCCCCAGGGCAAAGAGTGGGAAAGGCTGGTTACATCAAGTGTCTTTCAAATCTTTCACTTTCGAGAGCAGAGTGTTTACATTTAGGAATCATGAACAAGCAGCAATAGGAAAGCATACAGTATCAGAGGACAGAACACTGCCCTGCGCATATCAGTACACCCCAATGACAAAGTCAAAGATTTAAATGACCTGCTTAGCTATGAGTGGCTGACACCTCACAATGATTATCATCTCTCCGTGAAGCAAAACATCCTCGGAATTGGGTTGAAAGATAGATCTAATGTGCCAAAGGAAGGCAACATGGAAATTCAGTTTCCTGCTCTCAGGGGAAGGAGGGTCGACAGCCCAATGGGTTAATGCACCTACTGCAGCCTCCTATGTGGAGCCTGCAGGCGACGCATGCAGTTGCTGGTGAGATGCTGATACAGGTTCGCCTGCTATGCAGGGGCCCGTGGTCACCTCACAGCACCTCGAGAAGGTGTCCTGTTTGAGTCCCAGGGCAATCATTGTGTCAACCATGACCCGTAGATTACACCTTTTCCCCTCGTTTTTTTCCAATCAATTGGGGCCAGAGAGACAAGCTTTTGTATGGGCCTTACCAAGGCCAGCGTGCAGAAAACAAAGGCGCAACTGTTAGTAGTAACGCAGGTATTGAAGGGGCATTAGCTGTTGGCGGATGGCGCAGGGCAATGCATACCCATTTTCAAATAAAAAAAGGTTTTTTTTTATTAAAAAAAAAATACATGCCCAGGAAATTCCAGACCTTGGATTAGAACTCAGGTCTCCAGCATTCCAAGACCAAGCACTTATCACTTGTGCCACTGGTGGTTGTGCTTCTGAGACTTGCTTTTGGGCGTATATATCTTTCTCCTGCACTCCCCTGTGAGCATACCCATTTGCGTTGTGAAACATGTTCACTGGAGCCTACAAGGATAGAACATCTGGCCCCCCCGCTCCCCCAAATACCAGCTAACTGCAGTGGCCTAGAGGTTAAGTGCTTGCATTACAGCAGCTGGGGGCCTGGGTTCGGGTCCTGCTTTCGGCACATAAACAGAATAGTTGGTCATCTCCTGGTACAGTTGGAGTGGAAGAAAGCGGAGAGGCGGGACTGTGGAAGCGAGGGAGTGCAGGCTAAAGGAAGAGGTGGGGTAGGCTAAAGGGGGAGGTAAGGTCGGATGAAGGGGTCCCTGGGGAGAAGAGGTGAGGCTGGCTGAGTCGGGGGAGGTCTAGAAGGGCATGGGGTAGGGGCCCTGGTAGAGGGAGGAAGAAAGCATAGAGGTGGGGCTGAGGAAGCCAGGAAGAAGGGGTGGTGGGGGCTGTGTAAAAGGAGAGTCCTAAGGTGGGGAAAGGGGCCATTGAGGAGGGCAGAAAAAAGGGTGCCAGTGGTGGGTGGAAAGGACAATGGGCTGACATTTTGTTCTCATCCAGCACTACCCTTTTAGCCTGCATTCCTCCTTTATTCCCTGCACTTCTCAGTCCCACCTCTATGCTTTCTTCCTCCCTCCCTCCCGCAGGGCACCTACCCCATGCCCTTCTCCCCCGACTCCGCCAGCCCCACCTCCTCTCCACAGGGACCCATGCATCCAGCCCTACCTCCCCCTTCAGCCCGCCCCACCTCACCTCACCTCACCTCCTCCTTTAGCCTGCACTCCCTCGCTTCTACCTCCCCCTTCAGCCCGCCCCACCTCACCTCCTCCTTTAGCCTGCACTCCCTCGCTTCCACAGTCCCACCCATCTGCTTGCTTCCACTGCAACTGTACAAGGAGATTACCAACTATTCCGTTTCTGTGCCGAAAGCAGGACTCAAACCCAGGCCCCCAGCGCTGTAACACAAGCACTTAACCTCTAGGCCACTGCAGTTAGCTGGTATTTGGGGGAGCTTGGGGGGGCATGATGTTCTAGCCTCATTTTCTTCAGTGAACATGTTTCACAATGCAAATGGGTATGCTCACAGGGGCATGCAGAAGAAAGACATATAGCCCAAAAGCTGCTTTCAGAAGCACAGCCACCAGTGGCTCCAGTGGGAAGTGATTGGTCTTGGAATGCGCGAGACCTGAGTTCTAATCCTCCTGGGCATGTTTTTTATTTATTTTTGCTGCTTGTTCATGATTTTTAAATGTAAAAACTCTGCACTCAAAAATAAAAATGATTTGACAGACTCTTGCTGTAGCCAGCCTTTCTCACTCTTTGCCCTGGGGGAGAACAACCCAATCACCCCTTCAGCCCCTCTTACTCGTCTCACAGCACCTCCCATAAGCGAGGAATGCATCTTTTGTTGGTAGATTTCCTTCATGAGGCTTAGCTAGGCCTGCATTCCTTTTCAAAGGGCCATAGAAGAGAGCAAAAAAGGAGAAGGCAGAATAGAGCATGAAATAGGTGGAAGACAAGGGGTCAGGGGGGTTGGCAGTAAAAGAAACAGGGCCTGGCCTGGCAGAGAGTTAGAAGTTAGGGAACACAATGAGCGAGGGAGGAGGAAAGATGCCTCAGGCATTGAGCTCTCGGACTCTTCCCCACCGTGCCTGCAGAAAGAGCCTTCTCCCGAATGGATACATTTGCCTGGAGAGCCCAGAACTAATTTCAGTTAGCCAGAGGGTAAACAGAGGCCAGGGAGAGGTGCACGCCCCTCCATTTGACTAGGCTTCTGGGGCTTCTGGGAGGAAAAAAGGCATCAGTATTCCAGCAAGATCATCGTCACCAAGGCCACCATCACTAGGGGATTACAGAGCATGCTGTGACACTCTCCGGGGCCTGGTTGGCCAGGCTTATGTTGAAGGGCACATATCCTAACCCTAAGCTACCTGGGTGGCTGCACCATAGGGGCTGCACCGGATATAGGGCTGTGCCCGTAAGGGCTGTGGTCGCGTTTGGGAGCGTTAGGGACGCGTGGAGGCCGCAGGGCGCAGACCTCTGCCCATTTCCCTCCAGGATTAGGCCCTGATTCTCAGGCGTGGAGCCAGCCACTCCAAAACTGGCAGAAAGCAGCCCTCTCACCCCCAGGGCAAA
Organism: Ambystoma mexicanum; assembly: GCF_040938575.1. Lineage (NCBI taxonomy): Eukaryota > Metazoa > Chordata > Amphibia > Caudata > Ambystomatidae > Ambystoma > Ambystoma mexicanum. Next base: position 124,632 of record NW_027182373.1, read on the forward strand.
GAGTGGGAAAGGCTGGTTACATCAAGTGTCTTTCAAATCTTTCACTTTCGAGAGCAGAGTGTTTACATTTAGGAATCATGAACAAGCAGCAATAGGAAAGCATACAGTATCAGAGGACAGAACACTGCCCTGCGCATATCAGTACACCCCAATGACAAAGTCAAAGATTTAAATGACCTGCTTAGCTATGAGTGGCTGACACCTCACAATGATTATCATCTCTCCGTGAAGCAAAACATCCTCGGAATTGGGTTGAAAGATAGATCTAATGTGCCAAAGGAAGGCAACATGGAAATTCAGTTTCCTGCTCTCAGGGGAAGGAGGGTCGACAGCCCAATGGGTTAATGCACCTACTGCAGCCTCCTATGTGGAGCCTGCAGGCGACGCATGCAGTTGCTGGTGAGATGCTGATACAGGTTCGCCTGCTATGCAGGGGCCCGTGGTCACCTCACAGCACCTCGAGAAGGTGTCCTGTTTGAGTCCCAGGGCAATCATTGTGTCAACCATGACCCGTAGATTACACCTTTTCCCCTCGTTTTTTTCCAATCAATTGGGGCCAGAGAGACAAGCTTTTGTATGGGCCTTACCAAGGCCAGCGTGCAGAAAACAAAGGCGCAACTGTTAGTAGTAACGCAGGTATTGAAGGGGCATTAGCTGTTGGCGGATGGCGCAGGGCAATGCATACCCATTTTCAAATAAAAAAAGGTTTTTTTTTATTAAAAAAAAAATACATGCCCAGGAAATTCCAGACCTTGGATTAGAACTCAGGTCTCCAGCATTCCAAGACCAAGCACTTATCACTTGTGCCACTGGTGGTTGTGCTTCTGAGACTTGCTTTTGGGCGTATATATCTTTCTCCTGCACTCCCCTGTGAGCATACCCATTTGCGTTGTGAAACATGTTCACTGGAGCCTACAAGGATAGAACATCTGGCCCCCCCGCTCCCCCAAATACCAGCTAACTGCAGTGGCCTAGAGGTTAAGTGCTTGCATTACAGCAGCTGGGGGCCTGGGTTCGGGTCCTGCTTTCGGCACATAAACAGAATAGTTGGTCATCTCCTGGTACAGTTGGAGTGGAAGAAAGCGGAGAGGCGGGACTGTGGAAGCGAGGGAGTGCAGGCTAAAGGAAGAGGTGGGGTAGGCTAAAGGGGGAGGTAAGGTCGGATGAAGGGGTCCCTGGGGAGAAGAGGTGAGGCTGGCTGAGTCGGGGGAGGTCTAGAAGGGCATGGGGTAGGGGCCCTGGTAGAGGGAGGAAGAAAGCATAGAGGTGGGGCTGAGGAAGCCAGGAAGAAGGGGTGGTGGGGGCTGTGTAAAAGGAGAGTCCTAAGGTGGGGAAAGGGGCCATTGAGGAGGGCAGAAAAAAGGGTGCCAGTGGTGGGTGGAAAGGACAATGGGCTGACATTTTGTTCTCATCCAGCACTACCCTTTTAGCCTGCATTCCTCCTTTATTCCCTGCACTTCTCAGTCCCACCTCTATGCTTTCTTCCTCCCTCCCTCCCGCAGGGCACCTACCCCATGCCCTTCTCCCCCGACTCCGCCAGCCCCACCTCCTCTCCACAGGGACCCATGCATCCAGCCCTACCTCCCCCTTCAGCCCGCCCCACCTCACCTCACCTCCTCCTTTAGCCTGCACTCCCTCGCTTCTACCTCCCCCTTCAGCCCGCCCCACCTCACCTCCTCCTTTAGCCTGCACTCCCTCGCTTCCACAGTCCCACCCATCTGCTTGCTTCCACTGCAACTGTACAAGGAGATTACCAACTATTCCGTTTCTGTGCCGAAAGCAGGACTCAAACCCAGGCCCCCAGCGCTGTAACACAAGCACTTAACCTCTAGGCCACTGCAGTTAGCTGGTATTTGGGGGAGCTTGGGGGGGCATGATGTTCTAGCCTCATTTTCTTCAGTGAACATGTTTCACAATGCAAATGGGTATGCTCACAGGGGCATGCAGAAGAAAGACATATAGCCCAAAAGCTGCTTTCAGAAGCACAGCCACCAGTGGCTCCAGTGGGAAGTGATTGGTCTTGGAATGCGCGAGACCTGAGTTCTAATCCTCCTGGGCATGTTTTTTATTTATTTTTGCTGCTTGTTCATGATTTTTAAATGTAAAAACTCTGCACTCAAAAATAAAAATGATTTGACAGACTCTTGCTGTAGCCAGCCTTTCTCACTCTTTGCCCTGGGGGAGAACAACCCAATCACCCCTTCAGCCCCTCTTACTCGTCTCACAGCACCTCCCATAAGCGAGGAATGCATCTTTTGTTGGTAGATTTCCTTCATGAGGCTTAGCTAGGCCTGCATTCCTTTTCAAAGGGCCATAGAAGAGAGCAAAAAAGGAGAAGGCAGAATAGAGCATGAAATAGGTGGAAGACAAGGGGTCAGGGGGGTTGGCAGTAAAAGAAACAGGGCCTGGCCTGGCAGAGAGTTAGAAGTTAGGGAACACAATGAGCGAGGGAGGAGGAAAGATGCCTCAGGCATTGAGCTCTCGGACTCTTCCCCACCGTGCCTGCAGAAAGAGCCTTCTCCCGAATGGATACATTTGCCTGGAGAGCCCAGAACTAATTTCAGTTAGCCAGAGGGTAAACAGAGGCCAGGGAGAGGTGCACGCCCCTCCATTTGACTAGGCTTCTGGGGCTTCTGGGAGGAAAAAAGGCATCAGTATTCCAGCAAGATCATCGTCACCAAGGCCACCATCACTAGGGGATTACAGAGCATGCTGTGACACTCTCCGGGGCCTGGTTGGCCAGGCTTATGTTGAAGAGCACATATCCTAACCCTAAGCTACCTGGGTGGCTGCACCATAGGGGCTGCACCGGATATAGGGCTGTGCCCGTAAGGGCTGTGGTCGCGTTTGGGAGCGTTAGGGACGCGTGGAGGCCGCAGGGCGCAGACCTCTGCCCATTTCCCTCCAGGATTAGGCCCTGATTCTCAGGCGTGGAGCCAGCCACTCCAAAACTGGCAGAAAGCAGCCCTCTCACCCCCAGGGCAAAGAGTGGGAAAGGCTGGTTACATCAAGTGTCTTTCAAATCTTTCACTTTCGAGAGCAGAGTGTTTACATTTAGGAATCATGAACAAGCAGCAATAGGAAAGCATACAGTATCAGAGGACAGAACACTGCCCTGCGCATATCAGTACACCCCAATGACAAAGTCAAAGATTTAAATGACCTGCTTAGCTATGAGTGGCTGACACCTCACAATGATTATCATCTCTCCGTGAAGCAAAACATCCTCGGAATTGGGTTGAAAGATAGATCTAATGTGCCAAAGGAAGGCAACATGGAAATTCAGTTTCCTGCTCTCAGGGGAAGGAGGGTCGACAGCCCAATGGGTTAATGCACCTACTGCAGCCTCCTATGTGGAGCCTGCAGGCGACGCATGCAGTTGCTGGTGAGATGCTGATACAGGTTCGCCTGCTATGCAGGGGCCCGTGGTCACCTCACAGCACCTCGAGAAGGTGTCCTGTTTGAGTCCCAGGGCAATCATTGTGTCAACCATGACCCGTAGATTACACCTTTTCCCCTCGTTTTTTTCCAATCAATTGGGGCCAGAGAGACAAGCTTTTGTATGGGCCTTACCAAGGCCAGCGTGCAGAAAACAAAGGCGCAACTGTTAGTAGTAACGCAGGTATTGAAGGGGCATTAGCTGTTGGCGGATGGCGCAGGGCAATGCATACCCATTTTCAAATAAAAAAAGGTTTTTTTTTATTAAAAAAAAAATACATGCCCAGGAAATTCCAGACCTTGGATTAGAACTCAGGTCTCCAGCATTCCAAGACCAAGCACTTATCACTTGTGCCACTGGTGGTTGTGCTTCTGAGACTTGCTTTTGGGCGTATATATCTTTCTCCTGCACTCCCCTGTGAGCATACCCATTTGCGTTGTGAAACATGTTCACTGGAGCCTACAAGGATAGAACATCTGGCCCCCCCGCTCCCCCAAATACCAGCTAACTGCAGTGGCCTAGAGGTTAAGTGCTTGCATTACAGCAGCTGGGGGCCTGGGTTCGGGTCCTGCTTTCGGCACATAAACAGAATAGTTGGTCATCTCCTGGTACAGTTGGAGTGGAAGAAAGCGGAGAGGCGGGACTGTGGAAGCGAGGGAGTGCAGGCTAAAGGAAGAGGTGGGGTAGGCTAAAGGGGGAGGTAAGGTCGGATGAAGGGGTCCCTGGGGAGAAGAGGTGAGGCTGGCTGAGTCGGGGGAGGTCTAGAAGGGCATGGGGTAGGGGCCCTGGTAGAGGGAGGAAGAAAGCATAGAGGTGGGGCTGAGGAAGCCAGGAAGAAGGGGTGGTGGGGGCTGTGTAAAAGGAGAGTCCTAAGGTGGGGAAAGGGGCCATTGAGGAGGGCAGAAAAAAGGGTGCCAGTGGTGGGTGGAAAGGACAATGGGCTGACATTTTGTTCTCATCCAGCACTACCCTTTTAGCCTGCATTCCTCCTTTATTCCCTGCACTTCTCAGTCCCACCTCTATGCTTTCTTCCTCCCTCCCTCCCGCAGGGCACCTACCCCATGCCCTTCTCCCCCGACTCCGCCAGCCCCACCTCCTCTCCACAGGGACCCATGCATCCAGCCCTACCTCCCCCTTCAGCCCGCCCCACCTCACCTCACCTCACCTCCTCCTTTAGCCTGCACTCCCTCGCTTCTACCTCCCCCTTCAGCCCGCCCCACCTCACCTCCTCCTTTAGCCTGCACTCCCTCGCTTCCACAGTCCCACCCATCTGCTTGCTTCCACTGCAACTGTACAAGGAGATTACCAACTATTCCGTTTCTGTGCCGAAAGCAGGACTCAAACCCAGGCCCCCAGCGCTGTAACACAAGCACTTAACCTCTAGGCCACTGCAGTTAGCTGGTATTTGGGGGAGCTTGGGGGGGCATGATGTTCTAGCCTCATTTTCTTCAGTGAACATGTTTCACAATGCAAATGGGTATGCTCACAGGGGCATGCAGAAGAAAGACATATAGCCCAAAAGCTGCTTTCAGAAGCACAGCCACCAGTGGCTCCAGTGGGAAGTGATTGGTCTTGGAATGCGCGAGACCTGAGTTCTAATCCTCCTGGGCATGTTTTTTATTTATTTTTGCTGCTTGTTCATGATTTTTAAATGTAAAAACTCTGCACTCAAAAATAAAAATGATTTGACAGACTCTTGCTGTAGCCAGCCTTTCTCACTCTTTGCCCTGGGGGAGAACAACCCAATCACCCCTTCAGCCCCTCTTACTCGTCTCACAGCACCTCCCATAAGCGAGGAATGCATCTTTTGTTGGTAGATTTCCTTCATGAGGCTTAGCTAGGCCTGCATTCCTTTTCAAAGGGCCATAGAAGAGAGCAAAAAAGGAGAAGGCAGAATAGAGCATGAAATAGGTGGAAGACAAGGGGTCAGGGGGGTTGGCAGTAAAAGAAACAGGGCCTGGCCTGGCAGAGAGTTAGAAGTTAGGGAACACAATGAGCGAGGGAGGAGGAAAGATGCCTCAGGCATTGAGCTCTCGGACTCTTCCCCACCGTGCCTGCAGAAAGAGCCTTCTCCCGAATGGATACATTTGCCTGGAGAGCCCAGAACTAATTTCAGTTAGCCAGAGGGTAAACAGAGGCCAGGGAGAGGTGCACGCCCCTCCATTTGACTAGGCTTCTGGGGCTTCTGGGAGGAAAAAAGGCATCAGTATTCCAGCAAGATCATCGTCACCAAGGCCACCATCACTAGGGGATTACAGAGCATGCTGTGACACTCTCCGGGGCCTGGTTGGCCAGGCTTATGTTGAAGGGCACATATCCTAACCCTAAGCTACCTGGGTGGCTGCACCATAGGGGCTGCACCGGATATAGGGCTGTGCCCGTAAGGGCTGTGGTCGCGTTTGGGAGCGTTAGGGACGCGTGGAGGCCGCAGGGCGCAGACCTCTGCCCATTTCCCTCCAGGATTAGGCCCTGATTCTCAGGCGTGGAGCCAGCCACTCCAAAACTGGCAGAAAGCAGCCCTCTCACCCCCAGGGCAAAGAGTGGGAAAGGCTGGTTACATCAAGTGTCTTTCAAATCTTTCACTTTCGAGAGCAGAGTGTTTACATTTAGGAATCATGAACAAGCAGCAATAGGAAAGCATACAGTATCAGAGGACAGAACACTGCCCTGCGCATATCAGTACACCCCAATGACAAAGTCAAAGATTTAAATGACCTGCTTAGCTATGAGTGGCTGACACCTCACAATGATTATCATCTCTCCGTGAAGCAAAACATCCTCGGAATTGGGTTGAAAGATAGATCTAATGTGCCAAAGGAAGGCAACATGGAAATTCAGTTTCCTGCTCTCAGGGGAAGGAGGGTCGACAGCCCAATGGGTTAATGCACCTACTGCAGCCTCCTATGTGGAGCCTGCAGGCGACGCATGCAGTTGCTGGTGAGATGCTGATACAGGTTCGCCTGCTATGCAGGGGCCCGTGGTCACCTCACAGCACCTCGAGAAGGTGTCCTGTTTGAGTCCCAGGGCAATCATTGTGTCAACCATGACCCGTAGATTACACCTTTTCCCCTCGTTTTTTTCCAATCAATTGGGGCCAGAGAGACAAGCTTTTGTATGGGCCTTACCAAGGCCAGCGTGCAGAAAACAAAGGCGCAACTGTTAGTAGTAACGCAGGTATTGAAGGGGCATTAGCTGTTGGCGGATGGCGCAGGGCAATGCATACCCATTTTCAAATAAAAAAAGGTTTTTTTTTATTAAAAAAAAAATACATGCCCAGGAAATTCCAGACCTTGGATTAGAACTCAGGTCTCCAGCATTCCAAGACCAAGCACTTATCACTTGTGCCACTGGTGGTTGTGCTTCTGAGACTTGCTTTTGGGCGTATATATCTTTCTCCTGCACTCCCCTGTGAGCATACCCATTTGCGTTGTGAAACATGTTCACTGGAGCCTACAAGGATAGAACATCTGGCCCCCCCGCTCCCCCAAATACCAGCTAACTGCAGTGGCCTAGAGGTTAAGTGCTTGCATTACAGCAGCTGGGGGCCTGGGTTCGGGTCCTGCTTTCGGCACATAAACAGAATAGTTGGTCATCTCCTGGTACAGTTGGAGTGGAAGAAAGCGGAGAGGCGGGACTGTGGAAGCGAGGGAGTGCAGGCTAAAGGAAGAGGTGGGGTAGGCTAAAGGGGGAGGTAAGGTCGGATGAAGGGGTCCCTGGGGAGAAGAGGTGAGGCTGGCTGAGTCGGGGGAGGTCTAGAAGGGCATGGGGTAGGGGCCCTGGTAGAGGGAGGAAGAAAGCATAGAGGTGGGGCTGAGGAAGCCAGGAAGAAGGGGTGGTGGGGGCTGTGTAAAAGGAGAGTCCTAAGGTGGGGAAAGGGGCCATTGAGGAGGGCAGAAAAAAGGGTGCCAGTGGTGGGTGGAAAGGACAATGGGCTGACATTTTGTTCTCATCCAGCACTACCCTTTTAGCCTGCATTCCTCCTTTATTCCCTGCACTTCTCAGTCCCACCTCTATGCTTTCTTCCTCCCTCCCTCCCGCAGGGCACCTACCCCATGCCCTTCTCCCCCGACTCCGCCAGCCCCACCTCCTCTCCACAGGGACCCATGCATCCAGCCCTACCTCCCCCTTCAGCCCGCCCCACCTCACCTCACCTCACCTCCTCCTTTAGCCTGCACTCCCTCGCTTCTACCTCCCCCTTCAGCCCGCCCCACCTCACCTCCTCCTTTAGCCTGCACTCCCTCGCTTCCACAGTCCCACCCATCTGCTTGCTTCCACTGCAACTGTACAAGGAGATTACCAACTATTCCGTTTCTGTGCCGAAAGCAGGACTCAAACCCAGGCCCCCAGCGCTGTAACACAAGCACTTAACCTCTAGGCCACTGCAGTTAGCTGGTATTTGGGGGAGCTTGGGGGGGCATGATGTTCTAGCCTCATTTTCTTCAGTGAACATGTTTCACAATGCAAATGGGTATGCTCACAGGGGCATGCAGAAGAAAGACATATAGCCCAAAAGCTGCTTTCAGAAGCACAGCCACCAGTGGCTCCAGTGGGAAGTGATTGGTCTTGGAATGCGCGAGACCTGAGTTCTAATCCTCCTGGGCATGTTTTTTATTTATTTTTGCTGCTTGTTCATGATTTTTAAATGTAAAAACTCTGCACTCAAAAATAAAAATGATTTGACAGACTCTTGCTGTAGCCAGCCTTTCTCACTCTTTGCCCTGGGGGAGAACAACCCAATCACCCCTTCAGCCCCTCTTACTCGTCTCACAGCACCTCCCATAAGCGAGGAATGCATCTTTTGTTGGTAGATTTCCTTCATGAGGCTTAGCTAGGCCTGCATTCCTTTTCAAAGGGCCATAGAAGAGAGCAAAAAAGGAGAAGGCAGAATAGAGCATGAAATAGGTGGAAGACAAGGGGTCAGGGGGGTTGGCAGTAAAAGAAACAGGGCCTGGCCTGGCAGAGAGTTAGAAGTTAGGGAACACAATGAGCGAGGGAGGAGGAAAGATGCCTCAGGCATTGAGCTCTCGGACTCTTCCCCACCGTGCCTGCAGAAAGAGCCTTCTCCCGAATGGATACATTTGCCTGGAGAGCCCAGAACTAATTTCAGTTAGCCAGAGGGTAAACAGAGGCCAGGGAGAGGTGCACGCCCCTCCATTTGACTAGGCTTCTGGGGCTTCTGGGAGGAAAAAAGGCATCAGTATTCCAGCAAGATCATCGTCACCAAGGCCACCATCACTAGGGGATTACAGAGCATGCTGTGACACTCTCCGGGGCCTGGTTGGCCAGGCTTATGTTGAAGGGCACATATCCTAACCCTAAGCTACCTGGGTGGCTGCACCATAGGGGCTGCACCGGATATAGGGCTGTGCCCGTAAGGGCTGTGGTCGCGTTTGGGAGCGTTAGGGACGCGTGGAGGCCGCAGGGCGCAGACCTCTGCCCATTTCCCTCCAGGATTAGGCCCTGATTCTCAGGCGTGGAGCCAGCCACTCCAAAACTGGCAGAAAGCAGCCCTCTCACCCCCAGGGCAAAGAGTGGGAAAGGCTGGTTACATCAAGTGTCTTTCAAATCTTTCACTTTCGAGAGCAGAGTGTTTACATTTAGGAATCATGAACAAGCAGCAATAGGAAAGCATACAGTATCAGAGGACAGAACACTGCCCTGCGCATATCAGTACACCCCAATGACAAAGTCAAAGATTTAAATGACCTGCTTAGCTATGAGTGGCTGACACCTCACAATGATTATCATCTCTCCGTGAAGCAAAACATCCTCGGAATTGGGTTGAAAGATAGATCTAATGTGCCAAAGGAAGGCAACATGGAAATTCAGTTTCCTGCTCTCAGGGGAAGGAGGGTCGACAGCCCAATGGGTTAATGCACCTACTGCAGCCTCCTATGTGGAGCCTGCAGGCGACGCATGCAGTTGCTGGTGAGATGCTGATACAGGTTCGCCTGCTATGCAGGGGCCCGTGGTCACCTCACAGCACCTCGAGAAGGTGTCCTGTTTGAGTCCCAGGGCAATCATTGTGTCAACCATGACCCGTAGATTACACCTTTTCCCCTCGTTTTTTTCCAATCAATTGGGGCCAGAGAGACAAGCTTTTGTATGGGCCTTACCAAGGCCAGCGTGCAGAAAACAAAGGCGCAACTGTTAGTAGTAACGCAGGTATTGAAGGGGCATTAGCTGTTGGCGGATGGCGCAGGGCAATGCATACCCATTTTCAAATAAAAAAAGGTTTTTTTTTATTAAAAAAAAAATACATGCCCAGGAAATTCCAGACCTTGGATTAGAACTCAGGTCTCCAGCATTCCAAGACCAAGCACTTATCACTTGTGCCACTGGTGGTTGTGCTTCTGAGACTTGCTTTTGGGCGTATATATCTTTCTCCTGCACTCCCCTGTGAGCATACCCATTTGCGTTGTGAAACATGTTCACTGGAGCCTACAAGGATAGAACATCTGGCCCCCCCGCTCCCCCAAATACCAGCTAACTGCAGTGGCCTAGAGGTTAAGTGCTTGCATTACAGCAGCTGGGGGCCTGGGTTCGGGTCCTGCTTTCGGCACATAAACAGAATAGTTGGTCATCTCCTGGTACAGTTGGAGTGGAAGAAAGCGGAGAGGCGGGACTGTGGAAGCGAGGGAGTGCAGGCTAAAGGAAGAGGTGGGGTAGGCTAAAGGGGGAGGTAAGGTCGGATGAAGGGGTCCCTGGGGAGAAGAGGTGAGGCTGGCTGAGTCGGGGGAGGTCTAGAAGGGCATGGGGTAGGGGCCCTGGTAGAGGGAGGAAGAAAGCATAGAGGTGGGGCTGAGGAAGCCAGGAAGAAGGGGTGGTGGGGGCTGTGTAAAAGGAGAGTCCTAAGGTGGGGAAAGGGGCCATTGAGGAGGGCAGAAAAAAGGGTGCCAGTGGTGGGTGGAAAGGACAATGGGCTGACATTTTGTTCTCATCCAGCACTACCCTTTTAGCCTGCATTCCTCCTTTATTCCCTGCACTTCTCAGTCCCACCTCTATGCTTTCTTCCTCCCTCCCTCCCGCAGGGCACCTACCCCATGCCCTTCTCCCCCGACTCCGCCAGCCCCACCTCCTCTCCACAGGGACCCATGCATCCAGCCCTACCTCCCCCTTCAGCCCGCCCCACCTCACCTCACCTCCTCCTTTAGCCTGCACTCCCTCGCTTCTACCTCCCCCTTCAGCCCGCCCCACCTCACCTCCTCCTTTAGCCTGCACTCCCTCGCTTCCACAGTCCCACCCATCTGCTTGCTTCCACTGCAACTGTACAAGGAGATTACCAACTATTCCGTTTCTGTGCCGAAAGCAGGACTCAAACCCAGGCCCCCAGCGCTGTAACACAAGCACTTAACCTCTAGGCCACTGCAGTTAGCTGGTATTTGGGGGAGCTTGGGGGGGCATGATGTTCTAGCCTCATTTTCTTCAGTGAACATGTTTCACAATGCAAATGGGTATGCTCACAGGGGCATGCAGAAGAAAGACATATAGCCCAAAAGCTGCTTTCAGAAGCACAGCCACCAGTGGCTCCAGTGGGAAGTGATTGGTCTTGGAATGCGCGAGACCTGAGTTCTAATCCTCCTGGGCATGTTTTTTATTTATTTTTGCTGCTTGTTCATGATTTTTAAATGTAAAAACTCTGCACTCAAAAATAAAAATGATTTGACAGACTCTTGCTGTAGCCAGCCTTTCTCACTCTTTGCCCTGGGGGAGAACAACCCAATCACCCCTTCAGCCCCTCTTACTCGTCTCACAGCACCTCCCATAAGCGAGGAATGCATCTTTTGTTGGTAGATTTCCTTCATGAGGCTTAGCTAGGCCTGCATTCCTTTTCAAAGGGCCATAGAAGAGAGCAAAAAAGGAGAAGGCAGAATAGAGCATGAAATAGGTGGAAGACAAGGGGTCAGGGGGGTTGGCAGTAAAAGAAACAGGGCCTGGCCTGGCAGAGAGTTAGAAGTTAGGGAACACAATGAGCGAGGGAGGAGGAAAGATGCCTCAGGCATTGAGCTCTCGGACTCTTCCCCACCGTGCCTGCAGAAAGAGCCTTCTCCCGAATGGATACATTTGCCTGGAGAGCCCAGAACTAATTTCAGTTAGCCAGAGGGTAAACAGAGGCCAGGGAGAGGTGCACGCCCCTCCATTTGACTAGGCTTCTGGGGCTTCTGGGAGGAAAAAAGGCATCAGTATTCCAGCAAGATCATCGTCACCAAGGCCACCATCACTAGGGGATTACAGAGCATGCTGTGACACTCTCCGGGGCCTGGTTGGCCAGGCTTATGTTGAAGAGCACATATCCTAACCCTAAGCTACCTGGGTGGCTGCACCATAGGGGCTGCACCGGATATAGGGCTGTGCCCGTAAGGGCTGTGGTCGCGTTTGGGAGCGTGTGGAGGCCGCAGGGCGCAGACCTCTGCCCATTTCCCTCCAGGATTAGGCCCTGATTCTCAGGCGTGGAGCCAGCCACTCCAAAACTGGCAGAAAGCAGCCCTCTCACCCCCAGGGCAAAGAGTGGGAAAGGCTGGTTACATCAAGTGTCTTTCAAATCTTTCACTTTCGAGAGCAGAGTGTTTACATTTAGGAATCATGAACAAGCAGCAATAGGAAAGCATACAGTATCAGAGGACAGAACACTGCCCTGCGCATATCAGTACACCCCAATGACAAAGTCAAAGATTTAAATGACCTGCTTAGCTATGAGTGGCTGACACCTCACAATGATTATCATCTCTCCGTGAAGCAAAACATCCTCGGAATTGGGTTGAAAGATAGATCTAATGTGCCAAAGGAAGGCAACATGGAAATTCAGTTTCCTGCTCTCAGGGGAAGGAGGGTCGACAGCCCAATGGGTTAATGCACCTACTGCAGCCTCCTATGTGGAGCCTGCAGGCGACGCATGCAGTTGCTGGTGAGATGCTGATACAGGTTCGCCTGCTATGCAGGGGCCCGTGGTCACCTCACAGCACCTCGAGAAGGTGTCCTGTTTGAGTCCCAGGGCAATCATTGTGTCAACCATGACCCGTAGATTACACCTTTTCCCCTCGTTTTTTTCCAATCAATTGGGGCCAGAGAGACAAGCTTTTGTATGGGCCTTACCAAGGCCAGCGTGCAGAAAACAAAGGCGCAACTGTTAGTAGTAACGCAGGTATTGAAGGGGCATTAGCTGTTGGCGGATGGCGCAGGGCAATGCATACCCATTTTCAAATAAAAAAAGGTTTTTTTTTATTAAAAAAAAAATACATGCCCAGGAAATTCCAGACCTTGGATTAGAACTCAGGTCTCCAGCATTCCAAGACCAAGCACTTATCACTTGTGCCACTGGTGGTTGTGCTTCTGAGACTTGCTTTTGGGCGTATATATCTTTCTCCTGCACTCCCCTGTGAGCATACCCATTTGCGTTGTGAAACATGTTCACTGGAGCCTACAAGGATAGAACATCTGGCCCCCCCGCTCCCCCAAATACCAGCTAACTGCAGTGGCCTAGAGGTTAAGTGCTTGCATTACAGCAGCTGGGGGCCTGGGTTCGGGTCCTGCTTTCGGCACATAAACAGAATAGTTGGTCATCTCCTGGTACAGTTGGAGTGGAAGAAAGCGGAGAGGCGGGACTGTGGAAGCGAGGGAGTGCAGGCTAAAGGAAGAGGTGGGGTAGGCTAAAGGGGGAGGTAAGGTCGGATGAAGGGGTCCCTGGGGAGAAGAGGTGAGGCTGGCTGAGTCGGGGGAGGTCTAGAAGGGCATGGGGTAGGGGCCCTGGTAGAGGGAGGAAGAAAGCATAGAGGTGGGGCTGAGGAAGCCAGGAAGAAGGGGTGGTGGGGGCTGTGTAAAAGGAGAGTCCTAAGGTGGGGAAAGGGGCCATTGAGGAGGGCAGAAAAAAGGGTGCCAGTGGTGGGTGGAAAGGACAATGGGCTGACATTTTGTTCTCATCCAGCACTACCCTTTTAGCCTGCATTCCTCCTTTATTCCCTGCACTTCTCAGTCCCACCTCTATGCTTTCTTCCTCCCTCCCTCCCGCAGGGCACCTACCCCATGCCCTTCTCCCCCGACTCCGCCAGCCCCACCTCCTCTCCACAGGGACCCATGCATCCAGCCCTACCTCCCCCTTCAGCCCGCCCCACCTCACCTCACCTCACCTCCTCCTTTAGCCTGCACTCCCTCGCTTCTACCTCCCCCTTCAGCCCGCCCCACCTCACCTCCTCCTTTAGCCTGCACTCCCTCGCTTCCACAGTCCCACCCATCTGCTTGCTTCCACTGCAACTGTACAAGGAGATTACCAACTATTCCGTTTCTGTGCCGAAAGCAGGACTCAAACCCAGGCCCCCAGCGCTGTAACACAAGCACTTAACCTCTAGGCCACTGCAGTTAGCTGGTATTTGGGGGAGCTTGGGGGGGCATGATGTTCTAGCCTCATTTTCTTCAGTGAACATGTTTCACAATGCAAATGGGTATGCTCACAGGGGCATGCAGAAGAAAGACATATAGCCCAAAAGCTGCTTTCAGAAGCACAGCCACCAGTGGCTCCAGTGGGAAGTGATTGGTCTTGGAATGCGCGAGACCTGAGTTCTAATCCTCCTGGGCATGTTTTTTATTTATTTTTGCTGCTTGTTCATGATTTTTAAATGTAAAAACTCTGCACTCAAAAATAAAAATGATTTGACAGACTCTTGCTGTAGCCAGCCTTTCTCACTCTTTGCCCTGGGGGAGAACAACCCAATCACCCCTTCAGCCCCTCTTACTCGTCTCACAGCACCTCCCATAAGCGAGGAATGCATCTTTTGTTGGTAGATTTCCTTCATGAGGCTTAGCTAGGCCTGCATTCCTTTTCAAAGGGCCATAGAAGAGAGCAAAAAAGGAGAAGGCAGAATAGAGCATGAAATAGGTGGAAGACAAGGGGTCAGGGGGGTTGGCAGTAAAAGAAACAGGGCCTGGCCTGGCAGAGAGTTAGAAGTTAGGGAACACAATGAGCGAGGGAGGAGGAAAGATGCCTCAGGCATTGAGCTCTCGGACTCTTCCCCACCGTGCCTGCAGAAAGAGCCTTCTCCCGAATGGATACATTTGCCTGGAGAGCCCAGAACTAATTTCAGTTAGCCAGAGGGTAAACAGAGGCCAGGGAGAGGTGCACGCCCCTCCATTTGACTAGGCTTCTGGGGCTTCTGGGAGGAAAAAAGGCATCAGTATTCCAGCAAGATCATCGTCACCAAGGCCACCATCACTAGGGGATTACAGAGCATGCTGTGACACTCTCCGGGGCCTGGTTGGCCAGGCTTATGTTGAAGGGCACATATCCTAACCCTAAGCTACCTGGGTGGCTGCACCATAGGGGCTGCACCGGATATAGGGCTGTGCCCGTAAGGGCTGTGGTCGCGTTTGGGAGCGTTAGGGACGCGTGGAGGCCGCAGGGCGCAGACCTCTGCCCATTTCCCTCCAGGATTAGGCCCTGATTCTCAGGCGTGGAGCCAGCCACTCCAAAACTGGCAGAAAGCAGCCCTCTCACCCCCAGGGCAAAGAGTGGGAAAGGCTGGTTACATCAAGTGTCTTTCAAATCTTTCACTTTCGAGAGCAGAGTGTTTACATTTAGGAATCATGAACAAGCAGCAATAGGAAAGCATACAGTATCAGAGGACAGAACACTGCCCTGCGCATATCAGTACACCCCAATGACAAAGTCAAAGATTTAAATGACCTGCTTAGCTATGAGTGGCTGACACCTCACAATGATTATCATCTCTCCGTGAAGCAAAACATCCTCGGAATTGGGTTGAAAGATAGATCTAATGTGCCAAAGGAAGGCAACATGGAAATTCAGTTTCCTGCTCTCAGGGGAAGGAGGGTCGACAGCCCAATGGGTTAATGCACCTACTGCAGCCTCCTATGTGGAGCCTGCAGGCGACGCATGCAGTTGCTGGTGAGATGCTGATACAGGTTCGCCTGCTATGCAGGGGCCCGTGGTCACCTCACAGCACCTCGAGAAGGTGTCCTGTTTGAGTCCCAGGGCAATCATTGTGTCAACCATGACCCGTAGATTACACCTTTTCCCCTCGTTTTTTTCCAATCAATTGGGGCCAGAGAGACAAGCTTTTGTATGGGCCTTACCAAGGCCAGCGTGCAGAAAACAAAGGCGCAACTGTTAGTAGTAACGCAGGTATTGAAGGGGCATTAGCTGTTGGCGGATGGCGCAGGGCAATGCATACCCATTTTCAAATAAAAAAAGGTTTTTTTTTATTAAAAAAAAAATACATGCCCAGGAAATTCCAGACCTTGGATTAGAACTCAGGTCTCCAGCATTCCAAGACCAAGCACTTATCACTTGTGCCACTGGTGGTTGTGCTTCTGAGACTTGCTTTTGGGCGTATATATCTTTCTCCTGCACTCCCCTGTGAGCATACCCATTTGCGTTGTGAAACATGTTCACTGGAGCCTACAAGGATAGAACATCTGGCCCCCCCGCTCCCCCAAATACCAGCTAACTGCAGTGGCCTAGAGGTTAAGTGCTTGCATTACAGCAGCTGGGGGCCTGGGTTCGGGTCCTGCTTTCGGCACATAAACAGAATAGTTGGTCATCTCCTGGTACAGTTGGAGTGGAAGAAAGCGGAGAGGCGGGACTGTGGAAGCGAGGGAGTGCAGGCTAAAGGAAGAGGTGGGGTAGGCTAAAGGGGGAGGTAAGGTCGGATGAAGGGGTCCCTGGGGAGAAGAGGTGAGGCTGGCTGAGTCGGGGGAGGTCTAGAAGGGCATGGGGTAGGGGCCCTGGTAGAGGGAGGAAGAAAGCATAGAGGTGGGGCTGAGGAAGCCAGGAAGAAGGGGTGGTGGGGGCTGTGTAAAAGGAGAGTCCTAAGGTGGGGAAAGGGGCCATTGAGGAGGGCAGAAAAAAGGGTGCCAGTGGTGGGTGGAAAGGACAATGGGCTGACATTTTGTTCTCATCCAGCACTACCCTTTTAGCCTGCATTCCTCCTTTATTCCCTGCACTTCTCAGTCCCACCTCTATGCTTTCTTCCTCCCTCCCTCCCGCAGGGCACCTACCCCATGCCCTTCTCCCCCGACTCCGCCAGCCCCACCTCCTCTCCACAGGGACCCATGCATCCAGCCCTACCTCCCCCTTCAGCCCGCCCCACCTCACCTCACCTCCTCCTTTAGCCTGCACTCCCTCGCTTCTACCTCCCCCTTCAGCCCGCCCCACCTCACCTCCTCCTTTAGCCTGCACTCCCTCGCTTCCACAGTCCCACCCATCTGCTTGCTTCCACTGCAACTGTACAAGGAGATTACCAACTATTCCGTTTCTGTGCCGAAAGCAGGACTCAAACCCAGGCCCCCAGCGCTGTAACACAAGCACTTAACCTCTAGGCCACTGCAGTTAGCTGGTATTTGGGGGAGCTTGGGGGGGCATGATGTTCTAGCCTCATTTTCTTCAGTGAACATGTTTCACAATGCAAATGGGTATGCTCACAGGGGCATGCAGAAGAAAGACATATAGCCCAAAAGCTGCTTTCAGAAGCACAGCCACCAGTGGCTCCAGTGGGAAGTGATTGGTCTTGGAATGCGCGAGACCTGAGTTCTAATCCTCCTGGGCATGTTTTTTATTTATTTTTGCTGCTTGTTCATGATTTTTAAATGTAAAAACTCTGCACTCAAAAATAAAAATGATTTGACAGACTCTTGCTGTAGCCAGCCTTTCTCACTCTTTGCCCTGGGGGAGAACAACCCAATCACCCCTTCAGCCCCTCTTACTCGTCTCACAGCACCTCCCATAAGCGAGGAATGCATCTTTTGTTGGTAGATTTCCTTCATGAGGCTTAGCTAGGCCTGCATTCCTTTTCAAAGGGCCATAGAAGAGAGCAAAAAAGGAGAAGGCAGAATAGAGCATGAAATAGGTGGAAGACAAGGGGTCAGGGGGGTTGGCAGTAAAAGAAACAGGGCCTGGCCTGGCAGAGAGTTAGAAGTTAGGGAACACAATGAGCGAGGGAGGAGGAAAGATGCCTCAGGCATTGAGCTCTCGGACTCTTCCCCACCGTGCCTGCAGAAAGAGCCTTCTCCCGAATGGATACATTTGCCTGGAGAGCCCAGAACTAATTTCAGTTAGCCAGAGGGTAAACAGAGGCCAGGGAGAGGTGCACGCCCCTCCATTTGACTAGGCTTCTGGGGCTTCTGGGAGGAAAAAAGGCATCAGTATTCCAGCAAGATCATCGTCACCAAGGCCACCATCACTAGGGGATTACAGAGCATGCTGTGACACTCTCCGGGGCCTGGTTGGCCAGGCTTATGTTGAAGAGCACATATCCTAACCCTAAGCTACCTGGGTGGCTGCACCATAGGGGCTGCACCGGATATAGGGCTGTGCCCGTAAGGGCTGTGGTCGCGTTTGGGAGCGTTAGGGACGCGTGGAGGCCGCAGGGCGCAGACCTCTGCCCATTTCCCTCCAGGATTAGGCCCTGATTCTCAGGCGTGGAGCCAGCCACTCCAAAACTGGCAGAAAGCAGCCCTCTCACCCCCAGGGCAAAGAGTGGGAAAGGCTGGTTACATCAAGTGTCTTTCAAATCTTTCACTTTCGAGAGCAGAGTGTTTACATTTAGGAATCATGAACAAGCAGCAATAGGAAAGCATACAGTATCAGAGGACAGAACACTGCCCTGCGCATATCAGTACACCCCAATGACAAAGTCAAAGATTTAAATGACCTGCTTAGCTATGAGTGGCTGACACCTCACAATGATTATCATCTCTCCGTGAAGCAAAACATCCTCGGAATTGGGTTGAAAGATAGATCTAATGTGCCAAAGGAAGGCAACATGGAAATTCAGTTTCCTGCTCTCAGGGGAAGGAGGGTCGACAGCCCAATGGGTTAATGCACCTACTGCAGCCTCCTATGTGGAGCCTGCAGGCGACGCATGCAGTTGCTGGTGAGATGCTGATACAGGTTCGCCTGCTATGCAGGGGCCCGTGGTCACCTCACAGCACCTCGAGAAGGTGTCCTGTTTGAGTCCCAGGGCAATCATTGTGTCAACCATGACCCGTAGATTACACCTTTTCCCCTCGTTTTTTTCCAATCAATTGGGGCCAGAGAGACAAGCTTTTGTATGGGCCTTACCAAGGCCAGCGTGCAGAAAACAAAGGCGCAACTGTTAGTAGTAACGCAGGTATTGAAGGGGCATTAGCTGTTGGCGGATGGCGCAGGGCAATGCATACCCATTTTCAAATAAAAAAAGGTTTTTTTTTATTAAAAAAAAAATACATGCCCAGGAAATTCCAGACCTTGGATTAGAACTCAGGTCTCCAGCATTCCAAGACCAAGCACTTATCACTTGTGCCACTGGTGGTTGTGCTTCTGAGACTTGCTTTTGGGCGTATATATCTTTCTCCTGCACTCCCCTGTGAGCATACCCATTTGCGTTGTGAAACATGTTCACTGGAGCCTACAAGGATAGAACATCTGGCCCCCCCGCTCCCCCAAATACCAGCTAACTGCAGTGGCCTAGAGGTTAAGTGCTTGCATTACAGCAGCTGGGGGCCTGGGTTCGGGTCCTGCTTTCGGCACATAAACAGAATAGTTGGTCATCTCCTGGTACAGTTGGAGTGGAAGAAAGCGGAGAGGCGGGACTGTGGAAGCGAGGGAGTGCAGGCTAAAGGAAGAGGTGGGGTAGGCTAAAGGGGGAGGTAAGGTCGGATGAAGGGGTCCCTGGGGAGAAGAGGTGAGGCTGGCTGAGTCGGGGGAGGTCTAGAAGGGCATGGGGTAGGGGCCCTGGTAGAGGGAGGAAGAAAGCATAGAGGTGGGGCTGAGGAAGCCAGGAAGAAGGGGTGGTGGGGGCTGTGTAAAAGGAGAGTCCTAAGGTGGGGAAAGGGGCCATTGAGGAGGGCAGAAAAAAGGGTGCCAGTGGTGGGTGGAAAGGACAATGGGCTGACATTTTGTTCTCATCCAGCACTACCCTTTTAGCCTGCATTCCTCCTTTATTCCCTGCACTTCTCAGTCCCACCTCTATGCTTTCTTCCTCCCTCCCTCCCGCAGGGCACCTACCCCATGCCCTTCTCCCCCGACTCCGCCAGCCCCACCTCCTCTCCACAGGGACCCATGCATCCAGCCCTACCTCCCCCTTCAGCCCGCCCCACCTCACCTCACCTCACCTCCTCCTTTAGCCTGCACTCCCTCGCTTCTACCTCCCCCTTCAGCCCGCCCCACCTCACCTCCTCCTTTAGCCTGCACTCCCTCGCTTCCACAGTCCCACCCATCTGCTTGCTTCCACTGCAACTGTACAAGGAGATTACCAACTATTCCGTTTCTGTGCCGAAAGCAGGACTCAAACCCAGGCCCCCAGCGCTGTAACACAAGCACTTAACCTCTAGGCCACTGCAGTTAGCTGGTATTTGGGGGAGCTTGGGGGGGCATGATGTTCTAGCCTCATTTTCTTCAGTGAACATGTTTCACAATGCAAATGGGTATGCTCACAGGGGCATGCAGAAGAAAGACATATAGCCCAAAAGCTGCTTTCAGAAGCACAGCCACCAGTGGCTCCAGTGGGAAGTGATTGGTCTTGGAATGCGCGAGACCTGAGTTCTAATCCTCCTGGGCATGTTTTTTATTTATTTTTGCTGCTTGTTCATGATTTTTAAATGTAAAAACTCTGCACTCAAAAATAAAAATGATTTGACAGACTCTTGCTGTAGCCAGCCTTTCTCACTCTTTGCCCTGGGGGAGAACAACCCAATCACCCCTTCAGCCCCTCTTACTCGTCTCACAGCACCTCCCATAAGCGAGGAATGCATCTTTTGTTGGTAGATTTCCTTCATGAGGCTTAGCTAGGCCTGCATTCCTTTTCAAAGGGCCATAGAAGAGAGCAAAAAAGGAGAAGGCAGAATAGAGCATGAAATAGGTGGAAGACAAGGGGTCAGGGGGGTTGGCAGTAAAAGAAACAGGGCCTGGCCTGGCAGAGAGTTAGAAGTTAGGGAACACAATGAGCGAGGGAGGAGGAAAGATGCCTCAGGCATTGAGCTCTCGGACTCTTCCCCACCGTGCCTGCAGAAAGAGCCTTCTCCCGAATGGATACATTTGCCTGGAGAGCCCAGAACTAATTTCAGTTAGCCAGAGGGTAAACAGAGGCCAGGGAGAGGTGCACGCCCCTCCATTTGACTAGGCTTCTGGGGCTTCTGGGAGGAAAAAAGGCATCAGTATTCCAGCAAGATCATCGTCACCAAGGCCACCATCACTAGGGGATTACAGAGCATGCTGTGACACTCTCCGGGGCCTGGTTGGCCAGGCTTATGTTGAAGAGCACATATCCTAACCCTAAGCTACCTGGGTGGCTGCACCATAGGGGCTGCACCGGATATAGGGCTGTGCCCGTAAGGGCTGTGGTCGCGTTTGGGAGCGTTAGGGACGCGTGGAGGCCGCAGGGCGCAGACCTCTGCCCATTTCCCTCCAGGATTAGGCCCTGATTCTCAGGCGTGGAGCCAGCCACTCCAAAACTGGCAGAAAGCAGCCCTCTCACCCCCAGGGCAAAGAGTGGGAAAGGCTGGTTACATCAAGTGTCTTTCAAATCTTTCACTTTCGAGAGCAGAGTGTTTACATTTAGGAATCATGAACAAGCAGCAATAGGAAAGCATACAGTATCAGAGGACAGAACACTGCCCTGCGCATATCAGTACACCCCAATGACAAAGTCAAAGATTTAAATGACCTGCTTAGCTATGAGTGGCTGACACCTCACAATGATTATCATCTCTCCGTGAAGCAAAACATCCTCGGAATTGGGTTGAAAGATAGATCTAATGTGCCAAAGGAAGGCAACATGGAAATTCAGTTTCCTGCTCTCAGGGGAAGGAGGGTCGACAGCCCAATGGGTTAATGCACCTACTGCAGCCTCCTATGTGGAGCCTGCAGGCGACGCATGCAGTTGCTGGTGAGATGCTGATACAGGTTCGCCTGCTATGCAGGGGCCCGTGGTCACCTCACAGCACCTCGAGAAGGTGTCCTGTTTGAGTCCCAGGGCAATCATTGTGTCAACCATGACCCGTAGATTACACCTTTTCCCCTCGTTTTTTTCCAATCAATTGGGGCCAGAGAGACAAGCTTTTGTATGGGCCTTACCAAGGCCAGCGTGCAGAAAACAAAGGCGCAACTGTTAGTAGTAACGCAGGTATTGAAGGGGCATTAGCTGTTGGCGGATGGCGCAGGGCAATGCATACCCATTTTCAAATAAAAAAAGGTTTTTTTTTATTAAAAAAAAAATACATGCCCAGGAAATTCCAGACCTTGGATTAGAACTCAGGTCTCCAGCATTCCAAGACCAAGCACTTATCACTTGTGCCACTGGTGGTTGTGCTTCTGAGACTTGCTTTTGGGCGTATATATCTTTCTCCTGCACTCCCCTGTGAGCATACCCATTTGCGTTGTGAAACATGTTCACTGGAGCCTACAAGGATAGAACATCTGGCCCCCCCGCTCCCCCAAATACCAGCTAACTGCAGTGGCCTAGAGGTTAAGTGCTTGCATTACAGCAGCTGGGGGCCTGGGTTCGGGTCCTGCTTTCGGCACATAAACAGAATAGTTGGTCATCTCCTGGTACAGTTGGAGTGGAAGAAAGCGGAGAGGCGGGACTGTGGAAGCGAGGGAGTGCAGGCTAAAGGAAGAGGTGGGGTAGGCTAAAGGGGGAGGTAAGGTCGGATGAAGGGGTCCCTGGGGAGAAGAGGTGAGGCTGGCTGAGTCGGGGGAGGTCTAGAAGGGCATGGGGTAGGGGCCCTGGTAGAGGGAGGAAGAAAGCATAGAGGTGGGGCTGAGGAAGCCAGGAAGAAGGGGTGGTGGGGGCTGTGTAAAAGGAGAGTCCTAAGGTGGGGAAAGGGGCCATTGAGGAGGGCAGAAAAAAGGGTGCCAGTGGTGGGTGGAAAGGACAATGGGCTGACATTTTGTTCTCATCCAGCACTACCCTTTTAGCCTGCATTCCTCCTTTATTCCCTGCACTTCTCAGTCCCACCTCTATGCTTTCTTCCTCCCTCCCTCCCGCAGGGCACCTACCCCATGCCCTTCTCCCCCGACTCCGCCAGCCCCACCTCCTCTCCACAGGGACCCATGCATCCAGCCCTACCTCCCCCTTCAGCCCGCCCCACCTCACCTCACCTCACCTCCTCCTTTAGCCTGCACTCCCTCGCTTCTACCTCCCCCTTCAGCCCGCCCCACCTCACCTCCTCCTTTAGCCTGCACTCCCTCGCTTCCACAGTCCCACCCATCTGCTTGCTTCCACTGCAACTGTACAAGGAGATTACCAACTATTCCGTTTCTGTGCCGAAAGCAGGACTCAAACCCAGGCCCCCAGCGCTGTAACACAAGCACTTAACCTCTAGGCCACTGCAGTTAGCTGGTATTTGGGGGAGCTTGGGGGGGCATGATGTTCTAGCCTCATTTTCTTCAGTGAACATGTTTCACAATGCAAATGGGTATGCTCACAGGGGCATGCAGAAGAAAGACATATAGCCCAAAAGCTGCTTTCAGAAGCACAGCCACCAGTGGCTCCAGTGGGAAGTGATTGGTCTTGGAATGCGCGAGACCTGAGTTCTAATCCTCCTGGGCATGTTTTTTATTTATTTTTGCTGCTTGTTCATGATTTTTAAATGTAAAAACTCTGCACTCAAAAATAAAAATGATTTGACAGACTCTTGCTGTAGCCAGCCTTTCTCACTCTTTGCCCTGGGGGAGAACAACCCAATCACCCCTTCAGCCCCTCTTACTCGTCTCACAGCACCTCCCATAAGCGAGGAATGCATCTTTTGTTGGTAGATTTCCTTCATGAGGCTTAGCTAGGCCTGCATTCCTTTTCAAAGGGCCATAGAAGAGAGCAAAAAAGGAGAAGGCAGAATAGAGCATGAAATAGGTGGAAGACAAGGGGTCAGGGGGGTTGGCAGTAAAAGAAACAGGGCCTGGCCTGGCAGAGAGTTAGAAGTTAGGGAACACAATGAGCGAGGGAGGAGGAAAGATGCCTCAGGCATTGAGCTCTCGGACTCTTCCCCACCGTGCCTGCAGAAAGAGCCTTCTCCCGAATGGATACATTTGCCTGGAGAGCCCAGAACTAATTTCAGTTAGCCAGAGGGTAAACAGAGGCCAGGGAGAGGTGCACGCCCCTCCATTTGACTAGGCTTCTGGGGCTTCTGGGAGGAAAAAAGGCATCAGTATTCCAGCAAGATCATCGTCACCAAGGCCACCATCACTAGGGGATTACAGAGCATGCTGTGACACTCTCCGGGGCCTGGTTGGCCAGGCTTATGTTGAAGAGCACATATCCTAACCCTAAGCTACCTGGGTGGCTGCACCATAGGGGCTGCACCGGATATAGGGCTGTGCCCGTAAGGGCTGTGGTCGCGTTTGGGAGCGTTAGGGACGCGTGGAGGCCGCAGGGCGCAGACCTCTGCCCATTTCCCTCCAGGATTAGGCCCTGATTCTCAGGCGTGGAGCCAGCCACTCCAAAACTGGCAGAAAGCAGCCCTCTCACCCCCAGGGCAAAGAGTGGGAAAGGCTGGTTACATCAAGTGTCTTTCAAATCTTTCACTTTCGAGAGCAGAGTGTTTACATTTAGGAATCATGAACAAGCAGCAATAGGAAAGCATACAGTATCAGAGGACAGAACACTGCCCTGCGCATATCAGTACACCCCAATGACAAAGTCAAAGATTTAAATGACCTGCTTAGCTATGAGTGGCTGACACCTCACAATGATTATCATCTCTCCGTGAAGCAAAACATCCTCGGAATTGGGTTGAAAGATAGATCTAATGTGCCAAAGGAAGGCAACATGGAAATTCAGTTTCCTGCTCTCAGGGGAAGGAGGGTCGACAGCCCAATGGGTTAATGCACCTACTGCAGCCTCCTATGTGGAGCCTGCAGGCGACGCATGCAGTTGCTGGTGAGATGCTGATACAGGTTCGCCTGCTATGCAGGGGCCCGTGGTCACCTCACAGCACCTCGAGAAGGTGTCCTGTTTGAGTCCCAGGGCAATCATTGTGTCAACCATGACCCGTAGATTACACCTTTTCCCCTCGTTTTTTTCCAATCAATTGGGGCCAGAGAGACAAGCTTTTGTATGGGCCTTACCAAGGCCAGCGTGCAGAAAACAAAGGCGCAACTGTTAGTAGTAACGCAGGTATTGAAGGGGCATTAGCTGTTGGCGGATGGCGCAGGGCAATGCATACCCATTTTCAAATAAAAAAAGGTTTTTTTTTATTAAAAAAAAAATACATGCCCAGGAAATTCCAGACCTTGGATTAGAACTCAGGTCTCCAGCATTCCAAGACCAAGCACTTATCACTTGTGCCACTGGTGGTTGTGCTTCTGAGACTTGCTTTTGGGCGTATATATCTTTCTCCTGCACTCCCCTGTGAGCATACCCATTTGCGTTGTGAAACATGTTCACTGGAGCCTACAAGGATAGAACATCTGGCCCCCCCGCTCCCCCAAATACCAGCTAACTGCAGTGGCCTAGAGGTTAAGTGCTTGCATTACAGCAGCTGGGGGCCTGGGTTCGGGTCCTGCTTTCGGCACATAAACAGAATAGTTGGTCATCTCCTGGTACAGTTGGAGTGGAAGAAAGCGGAGAGGCGGGACTGTGGAAGCGAGGGAGTGCAGGCTAAAGGAAGAGGTGGGGTAGGCTAAAGGGGGAGGTAAGGTCGGATGAAGGGGTCCCTGGGGAGAAGAGGTGAGGCTGGCTGAGTCGGGGGAGGTCTAGAAGGGCATGGGGTAGGGGCCCTGGTAGAGGGAGGAAGAAAGCATAGAGGTGGGGCTGAGGAAGCCAGGAAGAAGGGGTGGTGGGGGCTGTGTAAAAGGAGAGTCCTAAGGTGGGGAAAGGGGCCATTGAGGAGGGCAGAAAAAAGGGTGCCAGTGGTGGGTGGAAAGGACAATGGGCTGACATTTTGTTCTCATCCAGCACTACCCTTTTAGCCTGCATTCCTCCTTTATTCCCTGCACTTCTCAGTCCCACCTCTATGCTTTCTTCCTCCCTCCCTCCCGCAGGGCACCTACCCCATGCCCTTCTCCCCCGACTCCGCCAGCCCCACCTCCTCTCCACAGGGACCCATGCATCCAGCCCTACCTCCCCCTTCAGCCCGCCCCACCTCACCTCACCTCACCTCCTCCTTTAGCCTGCACTCCCTCGCTTCTACCTCCCCCTTCAGCCCGCCCCACCTCACCTCCTCCTTTAGCCTGCACTCCCTCGCTTCCACAGTCCCACCCATCTGCTTGCTTCCACTGCAACTGTACAAGGAGATTACCAACTATTCCGTTTCTGTGCCGAAAGCAGGACTCAAACCCAGGCCCCCAGCGCTGTAACACAAGCACTTAACCTCTAGGCCACTGCAGTTAGCTGGTATTTGGGGGAGCTTGGGGGGGGGCATGATGTTCTAGCCTCATTTTCTTCAGTGAACATGTTTCACAATGCAAATGGGTATGCTCACAGGGGCATGCAGAAGAAAGACATATAGCCCAAAAGCTGCTTTCAGAAGCACAGCCACCAGTGGCTCCAGTGGGAAGTGATTGGTCTTGGAATGCGCGAGACCTGAGTTCTAATCCTCCTGGGCATGTTTTTTATTTATTTTTGCTGCTTGTTCATGATTTTTAAATGTAAAAACTCTGCACTCAAAAATAAAAATGATTTGACAGACTCTTGCTGTAGCCAGCCTTTCTCACTCTTTGCCCTGGGGGAGAACAACCCAATCACCCCTTCAGCCCCTCTTACTCGTCTCACAGCACCTCCCATAAGCGAGGAATGCATCTTTTGTTGGTAGATTTCCTTCATGAGGCTTAGCTAGGCCTGCATTCCTTTTCAAAGGGCCATAGAAGAGAGCAAAAAAGGAGAAGGCAGAATAGAGCATGAAATAGGTGGAAGACAAGGGGTCAGGGGGGTTGGCAGTAAAAGAAACAGGGCCTGGCCTGGCAGAGAGTTAGAAGTTAGGGAACACAATGAGCGAGGGAGGAGGAAAGATGCCTCAGGCATTGAGCTCTCGGACTCTTCCCCACCGTGCCTGCAGAAAGAGCCTTCTCCCGAATGGATACATTTGCCTGGAGAGCCCAGAACTAATTTCAGTTAGCCAGAGGGTAAACAGAGGCCAGGGAGAGGTGCACGCCCCTCCATTTGACTAGGCTTCTGGGGCTTCTGGGAGGAAAAAAGGCATCAGTATTCCAGCAAGATCATCGTCACCAAGGCCACCATCACTAGGGGATTACAGAGCATGCTGTGACACTCTCCGGGGCCTGGTTGGCCAGGCTTATGTTGAAGAGCACATATCCTAACCCTAAGCTACCTGGGTGGCTGCACCATAGGGGCTGCACCGGATATAGGGCTGTGCCCGTAAGGGCTGTGGTCGCGTTTGGGAGCGTTAGGGACGCGTGGAGGCCGCAGGGCGCAGACCTCTGCCCATTTCCCTCCAGGATTAGGCCCTGATTCTCAGGCGTGGAGCCAGCCACTCCAAAACTGGCAGAAAGCAGCCCTCTCACCCCCAGGGCAAAGAGTGGGAAAGGCTGGTTACATCAAGTGTCTTTCAAATCTTTCACTTTCGAGAGCAGAGTGTTTACATTTAGGAATCATGAACAAGCAGCAATAGGAAAGCATACAGTATCAGAGGACAGAACACTGCCCTGCGCATATCAGTACACCCCAATGACAAAGTCAAAGATTTAAATGACCTGCTTAGCTATGAGTGGCTGACACCTCACAATGATTATCATCTCTCCGTGAAGCAAAACATCCTCGGAATTGGGTTGAAAGATAGATCTAATGTGCCAAAGGAAGGCAACATGGAAATTCAGTTTCCTGCTCTCAGGGGAAGGAGGGTCGACAGCCCAATGGGTTAATGCACCTACTGCAGCCTCCTATGTGGAGCCTGCAGGCGACGCATGCAGTTGCTGGTGAGATGCTGATACAGGTTCGCCTGCTATGCAGGGGCCCGTGGTCACCTCACAGCACCTCGAGAAGGTGTCCTGTTTGAGTCCCAGGGCAATCATTGTGTCAACCATGACCCGTAGATTACACCTTTTCCCCTCGTTTTTTTCCAATCAATTGGGGCCAGAGAGACAAGCTTTTGTATGGGCCTTACCAAGGCCAGCGTGCAGAAAACAAAGGCGCAACTGTTAGTAGTAACGCAGGTATTGAAGGGGCATTAGCTGTTGGCGGATGGCGCAGGGCAATGCATACCCATTTTCAAATAAAAAAAGGTTTTTTTTTATTAAAAAAAAAATACATGCCCAGGAAATTCCAGACCTTGGATTAGAACTCAGGTCTCCAGCATTCCAAGACCAAGCACTTATCACTTGTGCCACTGGTGGTTGTGCTTCTGAGACTTGCTTTTGGGCGTATATATCTTTCTCCTGCACTCCCCTGTGAGCATACCCATTTGCGTTGTGAAACATGTTCACTGGAGCCTACAAGGATAGAACATCTGGCCCCCCCGCTCCCCCAAATACCAGCTAACTGCAGTGGCCTAGAGGTTAAGTGCTTGCATTACAGCAGCTGGGGGCCTGGGTTCGGGTCCTGCTTTCGGCACATAAACAGAATAGTTGGTCATCTCCTGGTACAGTTGGAGTGGAAGAAAGCGGAGAGGCGGGACTGTGGAAGCGAGGGAGTGCAGGCTAAAGGAAGAGGTGGGGTAGGCTAAAGGGGGAGGTAAGGTCGGATGAAGGGGTCCCTGGGGAGAAGAGGTGAGGCTGGCTGAGTCGGGGGAGGTCTAGAAGGGCATGGGGTAGGGGCCCTGGTAGAGGGAGGAAGAAAGCATAGAGGTGGGGCTGAGGAAGCCAGGAAGAAGGGGTGGTGGGGGCTGTGTAAAAGGAGAGTCCTAAGGTGGGGAAAGGGGCCATTGAGGAGGGCAGAAAAAAGGGTGCCAGTGGTGGGTGGAAAGGACAATGGGCTGACATTTTGTTCTCATCCAGCACTACCCTTTTAGCCTGCATTCCTCCTTTATTCCCTGCACTTCTCAGTCCCACCTCTATGCTTTCTTCCTCCCTCCCTCCCGCAGGGCACCTACCCCATGCCCTTCTCCCCCGACTCCGCCAGCCCCACCTCCTCTCCACAGGGACCCATGCATCCAGCCCTACCTCCCCCTTCAGCCCGCCCCACCTCACCTCACCTCACCTCCTCCTTTAGCCTGCACTCCCTCGCTTCTACCTCCCCCTTCAGCCCGCCCCACCTCACCTCCTCCTTTAGCCTGCACTCCCTCGCTTCCACAGTCCCACCCATCTGCTTGCTTCCACTGCAACTGTACAAGGAGATTACCAACTATTCCGTTTCTGTGCCGAAAGCAGGACTCAAACCCAGGCCCCCAGCGCTGTAACACAAGCACTTAACCTCTAGGCCACTGCAGTTAGCTGGTATTTGGGGGAGCTTGGGGGGGCATGATGTTCTAGCCTCATTTTCTTCAGTGAACATGTTTCACAATGCAAATGGGTATGCTCACAGGGGCATGCAGAAGAAAGACATATAGCCCAAAAGCTGCTTTCAGAAGCACAGCCACCAGTGGCTCCAGTGGGAAGTGATTGGTCTTGGAATGCGCGAGACCTGAGTTCTAATCCTCCTGGGCATGTTTTTTATTTATTTTTGCTGCTTGTTCATGATTTTTAAATGTAAAAACTCTGCACTCAAAAATAAAAATGATTTGACAGACTCTTGCTGTAGCCAGCCTTTCTCACTCTTTGCCCTGGGGGAGAACAACCCAATCACCCCTTCAGCCCCTCTTACTCGTCTCACAGCACCTCCCATAAGCGAGGAATGCATCTTTTGTTGGTAGATTTCCTTCATGAGGCTTAGCTAGGCCTGCATTCCTTTTCAAAGGGCCATAGAAGAGAGCAAAAAAGGAGAAGGCAGAATAGAGCATGAAATAGGTGGAAGACAAGGGGTCAGGGGGGTTGGCAGTAAAAGAAACAGGGCCTGGCCTGGCAGAGAGTTAGAAGTTAGGGAACACAATGAGCGAGGGAGGAGGAAAGATGCCTCAGGCATTGAGCTCTCGGACTCTTCCCCACCGTGCCTGCAGAAAGAGCCTTCTCCCGAATGGATACATTTGCCTGGAGAGCCCAGAACTAATTTCAGTTAGCCAGAGGGTAAACAGAGGCCAGGGAGAGGTGCACGCCCCTCCATTTGACTAGGCTTCTGGGGCTTCTGGGAGGAAAAAAGGCATCAGTATTCCAGCAAGATCATCGTCACCAAGGCCACCATCACTAGGGGATTACAGAGCATGCTGTGACACTCTCCGGGGCCTGGTTGGCCAGGCTTATGTTGAAGAGCACATATCCTAACCCTAAGCTACCTGGGTGGCTGCACCATAGGGGCTGCACCGGATATAGGGCTGTGCCCGTAAGGGCTGTGGTCGCGTTTGGGAGCGTTAGGGACGCGTGGAGGCCGCAGGGCGCAGACCTCTGCCCATTTCCCTCCAGGATTAGGCCCTGATTCTCAGGCGTGGAGCCAGCCACTCCAAAACTGGCAGAAAGCAGCCCTCTCACCCCCAGGGCAAAGAGTGGGAAAGGCTGGTTACATCAAGTGTCTTTCAAATCTTTCACTTTCGAGAGCAGAGTGTTTACATTTAGGAATCATGAACAAGCAGCAATAGGAAAGCATACAGTATCAGAGGACAGAACACTGCCCTGCGCATATCAGTACACCCCAATGACAAAGTCAAAGATTTAAATGACCTGCTTAGCTATGAGTGGCTGACACCTCACAATGATTATCATCTCTCCGTGAAGCAAAACATCCTCGGAATTGGGTTGAAAGATAGATCTAATGTGCCAAAGGAAGGCAACATGGAAATTCAGTTTCCTGCTCTCAGGGGAAGGAGGGTCGACAGCCCAATGGGTTAATGCACCTACTGCAGCCTCCTATGTGGAGCCTGCAGGCGACGCATGCAGTTGCTGGTGAGATGCTGATACAGGTTCGCCTGCTATGCAGGGGCCCGTGGTCACCTCACAGCACCTCGAGAAGGTGTCCTGTTTGAGTCCCAGGGCAATCATTGTGTCAACCATGACCCGTAGATTACACCTTTTCCCCTCGTTTTTTTCCAATCAATTGGGGCCAGAGAGACAAGCTTTTGTATGGGCCTTACCAAGGCCAGCGTGCAGAAAACAAAGGCGCAACTGTTAGTAGTAACGCAGGTATTGAAGGGGCATTAGCTGTTGGCGGATGGCGCAGGGCAATGCATACCCATTTTCAAATAAAAAAAGGTTTTTTTTTATTAAAAAAAAAATACATGCCCAGGAAATTCCAGACCTTGGATTAGAACTCAGGTCTCCAGCATTCCAAGACCAAGCACTTATCACTTGTGCCACTGGTGGTTGTGCTTCTGAGACTTGCTTTTGGGCGTATATATCTTTCTCCTGCACTCCCCTGTGAGCATACCCATTTGCGTTGTGAAACATGTTCACTGGAGCCTACAAGGATAGAACATCTGGCCCCCCCGCTCCCCCAAATACCAGCTAACTGCAGTGGCCTAGAGGTTAAGTGCTTGCATTACAGCAGCTGGGGGCCTGGGTTCGGGTCCTGCTTTCGGCACATAAACAGAATAGTTGGTCATCTCCTGGTACAGTTGGAGTGGAAGAAAGCGGAGAGGCGGGACTGTGGAAGCGAGGGAGTGCAGGCTAAAGGAAGAGGTGGGGTAGGCTAAAGGGGGAGGTAAGGTCGGATGAAGGGGTCCCTGGGGAGAAGAGGTGAGGCTGGCTGAGTCGGGGGAGGTCTAGAAGGGCATGGGGTAGGGGCCCTGGTAGAGGGAGGAAGAAAGCATAGAGGTGGGGCTGAGGAAGCCAGGAAGAAGGGGTGGTGGGGGCTGTGTAAAAGGAGAGTCCTAAGGTGGGGAAAGGGGCCATTGAGGAGGGCAGAAAAAAGGGTGCCAGTGGTGGGTGGAAAGGACAATGGGCTGACATTTTGTTCTCATCCAGCACTACCCTTTTAGCCTGCATTCCTCCTTTATTCCCTGCACTTCTCAGTCCCACCTCTATGCTTTCTTCCTCCCTCCCTCCCGCAGGGCACCTACCCCATGCCCTTCTCCCCCGACTCCGCCAGCCCCACCTCCTCTCCACAGGGACCCATGCATCCAGCCCTACCTCCCCCTTCAGCCCGCCCCACCTCACCTCACCTCACCTCCTCCTTTAGCCTGCACTCCCTCGCTTCTACCTCCCCCTTCAGCCCGCCCCACCTCACCTCCTCCTTTAGCCTGCACTCCCTCGCTTCCACAGTCCCACCCATCTGCTTGCTTCCACTGCAACTGTACAAGGAGATTACCAACTATTCCGTTTCTGTGCCGAAAGCAGGACTCAAACCCAGGCCCCCAGCGCTGTAACACAAGCACTTAACCTCTAGGCCACTGCAGTTAGCTGGTATTTGGGGGAGCTTGGGGGGGCATGATGTTCTAGCCTCATTTTCTTCAGTGAACATGTTTCACAATGCAAATGGGTATGCTCACAGGGGCATGCAGAAGAAAGACATATAGCCCAAAAGCTGCTTTCAGAAGCACAGCCACCAGTGGCTCCAGTGGGAAGTGATTGGTCTTGGAATGCGCGAGACCTGAGTTCTAATCCTCCTGGGCATGTTTTTTATTTATTTTTGCTGCTTGTTCATGATTTTTAAATGTAAAAACTCTGCACTCAAAAATAAAAATGATTTGACAGACTCTTGCTGTAGCCAGCCTTTCTCGCTCTTTGCCCTGGGGGAGAACAACCCAATCACCCCTTCAGCCCCTCTTACTCGTCTCACAGCACCTCCCATAAGCGAGGAATGCATCTTTTGTTGGTAGATTTCCTTCATGAGGCTTAGCTAGGCCTGCATTCCTTTTCAAAGGGCCATAGAAGAGAGCAAAAAAGGAGAAGGCAGAATAGAGCATGAAATAGGTGGAAGACAAGGGGTCAGGGGGGTTGGCAGTAAAAGAAACAGGGCCTGGCCTGGCAGAGAGTTAGAAGTTAGGGAACACAATGAGCGAGGGAGGAGGAAAGATGCCTCAGGCATTGAGCTCTCGGACTCTTCCCCACCGTGCCTGCAGAAAGAGCCTTCTCCCGAATGGATACATTTGCCTGGAGAGCCCAGAACTAATTTCAGTTAGCCAGAGGGTAAACAGAGGCCAGGGAGAGGTGCACGCCCCTCCATTTGACTAGGCTTCTGGGGCTTCTGGGAGGAAAAAAGGCATCAGTATTCCAGCAAGATCATCGTCACCAAGGCCACCATCACTAGGGGATTACAGAGCATGCTGTGACACTCTCCGGGGCCTGGTTGGCCAGGCTTATGTTGAAGAGCACATATCCTAACCCTAAGCTACCTGGGTGGCTGCACCATAGGGGCTGCACCGGATATAGGGCTGTGCCCGTAAGGGCTGTGGTCGCGTTTGGGAGCGTTAGGGACGCGTGGAGGCCGCAGGGCGCAGACCTCTGCCCATTTCCCTCCAGGATTAGGCCCTGATTCTCAGGCGTGGAGCCAGCCACTCCAAAACTGGCAGAAAGCAGCCCTCTCACCCCCAGGGCAAAGAGTGGGAAAGGCTGGTTACATCAAGTGTCTTTCAAATCTTTCACTTTCGAGAGCAGAGTGTTTACATTTTGGAATCATGAACAAGCAGCAATAGGAAAGCATACAGTATCAGAGGACAGAACACTGCCCTGCGCATATCAGTACACCCCAATGACAAAGTCAAAGATTTAAATGACCTGCTTAGCTATGAGTGGCTGACACCTCACAATGATTATCATCTCTCCGTGAAGCAAAACATCCTCGGAATTGGGTTGAAAGATAGATCTAATGTGCCAAAGGAAGGCAACATGGAAATTCAGTTTCCTGCTCTCAGGGGAAGGAGGGTCGACAGCCCAATGGGTTAATGCACCTACTGCAGCCTCCTATGTGGAGCCTGCAGGCGACGCATGCAGTTGCTGGTGAGATGCTGATACAGGTTCGCCTGCTATGCAGGGGCCCGTGGTCACCTCACAGCACCTCGAGAAGGTGTCCTGTTTGAGTCCCAGGGCAATCATTGTGTCAACCATGACCCGTAGATTACACCTTTTCCCCTCGTTTTTTTCCAATCAATTGGGGCCAGAGAGACAAGCTTTTGTATGGGCCTTACCAAGGCCAGCGTGCAGAAAACAAAGGCGCAACTGTTAGTAGTAACGCAGGTATTGAAGGGGCATTAGCTGTTGGCGGATGGCGCAGGGCAATGCATACCCATTTTCAAATAAAAAAAGTTTTTTTTTTATTAAAAAAAAAATACATGCCCAGGAAATTCCAGACCTTGGATTAGAACTCAGGTCTCCAGCATTCCAAGACCAAGCACTTATCACTTGTGCCACTGGTGGTTGTGCTTCTGAGACTTGCTTTTGGGCGTATATATCTTTCTCCTGCACTCCCCTGTGAGCATACCCATTTGCGTTGTGAAACATGTTCACTGGAGCCTACAAGGATAGAACATCTGGCCCCCCCGCTCCCCCAAATACCAGCTAACTGCAGTGGCCTAGAGGTTAAGTGCTTGCATTACAGCAGCTGGGGGCCTGGGTTCGGGTCCTGCTTTCGGCACATAAACAGAATAGTTGGTCATCTCCTGGTACAGTTGGAGTGGAAGAAAGCGGAGAGGCGGGACTGTGGAAGCGAGGGAGTGCAGGCTAAAGGAAGAGGTGGGGTAGGCTAAAGGGGGAGGTAAGGTCGGATGAAGGGGTCCCTGGGGAGAAGAGGTGAGGCTGGCTGAGTCGGGGGAGGTCTAGAAGGGCATGGGGTAGGGGCCCTGGTAGAGGGAGGAAGAAAGCATAGAGGTGGGGCTGAGGAAGCCAGGAAGAAGGGGTGGTGGGGGCTGTGTAAAAGGAGAGTCCTAAGGTGGGGAAAGGGGCCATTGAGGAGGGCAGAAAAAAGGGTGCCAGTGGTGGGTGGAAAGGACAATGGGCTGACATTTTGTTCTCATCCAGCACTACCCTTTTAGCCTGCATTCCTCCTTTATTCCCTGCACTTCTCAGTCCCACCTCTATGCTTTCTTCCTCCCTCCCTCCCGCAGGGCACCTACCCCATGCCCTTCTCCCCCGACTCCGCCAGCCCCACCTCCTCTCCACAGGGACCCATGCATCCAGCCCTACCTCCCCCTTCAGCCCGCCCCACCTCACCTCACCTCACCTCCTCCTTTAGCCTGCACTCCCTCGCT
Source organism: Ambystoma mexicanum (assembly GCF_040938575.1). Classification (NCBI taxonomy): domain Eukaryota; kingdom Metazoa; phylum Chordata; class Amphibia; order Caudata; family Ambystomatidae; genus Ambystoma; species Ambystoma mexicanum. Next base: position 159,157 of record NW_027182373.1, read on the forward strand.
TCTACCTCCCCCTTCAGCCCGCCCCACCTCACCTCCTCCTTTAGCCTGCACTCCCTCGCTTCCACAGTCCCACCCATCTGCTTGCTTCCACTGCAACTGTACAAGGAAATTACCAACTATTCCGTTTCTGTGCCGAAAGCAGGACTCAAACCCAGGCCCCCAGCGCTGTAACACAAGCACTTAACCTCTAGGCCACTGCAGTTAGCTGGTATTTGGGGGAGCTTGGGGGGGCATGATGTTCTAGCCTCATTTTCTTCAGTGAACATGTTTCACAATGCAAATGGGTATGCTCACAGGGGCATGCAGAAGAAAGACATATAGCCCAAAAGCTGCTTTCAGAAGCACAGCCACCAGTGGCTCCAGTGGGAAGTGATTGGTCTTGGAATGCGCGAGACCTGAGTTCTAATCCTCCTGGGCATGTTTTTTATTTATTTTTGCTGCTTGTTCATGATTTTTAAATGTAAAAACTCTGCACTCAAAAATAAAAATGATTTGACAGACTCTTGCTGTAGCCAGCCTTTCTCACTCTTTGCCCTGGGGGAGAACAACCCAATCACCCCTTCAGCCCCTCTTACTCGTCTCACAGCACCTCCCATAAGCGAGGAATGCAACTTTTGTTGGTAGATTTCCTTCATGAGGCTTAGCTAGGCCTGCATTCCTTTTCAAAGGGCCATAGAAGAGAGCAAAAAAGGAGAAGGCAGAATAGAGCATGAAATAGGTGGAAGACAAGGGGTCAGGGGGGTTGGCAGTAAAAGAAACAGGGCCTGGCCTGGCAGAGAGTTAGAAGTTAGGGAACACAATGAGCGAGGGAGGAGGAAAGATGCCTCAGGCATTGAGCTCTCGGACTCTTCCCCACCGTGCCTGCAGAAAGAGCCTTCTCCCGAATGGATACATTTGCCTGGAGAGCCCAGAACTAATTTCAGTTAGCCAGAGGGTAAACAGAGGCCAGGGAGAGGTGCACGCCCCTCCATTTGACTAGGCTTCTGGGGCTTCTGGGAGGAAAAAAGGCATCAGTATTCCAGCAAGATCATCGTCACCAAGGCCACCATCACTAGGGGATTACAGAGCATGCTGTGACACTCTCCGGGGCCTGGTTGGCCAGGCTTATGTTGAAGAGCACATATCCTAACCCTAAGCTACCTGGGTGGCTGCACCATAGGGGCTGCACCGGATATAGGGCTGTGCCCGTAAGGGCTGTGGTCGCGTTTGGGAGCGTTAGGGACGCGTGGAGGCCGCAGGGCGCAGACCTCTGCCCATTTCCCTCCAGGATTAGGCCCTGATTCTCAGGCGTGGAGCCAGCCACTCCAAAACTGGCAGAAAGCAGCCCTCTCACCCCCAGGGCAAAGAGTGGGAAAGGCTGGTTACATCAAGTGTCTTTCAAATCTTTCACTTTCGAGAGCAGAGTGTTTACATTTTGGAATCATGAACAAGCAGCAATAGGAAAGCATACAGTATCAGAGGACAGAACACTGCCCTGCGCATATCAGTACACCCCAATGACAAAGTCAAAGATTTAAATGACCTGCTTAGCTATGAGTGGCTGACACCTCACAATGATTATCATCTCTCCGTGAAGCAAAACATCCTCGGAATTGGGTTGAAAGATAGATCTAATGTGCCAAAGGAAGGCAACATGGAAATTCAGTTTCCTGCTCTCAGGGGAAGGAGGGTCGACAGCCCAATGGGTTAATGCACCTACTGCAGCCTCCTATGTGGAGCCTGCAGGCGACGCATGCAGTTGCTGGTGAGATGCTGATACAGGTTCGCCTGCTATGCAGGGGCCCGTGGTCACCTCACAGCACCTCGAGAAGGTGTCCTGTTTGAGTCCCAGGGCAATCATTGTGTCAACCATGACCCGTAGATTACACCTTTTCCCCTCGTTTTTTTCCAATCAATTGGGGCCAGAGAGACAAGCTTTTGTATGGGCCTTACCAAGGCCAGCGTGCAGAAAACAAAGGCGCAACTGTTAGTAGTAACGCAGGTATTGAAGGGGCATTAGCTGTTGGCGGATGGCGCAGGGCAATGCATACCCATTTTCAAATAAAAAAAGTTTTTTTTTTATTAAAAAAAAAATACATGCCCAGGAAATTCCAGACCTTGGATTAGAACTCAGGTCTCCAGCATTCCAAGACCAAGCACTTATCACTTGTGCCACTGGTGGTTGTGCTTCTGAGACTTGCTTTTGGGCGTATATATCTTTCTCCTGCACTCCCCTGTGAGCATACCCATTTGCGTTGTGAAACATGTTCACTGGAGCCTACAAGGATAGAACATCTGGCCCCCCCGCTCCCCCAAATACCAGCTAACTGCAGTGGCCTAGAGGTTAAGTGCTTGCATTACAGCAGCTGGGGGCCTGGGTTCGGGTCCTGCTTTCGGCACATAAACAGAATAGTTGGTCATCTCCTGGTACAGTTGGAGTGGAAGAAAGCGGAGAGGCGGGACTGTGGAAGCGAGGGAGTGCAGGCTAAAGGAAGAGGTGGGGTAGGCTAAAGGGGGAGGTAAGGTCGGATGAAGGGGTCCCTGGGGAGAAGAGGTGAGGCTGGCTGAGTCGGGGGAGGTCTAGAAGGGCATGGGGTAGGGGCCCTGGTAGAGGGAGGAAGAAAGCATAGAGGTGGGGCTGAGGAAGCCAGGAAGAAGGGGTGGTGGGGGCTGTGTAAAAGGAGAGTCCTAAGGTGGGGAAAGGGGCCATTGAGGAGGGCAGAAAAAAGGGTGCCAGTGGTGGGTGGAAAGGACAATGGGCTGACATTTTGTTCTCATCCAGCACTACCCTTTTAGCCTGCATTCCTCCTTTATTCCCTGCACTTCTCAGTCCCACCTCTATGCTTTCTTCCTCCCTCCCTCCCGCAGGGCACCTACCCCATGCCCTTCTCCCCCGACTCCGCCAGCCCCACCTCCTCTCCACAGGGACCCATGCATCCAGCCCTACCTCCCCCTTCAGCCCGCCCCACCTCACCTCACCTCACCTCCTCCTTTAGCCTGCACTCCCTCGCTTCTACCTCCCCCTTCAGCCCGCCCCACCTCACCTCCTCCTTTAGCCTGCACTCCCTCGCTTCCACAGTCCCACCCATCTGCTTGCTTCCACTGCAACTGTACAAGGAGATTACCAACTATTCCGTTTCTGTGCCGAAAGCAGGACTCAAACCCAGGCCCCCAGCGCTGTAACACAAGCACTTAACCTCTAGGCCACTGCAGTTAGCTGGTATTTGGGGGAGCTTGGGGGGGCATGATGTTCTAGCCTCATTTTCTTCAGTGAACATGTTTCACAATGCAAATGGGTATGCTCACAGGGGCATGCAGAAGAAAGACATATAGCCCAAAAGCTGCTTTCAGAAGCACAGCCACCAGTGGCTCCAGTGGGAAGTGATTGGTCTTGGAATGCGCGAGACCTGAGTTCTAATCCTCCTGGGCATGTTTTTTATTTATTTTTGCTGCTTGTTCATGATTTTTAAATGTAAAAACTCTGCACTCAAAAATAAAAATGATTTGACAGACTCTTGCTGTAGCCAGCCTTTCTCACTCTTTGCCCTGGGGGAGAACAACCCAATCACCCCTTCAGCCCCTCTTACTCGTCTCACAGCACCTCCCATAAGCGAGGAATGCATCTTTTGTTGGTAGATTTCCTTCATGAGGCTTAGCTAGGCCTGCATTCCTTTTCAAAGGGCCATAGAAGAGAGCAAAAAAGGAGAAGGCAGAATAGAGCATGAAATAGGTGGAAGACAAGGGGTCAGGGGGGTTGGCAGTAAAAGAAACAGGGCCTGGCCTGGCAGAGAGTTAGAAGTTAGGGAACACAATGAGCGAGGGAGGAGGAAAGATGCCTCAGGCATTGAGCTCTCGGACTCTTCCCCACCGTGCCTGCAGAAAGAGCCTTCTCCCGAATGGATACATTTGCCTGGAGAGCCCAGAACTAATTTCAGTTAGCCAGAGGGTAAACAGAGGCCAGGGAGAGGTGCACGCCCCTCCATTTGACTAGGCTTCTGGGGCTTCTGGGAGGAAAAAAGGCATCAGTATTCCAGCAAGATCATCGTCACCAAGGCCACCATCACTAGGGGATTACAGAGCATGCTGTGACACTCTCCGGGGCCTGGTTGGCCAGGCTTATGTTGAAGAGCACATATCCTAACCCTAAGCTACCTGGGTGGCTGCACCATAGGGGCTGCACCGGATATAGGGCTGTGCCCGTAAGGGCTGTGGTCGCGTTTGGGAGCGTTAGGGACGCGTGGAGGCCGCAGGGCGCAGACCTCTGCCCATTTCCCTCCAGGATTAGGCCCTGATTCTCAGGCGTGGAGCCAGCCACTCCAAAACTGGCAGAAAGCAGCCCTCTCACCCCCAGGGCAAAGAGTGGGAAAGGCTGGTTACATCAAGTGTCTTTCAAATCTTTCACTTTCGAGAGCAGAGTGTTTACATTTTGGAATCATGAACAAGCAGCAATAGGAAAGCATACAGTATCAGAGGACAGAACACTGCCCTGCGCATATCAGTACACCCCAATGACAAAGTCAAAGATTTAAATGACCTGCTTAGCTATGAGTGGCTGACACCTCACAATGATTATCATCTCTCCGTGAAGCAAAACATCCTCGGAATTGGGTTGAAAGATAGATCTAATGTGCCAAAGGAAGGCAACATGGAAATTCAGTTTCCTGCTCTCAGGGGAAGGAGGGTCGACAGCCCAATGGGTTAATGCACCTACTGCAGCCTCCTATGTGGAGCCTGCAGGCGACGCATGCAGTTGCTGGTGAGATGCTGATACAGGTTCGCCTGCTATGCAGGGGCCCGTGGTCACCTCACAGCACCTCGAGAAGGTGTCCTGTTTGAGTCCCAGGGCAATCATTGTGTCAACCATGACCCGTAGATTACACCTTTTCCCCTCGTTTTTTTCCAATCAATTGGGGCCAGAGAGACAAGCTTTTGTATGGGCCTTACCAAGGCCAGCGTGCAGAAAACAAAGGCGCAACTGTTAGTAGTAACGCAGGTATTGAAGGGGCATTAGCTGTTGGCGGATGGCGCAGGGCAATGCATACCCATTTTCAAATAAAAAAAGTTTTTTTTTTATTAAAAAAAAAATACATGCCCAGGAAATTCCAGACCTTGGATTAGAACTCAGGTCTCCAGCATTCCAAGACCAAGCACTTATCACTTGTGCCACTGGTGGTTGTGCTTCTGAGACTTGCTTTTGGGCGTATATATCTTTCTCCTGCACTCCCCTGTGAGCATACCCATTTGCGTTGTGAAACATGTTCACTGGAGCCTACAAGGATAGAACATCTGGCCCCCCCGCTCCCCCAAATACCAGCTAACTGCAGTGGCCTAGAGGTTAAGTGCTTGCATTACAGCAGCTGGGGGCCTGGGTTCGGGTCCTGCTTTCGGCACATAAACAGAATAGTTGGTCATCTCCTGGTACAGTTGGAGTGGAAGAAAGCGGAGAGGCGGGACTGTGGAAGCGAGGGAGTGCAGGCTAAAGGAAGAGGTGGGGTAGGCTAAAGGGGGAGGTAAGGTCGGATGAAGGGGTCCCTGGGGAGAAGAGGTGAGGCTGGCTGAGTCGGGGGAGGTCTAGAAGGGCATGGGGTAGGGGCCCTGGTAGAGGGAGGAAGAAAGCATAGAGGTGGGGCTGAGGAAGCCAGGAAGAAGGGGTGGTGGGGGCTGTGTAAAAGGAGAGTCCTAAGGTGGGGAAAGGGGCCATTGAGGAGGGCAGAAAAAAGGGTGCCAGTGGTGGGTGGAAAGGACAATGGGCTGACATTTTGTTCTCATCCAGCACTACCCTTTTAGCCTGCATTCCTCCTTTATTCCCTGCACTTCTCAGTCCCACCTCTATGCTTTCTTCCTCCCTCCCTCCCGCAGGGCACCTACCCCATGCCCTTCTCCCCCGACTCCGCCAGCCCCACCTCCTCTCCACAGGGACCCATGCATCCAGCCCTACCTCCCCCTTCAGCCCGCCCCACCTCACCTCACCTCACCTCCTCCTTTAGCCTGCACTCCCTCGCTTCTACCTCCCCCTTCAGCCCGCCCCACCTCACCTCCTCCTTTAGCCTGCACTCCCTCGCTTCCACAGTCCCACCCATCTGCTTGCTTCCACTGCAACTGTACAAGGAAATTACCAACTATTCCGTTTCTGTGCCGAAAGCAGGACTCAAACCCAGGCCCCCAGCGCTGTAACACAAGCACTTAACCTCTAGGCCACTGCAGTTAGCTGGTATTTGGGGGAGCTTGGGGGGGCATGATGTTCTAGCCTCATTTTCTTCAGTGAACATGTTTCACAATGCAAATGGGTATGCTCACAGGGGCATGCAGAAGAAAGACATATAGCCCAAAAGCTGCTTTCAGAAGCACAGCCACCAGTGGCTCCAGTGGGAAGTGATTGGTCTTGGAATGCGCGAGACCTGAGTTCTAATCCTCCTGGGCATGTTTTTTATTTATTTTTGCTGCTTGTTCATGATTTTTAAATGTAAAAACTCTGCACTCAAAAATAAAAATGATTTGACAGACTCTTGCTGTAGCCAGCCTTTCTCACTCTTTGCCCTGGGGGAGAACAACCCAATCACCCCTTCAGCCCCTCTTACTCGTCTCACAGCACCTCCCATAAGCGAGGAATGCAACTTTTGTTGGTAGATTTCCTTCATGAGGCTTAGCTAGGCCTGCATTCCTTTTCAAAGGGCCATAGAAGAGAGCAAAAAAGGAGAAGGCAGAATAGAGCATGAAATAGGTGGAAGACAAGGGGTCAGGGGGGTTGGCAGTAAAAGAAACAGGGCCTGGCCTGGCAGAGAGTTAGAAGTTAGGGAACACAATGAGCGAGGGAGGAGGAAAGATGCCTCAGGCATTGAGCTCTCGGACTCTTCCCCACCGTGCCTGCAGAAAGAGCCTTCTCCCGAATGGATACATTTGCCTGGAGAGCCCAGAACTAATTTCAGTTAGCCAGAGGGTAAACAGAGGCCAGGGAGAGGTGCACGCCCCTCCATTTGACTAGGCTTCTGGGGCTTCTGGGAGGAAAAAAGGCATCAGTATTCCAGCAAGATCATCGTCACCAAGGCCACCATCACTAGGGGATTACAGAGCATGCTGTGACACTCTCCGGGGCCTGGTTGGCCAGGCTTATGTTGAAGAGCACATATCCTAACCCTAAGCTACCTGGGTGGCTGCACCATAGGGGCTGCACCGGATATAGGGCTGTGCCCGTAAGGGCTGTGGTCGCGTTTGGGAGCGTTAGGGACGCGTGGAGGCCGCAGGGCGCAGACCTCTGCCCATTTCCCTCCAGGATTAGGCCCTGATTCTCAGGCGTGGAGCCAGCCACTCCAAAACTGGCAGAAAGCAGCCCTCTCACCCCCAGGGCAAAGAGTGGGAAAGGCTGGTTACATCAAGTGTCTTTCAAATCTTTCACTTTCGAGAGCAGAGTGTTTACATTTTGGAATCATGAACAAGCAGCAATAGGAAAGCATACAGTATCAGAGGACAGAACACTGCCCTGCGCATATCAGTACACCCCAATGACAAAGTCAAAGATTTAAATGACCTGCTTAGCTATGAGTGGCTGACACCTCACAATGATTATCATCTCTCCGTGAAGCAAAACATCCTCGGAATTGGGTTGAAAGATAGATCTAATGTGCCAAAGGAAGGCAACATGGAAATTCAGTTTCCTGCTCTCAGGGGAAGGAGGGTCGACAGCCCAATGGGTTAATGCACCTACTGCAGCCTCCTATGTGGAGCCTGCAGGCGACGCATGCAGTTGCTGGTGAGATGCTGATACAGGTTCGCCTGCTATGCAGGGGCCCGTGGTCACCTCACAGCACCTCGAGAAGGTGTCCTGTTTGAGTCCCAGGGCAATCATTGTGTCAACCATGACCCGTAGATTACACCTTTTCCCCTCGTTTTTTTCCAATCAATTGGGGCCAGAGAGACAAGCTTTTGTATGGGCCTTACCAAGGCCAGCGTGCAGAAAACAAAGGCGCAACTGTTAGTAGTAACGCAGGTATTGAAGGGGCATTAGCTGTTGGCGGATGGCGCAGGGCAATGCATACCCATTTTCAAATAAAAAAAGTTTTTTTTTTATTAAAAAAAAAATACATGCCCAGGAAATTCCAGACCTTGGATTAGAACTCAGGTCTCCAGCATTCCAAGACCAAGCACTTATCACTTGTGCCACTGGTGGTTGTGCTTCTGAGACTTGCTTTTGGGCGTATATATCTTTCTCCTGCACTCCCCTGTGAGCATACCCATTTGCGTTGTGAAACATGTTCACTGGAGCCTACAAGGATAGAACATCTGGCCCCCCCGCTCCCCCAAATACCAGCTAACTGCAGTGGCCTAGAGGTTAAGTGCTTGCATTACAGCAGCTGGGGGCCTGGGTTCGGGTCCTGCTTTCGGCACATAAACAGAATAGTTGGTCATCTCCTGGTACAGTTGGAGTGGAAGAAAGCGGAGAGGCGGGACTGTGGAAGCGAGGGAGTGCAGGCTAAAGGAAGAGGTGGGGTAGGCTAAAGGGGGAGGTAAGGTCGGATGAAGGGGTCCCTGGGGAGAAGAGGTGAGGCTGGCTGAGTCGGGGGAGGTCTAGAAGGGCATGGGGTAGGGGCCCTGGTAGAGGGAGGAAGAAAGCATAGAGGTGGGGCTGAGGAAGCCAGGAAGAAGGGGTGGTGGGGGCTGTGTAAAAGGAGAGTCCTAAGGTGGGGAAAGGGGCCATTGAGGAGGGCAGAAAAAAGGGTGCCAGTGGTGGGTGGAAAGGACAATGGGCTGACATTTTGTTCTCATCCAGCACTACCCTTTTAGCCTGCATTCCTCCTTTATTCCCTGCACTTCTCAGTCCCACCTCTATGCTTTCTTCCTCCCTCCCTCCCGCAGGGCACCTACCCCATGCCCTTCTCCCCCGACTCCGCCAGCCCCACCTCCTCTCCACAGGGACCCATGCATCCAGCCCTACCTCCCCCTTCAGCCCGCCCCACCTCACCTCACCTCACCTCCTCCTTTAGCCTGCACTCCCTCGCTTCTACCTCCCCCTTCAGCCCGCCCCACCTCACCTCCTCCTTTAGCCTGCACTCCCTCGCTTCCACAGTCCCACCCATCTGCTTGCTTCCACTGCAACTGTACAAGGAGATTACCAACTATTCCGTTTCTGTGCCGAAAGCAGGACTCAAACCCAGGCCCCCAGCGCTGTAACACAAGCACTTAACCTCTAGGCCACTGCAGTTAGCTGGTATTTGGGGGAGCTTGGGGGGGCATGATGTTCTAGCCTCATTTTCTTCAGTGAACATGTTTCACAATGCAAATGGGTATGCTCACAGGGGCATGCAGAAGAAAGACATATAGCCCAAAAGCTGCTTTCAGAAGCACAGCCACCAGTGGCTCCAGTGGGAAGTGATTGGTCTTGGAATGCGCGAGACCTGAGTTCTAATCCTCCTGGGCATGTTTTTTATTTATTTTTGCTGCTTGTTCATGATTTTTAAATGTAAAAACTCTGCACTCAAAAATAAAAATGATTTGACAGACTCTTGCTGTAGCCAGCCTTTCTCACTCTTTGCCCTGGGGGAGAACAACCCAATCACCCCTTCAGCCCCTCTTACTCGTCTCACAGCACCTCCCATAAGCGAGGAATGCATCTTTTGTTGGTAGATTTCCTTCATGAGGCTTAGCTAGGCCTGCATTCCTTTTCAAAGGGCCATAGAAGAGAGCAAAAAAGGAGAAGGCAGAATAGAGCATGAAATAGGTGGAAGACAAGGGGTCAGGGGGGTTGGCAGTAAAAGAAACAGGGCCTGGCCTGGCAGAGAGTTAGAAGTTAGGGAACACAATGAGCGAGGGAGGAGGAAAGATGCCTCAGGCATTGAGCTCTCGGACTCTTCCCCACCGTGCCTGCAGAAAGAGCCTTCTCCCGAATGGATACATTTGCCTGGAGAGCCCAGAACTAATTTCAGTTAGCCAGAGGGTAAACAGAGGCCAGGGAGAGGTGCACGCCCCTCCATTTGACTAGGCTTCTGGGGCTTCTGGGAGGAAAAAAGGCATCAGTATTCCAGCAAGATCATCGTCACCAAGGCCACCATCACTAGGGGATTACAGAGCATGCTGTGACACTCTCCGGGGCCTGGTTGGCCAGGCTTATGTTGAAGAGCACATATCCTAACCCTAAGCTACCTGGGTGGCTGCACCATAGGGGCTGCACCGGATATAGGGCTGTGCCCGTAAGGGCTGTGGTCGCGTTTGGGAGCGTTAGGGACGCGTGGAGGCCGCAGGGCGCAGACCTCTGCCCATTTCCCTCCAGGATTAGGCCCTGATTCTCAGGCGTGGAGCCAGCCACTCCAAAACTGGCAGAAAGCAGCCCTCTCACCCCCAGGGCAAAGAGTGGGAAAGGCTGGTTACATCAAGTGTCTTTCAAATCTTTCACTTTCGAGAGCAGAGTGTTTACATTTTGGAATCATGAACAAGCAGCAATAGGAAAGCATACAGTATCAGAGGACAGAACACTGCCCTGCGCATATCAGTACACCCCAATGACAAAGTCAAAGATTTAAATGACCTGCTTAGCTATGAGTGGCTGACACCTCACAATGATTATCATCTCTCCGTGAAGCAAAACATCCTCGGAATTGGGTTGAAAGATAGATCTAATGTGCCAAAGGAAGGCAACATGGAAATTCAGTTTCCTGCTCTCAGGGGAAGGAGGGTCGACAGCCCAATGGGTTAATGCACCTACTGCAGCCTCCTATGTGGAGCCTGCAGGCGACGCATGCAGTTGCTGGTGAGATGCTGATACAGGTTCGCCTGCTATGCAGGGGCCCGTGGTCACCTCACAGCACCTCGAGAAGGTGTCCTGTTTGAGTCCCAGGGCAATCATTGTGTCAACCATGACCCGTAGATTACACCTTTTCCCCTCGTTTTTTTCCAATCAATTGGGGCCAGAGAGACAAGCTTTTGTATGGGCCTTACCAAGGCCAGCGTGCAGAAAACAAAGGCGCAACTGTTAGTAGTAACGCAGGTATTGAAGGGGCATTAGCTGTTGGCGGATGGCGCAGGGCAATGCATACCCATTTTCAAATAAAAAAAGTTTTTTTTTTATTAAAAAAAAAATACATGCCCAGGAAATTCCAGACCTTGGATTAGAACTCAGGTCTCCAGCATTCCAAGACCAAGCACTTATCACTTGTGCCACTGGTGGTTGTGCTTCTGAGACTTGCTTTTGGGCGTATATATCTTTCTCCTGCACTCCCCTGTGAGCATACCCATTTGCGTTGTGAAACATGTTCACTGGAGCCTACAAGGATAGAACATCTGGCCCCCCCGCTCCCCCAAATACCAGCTAACTGCAGTGGCCTAGAGGTTAAGTGCTTGCATTACAGCAGCTGGGGGCCTGGGTTCGGGTCCTGCTTTCGGCACATAAACAGAATAGTTGGTCATCTCCTGGTACAGTTGGAGTGGAAGAAAGCGGAGAGGCGGGACTGTGGAAGCGAGGGAGTGCAGGCTAAAGGAAGAGGTGGGGTAGGCTAAAGGGGGAGGTAAGGTCGGATGAAGGGGTCCCTGGGGAGAAGAGGTGAGGCTGGCTGAGTCGGGGGAGGTCTAGAAGGGCATGGGGTAGGGGCCCTGGTAGAGGGAGGAAGAAAGCATAGAGGTGGGGCTGAGGAAGCCAGGAAGAAGGGGTGGTGGGGGCTGTGTAAAAGGAGAGTCCTAAGGTGGGGAAAGGGGCCATTGAGGAGGGCAGAAAAAAGGGTGCCAGTGGTGGGTGGAAAGGACAATGGGCTGACATTTTGTTCTCATCCAGCACTACCCTTTTAGCCTGCATTCCTCCTTTATTCCCTGCACTTCTCAGTCCCACCTCTATGCTTTCTTCCTCCCTCCCTCCCGCAGGGCACCTACCCCATGCCCTTCTCCCCCGACTCCGCCAGCCCCACCTCCTCTCCACAGGGACCCATGCATCCAGCCCTACCTCCCCCTTCAGCCCGCCCCACCTCACCTCACCTCACCTCCTCCTTTAGCCTGCACTCCCTCGCTTCTACCTCCCCCTTCAGCCCGCCCCACCTCACCTCCTCCTTTAGCCTGCACTCCCTCGCTTCCACAGTCCCACCCATCTGCTTGCTTCCACTGCAACTGTACAAGGAAATTACCAACTATTCCGTTTCTGTGCCGAAAGCAGGACTCAAACCCAGGCCCCCAGCGCTGTAACACAAGCACTTAACCTCTAGGCCACTGCAGTTAGCTGGTATTTGGGGGAGCTTGGGGGGGCATGATGTTCTAGCCTCATTTTCTTCAGTGAACATGTTTCACAATGCAAATGGGTATGCTCACAGGGGCATGCAGAAGAAAGACATATAGCCCAAAAGCTGCTTTCAGAAGCACAGCCACCAGTGGCTCCAGTGGGAAGTGATTGGTCTTGGAATGCGCGAGACCTGAGTTCTAATCCTCCTGGGCATGTTTTTTATTTATTTTTGCTGCTTGTTCATGATTTTTAAATGTAAAAACTCTGCACTCAAAAATAAAAATGATTTGACAGACTCTTGCTGTAGCCAGCCTTTCTCACTCTTTGCCCTGGGGGAGAACAACCCAATCACCCCTTCAGCCCCTCTTACTCGTCTCACAGCACCTCCCATAAGCGAGGAATGCAACTTTTGTTGGTAGATTTCCTTCATGAGGCTTAGCTAGGCCTGCATTCCTTTTCAAAGGGCCATAGAAGAGAGCAAAAAAGGAGAAGGCAGAATAGAGCATGAAATAGGTGGAAGACAAGGGGTCAGGGGGGTTGGCAGTAAAAGAAACAGGGCCTGGCCTGGCAGAGAGTTAGAAGTTAGGGAACACAATGAGCGAGGGAGGAGGAAAGATGCCTCAGGCATTGAGCTCTCGGACTCTTCCCCACCGTGCCTGCAGAAAGAGCCTTCTCCCGAATGGATACATTTGCCTGGAGAGCCCAGAACTAATTTCAGTTAGCCAGAGGGTAAACAGAGGCCAGGGAGAGGTGCACGCCCCTCCATTTGACTAGGCTTCTGGGGCTTCTGGGAGGAAAAAAGGCATCAGTATTCCAGCAAGATCATCGTCACCAAGGCCACCATCACTAGGGGATTACAGAGCATGCTGTGACACTCTCCGGGGCCTGGTTGGCCAGGCTTATGTTGAAGAGCACATATCCTAACCCTAAGCTACCTGGGTGGCTGCACCATAGGGGCTGCACCGGATATAGGGCTGTGCCCGTAAGGGCTGTGGTCGCGTTTGGGAGCGTTAGGGACGCGTGGAGGCCGCAGGGCGCAGACCTCTGCCCATTTCCCTCCAGGATTAGGCCCTGATTCTCAGGCGTGGAGCCAGCCACTCCAAAACTGGCAGAAAGCAGCCCTCTCACCCCCAGGGCAAAGAGTGGGAAAGGCTGGTTACATCAAGTGTCTTTCAAATCTTTCACTTTCGAGAGCAGAGTGTTTACATTTTGGAATCATGAACAAGCAGCAATAGGAAAGCATACAGTATCAGAGGACAGAACACTGCCCTGCGCATATCAGTACACCCCAATGACAAAGTCAAAGATTTAAATGACCTGCTTAGCTATGAGTGGCTGACACCTCACAATGATTATCATCTCTCCGTGAAGCAAAACATCCTCGGAATTGGGTTGAAAGATAGATCTAATGTGCCAAAGGAAGGCAACATGGAAATTCAGTTTCCTGCTCTCAGGGGAAGGAGGGTCGACAGCCCAATGGGTTAATGCACCTACTGCAGCCTCCTATGTGGAGCCTGCAGGCGACGCATGCAGTTGCTGGTGAGATGCTGATACAGGTTCGCCTGCTATGCAGGGGCCCGTGGTCACCTCACAGCACCTCGAGAAGGTGTCCTGTTTGAGTCCCAGGGCAATCATTGTGTCAACCATGACCCGTAGATTACACCTTTTCCCCTCGTTTTTTTCCAATCAATTGGGGCCAGAGAGACAAGCTTTTGTATGGGCCTTACCAAGGCCAGCGTGCAGAAAACAAAGGCGCAACTGTTAGTAGTAACGCAGGTATTGAAGGGGCATTAGCTGTTGGCGGATGGCGCAGGGCAATGCATACCCATTTTCAAATAAAAAAAGTTTTTTTTTTATTAAAAAAAAAATACATGCCCAGGAAATTCCAGACCTTGGATTAGAACTCAGGTCTCCAGCATTCCAAGACCAAGCACTTATCACTTGTGCCACTGGTGGTTGTGCTTCTGAGACTTGCTTTTGGGCGTATATATCTTTCTCCTGCACTCCCCTGTGAGCATACCCATTTGCGTTGTGAAACATGTTCACTGGAGCCTACAAGGATAGAACATCTGGCCCCCCCGCTCCCCCAAATACCAGCTAACTGCAGTGGCCTAGAGGTTAAGTGCTTGCATTACAGCAGCTGGGGGCCTGGGTTCGGGTCCTGCTTTCGGCACATAAACAGAATAGTTGGTCATCTCCTGGTACAGTTGGAGTGGAAGAAAGCGGAGAGGCGGGACTGTGGAAGCGAGGGAGTGCAGGCTAAAGGAAGAGGTGGGGTAGGCTAAAGGGGGAGGTAAGGTCGGATGAAGGGGTCCCTGGGGAGAAGAGGTGAGGCTGGCTGAGTCGGGGGAGGTCTAGAAGGGCATGGGGTAGGGGCCCTGGTAGAGGGAGGAAGAAAGCATAGAGGTGGGGCTGAGGAAGCCAGGAAGAAGGGGTGGTGGGGGCTGTGTAAAAGGAGAGTCCTAAGGTGGGGAAAGGGGCCATTGAGGAGGGCAGAAAAAAGGGTGCCAGTGGTGGGTGGAAAGGACAATGGGCTGACATTTTGTTCTCATCCAGCACTACCCTTTTAGCCTGCATTCCTCCTTTATTCCCTGCACTTCTCAGTCCCACCTCTATGCTTTCTTCCTCCCTCCCTCCCGCAGGGCACCTACCCCATGCCCTTCTCCCCCGACTCCGCCAGCCCCACCTCCTCTCCACAGGGACCCATGCATCCAGCCCTACCTCCCCCTTCAGCCCGCCCCACCTCACCTCACCTCCTCCTTTAGCCTGCACTCCCTCGCTTCTACCTCCCCCTTCAGCCCGCCCCACCTCACCTCCTCCTTTAGCCTGCACTCCCTCGCTTCCACAGTCCCACCCATCTGCTTGCTTCCACTGCAACTGTACAAGGAGATTACCAACTATTCCGTTTCTGTGCCGAAAGCAGGACTCAAACCCAGGCCCCCAGCGCTGTAACACAAGCACTTAACCTCTAGGCCACTGCAGTTAGCTGGTATTTGGGGGAGCTTGGGGGGGCATGATGTTCTAGCCTCATTTTCTTCAGTGAACATGTTTCACAATGCAAATGGGTATGCTCACAGGGGCATGCAGAAGAAAGACATATAGCCCAAAAGCTGCTTTCAGAAGCACAGCCACCAGTGGCTCCAGTGGGAAGTGATTGGTCTTGGAATGCGCGAGACCTGAGTTCTAATCCTCCTGGGCATGTTTTTTATTTATTTTTGCTGCTTGTTCATGATTTTTAAATGTAAAAACTCTGCACTCAAAAATAAAAATGATTTGACAGACTCTTGCTGTAGCCAGCCTTTCTCACTCTTTGCCCTGGGGGAGAACAACCCAATCACCCCTTCAGCCCCTCTTACTCGTCTCACAGCACCTCCCATAAGCGAGGAATGCATCTTTTGTTGGTAGATTTCCTTCATGAGGCTTAGCTAGGCCTGCATTCCTTTTCAAAGGGCCATAGAAGAGAGCAAAAAAGGAGAAGGCAGAATAGAGCATGAAATAGGTGGAAGACAAGGGGTCAGGGGGGTTGGCAGTAAAAGAAACAGGGCCTGGCCTGGCAGAGAGTTAGAAGTTAGGGAACACAATGAGCGAGGGAGGAGGAAAGATGCCTCAGGCATTGAGCTCTCGGACTCTTCCCCACCGTGCCTGCAGAAAGAGCCTTCTCCCGAATGGATACATTTGCCTGGAGAGCCCAGAACTAATTTCAGTTAGCCAGAGGGTAAACAGAGGCCAGGGAGAGGTGCACGCCCCTCCATTTGACTAGGCTTCTGGGGCTTCTGGGAGGAAAAAAGGCATCAGTATTCCAGCAAGATCATCGTCACCAAGGCCACCATCACTAGGGGATTACAGAGCATGCTGTGACACTCTCCGGGGCCTGGTTGGCCAGGCTTATGTTGAAGAGCACATATCCTAACCCTAAGCTACCTGGGTGGCTGCACCATAGGGGCTGCACCGGATATAGGGCTGTGCCCGTAAGGGCTGTGGTCGCGTTTGGGAGCGTTAGGGACGCGTGGAGGCCGCAGGGCGCAGACCTCTGCCCATTTCCCTCCAGGATTAGGCCCTGATTCTCAGGCGTGGAGCCAGCCACTCCAAAACTGGCAGAAAGCAGCCCTCTCACCCCCAGGGCAAAGAGTGGGAAAGGCTGGTTACATCAAGTGTCTTTCAAATCTTTCACTTTCGAGAGCAGAGTGTTTACATTTTGGAATCATGAACAAGCAGCAATAGGAAAGCATACAGTATCAGAGGACAGAACACTGCCCTGCGCATATCAGTACACCCCAATGACAAAGTCAAAGATTTAAATGACCTGCTTAGCTATGAGTGGCTGACACCTCACAATGATTATCATCTCTCCGTGAAGCAAAACATCCTCGGAATTGGGTTGAAAGATAGATCTAATGTGCCAAAGGAAGGCAACATGGAAATTCAGTTTCCTGCTCTCAGGGGAAGGAGGGTCGACAGCCCAATGGGTTAATGCACCTACTGCAGCCTCCTATGTGGAGCCTGCAGGCGACGCATGCAGTTGCTGGTGAGATGCTGATACAGGTTCGCCTGCTATGCAGGGGCCCGTGGTCACCTCACAGCACCTCGAGAAGGTGTCCTGTTTGAGTCCCAGGGCAATCATTGTGTCAACCATGACCCGTAGATTACACCTTTTCCCCTCGTTTTTTTCCAATCAATTGGGGCCAGAGAGACAAGCTTTTGTATGGGCCTTACCAAGGCCAGCGTGCAGAAAACAAAGGCGCAACTGTTAGTAGTAACGCAGGTATTGAAGGGGCATTAGCTGTTGGCGGATGGCGCAGGGCAATGCATACCCATTTTCAAATAAAAAAAGGTTTTTTTTTATTAAAAAAAAAATACATGCCCAGGAAATTCCAGACCTTGGATTAGAACTCAGGTCTCCAGCATTCCAAGACCAAGCACTTATCACTTGTGCCACTGGTGGTTGTGCTTCTGAGACTTGCTTTTGGGCGTATATATCTTTCTCCTGCACTCCCCTGTGAGCATACCCATTTGCGTTGTGAAACATGTTCACTGGAGCCTACAAGGATAGAACATCTGGCCCCCCCGCTCCCCCAAATACCAGCTAACTGCAGTGGCCTAGAGGTTAAGTGCTTGCATTACAGCAGCTGGGGGCCTGGGTTCGGGTCCTGCTTTCGGCACATAAACAGAATAGTTGGTCATCTCCTGGTACAGTTGGAGTGGAAGAAAGCGGAGAGGCGGGACTGTGGAAGCGAGGGAGTGCAGGCTAAAGGAAGAGGTGGGGTAGGCTAAAGGGGGAGGTAAGGTCGGATGAAGGGGTCCCTGGGGAGAAGAGGTGAGGCTGGCTGAGTCGGGGGAGGTCTAGAAGGGCATGGGGTAGGGGCCCTGGTAGAGGGAGGAAGAAAGCATAGAGGTGGGGCTGAGGAAGCCAGGAAGAAGGGGTGGTGGGGGCTGTGTAAAAGGAGAGTCCTAAGGTGGGGAAAGGGGCCATTGAGGAGGGCAGAAAAAAGGGTGCCAGTGGTGGGTGGAAAGGACAATGGGCTGACATTTTGTTCTCATCCAGCACTACCCTTTTAGCCTGCATTCCTCCTTTATTCCCTGCACTTCTCAGTCCCACCTCTATGCTTTCTTCCTCCCTCCCTCCCGCAGGGCACCTACCCCATGCCCTTCTCCCCCGACTCCGCCAGCCCCACCTCCTCTCCACAGGGACCCATGCATCCAGCCCTACCTCCCCCTTCAGCCCGCCCCACCTCACCTCACCTCACCTCCTCCTTTAGCCTGCACTCCCTCGCTTCTACCTCCCCCTTCAGCCCGCCCCACCTCACCTCCTCCTTTAGCCTGCACTCCCTCGCTTCCACAGTCCCACCCATCTGCTTGCTTCCACTGCAACTGTACAAGGAAATTACCAACTATTCCGTTTCTGTGCCGAAAGCAGGACTCAAACCCAGGCCCCCAGCGCTGTAACACAAGCACTTAACCTCTAGGCCACTGCAGTTAGCTGGTATTTGGGGGAGCTTGGGGGGGCATGATGTTCTAGCCTCATTTTCTTCAGTGAACATGTTTCACAATGCAAATGGGTATGCTCACAGGGGCATGCAGAAGAAAGACATATAGCCCAAAAGCTGCTTTCAGAAGCACAGCCACCAGTGGCTCCAGTGGGAAGTGATTGGTCTTGGAATGCGCGAGACCTGAGTTCTAATCCTCCTGGGCATGTTTTTTATTTATTTTTGCTGCTTGTTCATGATTTTTAAATGTAAAAACTCTGCACTCAAAAATAAAAATGATTTGACAGACTCTTGCTGTAGCCAGCCTTTCTCACTCTTTGCCCTGGGGGAGAACAACCCAATCACCCCTTCAGCCCCTCTTACTCGTCTCACAGCACCTCCCATAAGCGAGGAATGCATCTTTTGTTGGTAGATTTCCTTCATGAGGCTTAGCTAGGCCTGCATTCCTTTTCAAAGGGCCATAGAAGAGAGCAAAAAAGGAGAAGGCAGAATAGAGCATGAAATAGGTGGAAGACAAGGGGTCAGGGGGGTTGGCAGTAAAAGAAACAGGGCCTGGCCTGGCAGAGAGTTAGAAGTTAGGGAACACAATGAGCGAGGGAGGAGGAAAGATGCCTCAGGCATTGAGCTCTCGGACTCTTCCCCACCGTGCCTGCAGAAAGAGCCTTCTCCCGAATGGATACATTTGCCTGGAGAGCCCAGAACTAATTTCAGTTAGCCAGAGGGTAAACAGAGGCCAGGGAGAGGTGCACGCCCCTCCATTTGACTAGGCTTCTGGGGCTTCTGGGAGGAAAAAAGGCATCAGTATTCCAGCAAGATCATCGTCACCAAGGCCACCATCACTAGGGGATTACAGAGCATGCTGTGACACTCTCCGGGGCCTGGTTGGCCAGGCTTATGTTGAAGAGCACATATCCTAACCCTAAGCTACCTGGGTGGCTGCACCATAGGGGCTGCACCGGATATAGGGCTGTGCCCGTAAGGGCTGTGGTCGCGTTTGGGAGCGTTAGGGACGCGTGGAGGCCGCAGGGCGCAGACCTCTGCCCATTTCCCTCCAGGATTAGGCCCTGATTCTCAGGCGTGGAGCCAGCCACTCCAAAACTGGCAGAAAGCAGCCCTCTCACCCCCAGGGCAAAGAGTGGGAAAGGCTGGTTACATCAAGTGTCTTTCAAATCTTTCACTTTCGAGAGCAGAGTGTTTACATTTAGGAATCATGAACAAGCAGCAATAGGAAAGCATACAGTATCAGAGGACAGAACACTGCCCTGCGCATATCAGTACACCCCAATGACAAAGTCAAAGATTTAAATGACCTGCTTAGCTATGAGTGGCTGACACCTCACAATGATTATCATCTCTCCGTGAAGCAAAACATCCTCGGAATTGGGTTGAAAGATAGATCTAATGTGCCAAAGGAAGGCAACATGGAAATTCAGTTTCCTGCTCTCAGGGGAAGGAGGGTCGACAGCCCAATGGGTTAATGCACCTACTGCAGCCTCCTATGTGGAGCCTGCAGGCGACGCATGCAGTTGCTGGTGAGATGCTGATACAGGTTCGCCTGCTATGCAGGGGCCCGTGGTCACCTCACAGCACCTCGAGAAGGTGTCCTGTTTGAGTCCCAGGGCAATCATTGTGTCAACCATGACCCGTAGATTACACCTTTTCCCCTCGTTTTTTTCCAATCAATTGGGGCCAGAGAGACAAGCTTTTGTATGGGCCTTACCAAGGCCAGCGTGCAGAAAACAAAGGCGCAACTGTTAGTAGTAACGCAGGTATTGAAGGGGCATTAGCTGTTGGCGGATGGCGCAGGGCAATGCATACCCATTTTCAAATAAAAAAAGGTTTTTTTTTATTAAAAAAAAAATACATGCCCAGGAAATTCCAGACCTTGGATTAGAACTCAGGTCTCCAGCATTCCAAGACCAAGCACTTATCACTTGTGCCACTGGTGGTTGTGCTTCTGAGACTTGCTTTTGGGCGTATATATCTTTCTCCTGCACTCCCCTGTGAGCATACCCATTTGCGTTGTGAAACATGTTCACTGGAGCCTACAAGGATAGAACATCTGGCCCCCCCGCTCCCCCAAATACCAGCTAACTGCAGTGGCCTAGAGGTTAAGTGCTTGCATTACAGCAGCTGGGGGCCTGGGTTCGGGTCCTGCTTTCGGCACATAAACAGAATAGTTGGTCATCTCCTGGTACAGTTGGAGTGGAAGAAAGCGGAGAGGCGGGACTGTGGAAGCGAGGGAGTGCAGGCTAAAGGAAGAGGTGGGGTAGGCTAAAGGGGGAGGTAAGGTCGGATGAAGGGGTCCCTGGGGAGAAGAGGTGAGGCTGGCTGAGTCGGGGGAGGTCTAGAAGGGCATGGGGTAGGGGCCCTGGTAGAGGGAGGAAGAAAGCATAGAGGTGGGGCTGAGGAAGCCAGGAAGAAGGGGTGGTGGGGGCTGTGTAAAAGGAGAGTCCTAAGGTGGGGAAAGGGGCCATTGAGGAGGGCAGAAAAAAGGGTGCCAGTGGTGGGTGGAAAGGACAATGGGCTGACATTTTGTTCTCATCCAGCACTACCCTTTTAGCCTGCATTCCTCCTTTATTCCCTGCACTTCTCAGTCCCACCTCTATGCTTTCTTCCTCCCTCCCTCCCGCAGGGCACCTACCCCATGCCCTTCTCCCCCGACTCCGCCAGCCCCACCTCCTCTCCACAGGGACCCATGCATCCAGCCCTACCTCCCCCTTCAGCCCGCCCCACCTCACCTCACCTCACCTCCTCCTTTAGCCTGCACTCCCTCGCTTCTACCTCCCCCTTCAGCCCGCCCCACCTCACCTCCTCCTTTAGCCTGCACTCCCTCGCTTCCACAGTCCCACCCATCTGCTTGCTTCCACTGCAACTGTACAAGGAAATTACCAACTATTCCGTTTCTGTGCCGAAAGCAGGACTCAAACCCAGGCCCCCAGCGCTGTAACACAAGCACTTAACCTCTAGGCCACTGCAGTTAGCTGGTATTTGGGGGAGCTTGGGGGGGCATGATGTTCTAGCCTCATTTTCTTCAGTGAACATGTTTCACAATGCAAATGGGTATGCTCACAGGGGCATGCAGAAGAAAGACATATAGCCCAAAAGCTGCTTTCAGAAGCACAGCCACCAGTGGCTCCAGTGGGAAGTGATTGGTCTTGGAATGCGCGAGACCTGAGTTCTAATCCTCCTGGGCATGTTTTTTATTTATTTTTGCTGCTTGTTCATGATTTTTAAATGTAAAAACTCTGCACTCAAAAATAAAAATGATTTGACAGACTCTTGCTGTAGCCAGCCTTTCTCACTCTTTGCCCTGGGGGAGAACAACCCAATCACCCCTTCAGCCCCTCTTACTCGTCTCACAGCACCTCCCATAAGCGAGGAATGCATCTTTTGTTGGTAGATTTCCTTCATGAGGCTTAGCTAGGCCTGCATTCCTTTTCAAAGGGCCATAGAAGAGAGCAAAAAAGGAGAAGGCAGAATAGAGCATGAAATAGGTGGAAGACAAGGGGTCAGGGGGGTTGGCAGTAAAAGAAACAGGGCCTGGCCTGGCAGAGAGTTAGAAGTTAGGGAACACAATGAGCGAGGGAGGAGGAAAGATGCCTCAGGCATTGAGCTCTCGGACTCTTCCCCACCGTGCCTGCAGAAAGAGCCTTCTCCCGAATGGATACATTTGCCTGGAGAGCCCAGAACTAATTTCAGTTAGCCAGAGGGTAAACAGAGGCCAGGGAGAGGTGCACGCCCCTCCATTTGACTAGGCTTCTGGGGCTTCTGGGAGGAAAAAAGGCATCAGTATTCCAGCAAGATCATCGTCACCAAGGCCACCATCACTAGGGGATTACAGAGCATGCTGTGACACTCTCCGGGGCCTGGTTGGCCAGGCTTATGTTGAAGAGCACATATCCTAACCCTAAGCTACCTGGGTGGCTGCACCATAGGGGCTGCACCGGATATAGGGCTGTGCCCGTAAGGGCTGTGGTCGCGTTTGGGAGCGTTAGGGACGCGTGGAGGCCGCAGGGCGCAGACCTCTGCCCATTTCCCTCCAGGATTAGGCCCTGATTCTCAGGCGTGGAGCCAGCCACTCCAAAACTGGCAGAAAGCAGCCCTCTCACCCCCAGGGCAAAGAGTGGGAAAGGCTGGTTACATCAAGTGTCTTTCAAATCTTTCACTTTCGAGAGCAGAGTGTTTACATTTTGGAATCATGAACAAGCAGCAATAGGAAAGCATACAGTATCAGAGGACAGAACACTGCCCTGCGCATATCAGTACACCCCAATGACAAAGTCAAAGATTTAAATGACCTGCTTAGCTATGAGTGGCTGACACCTCACAATGATTATCATCTCTCCGTGAAGCAAAACATCCTCGGAATTGGGTTGAAAGATAGATCTAATGTGCCAAAGGAAGGCAACATGGAAATTCAGTTTCCTGCTCTCAGGGGAAGGAGGGTCGACAGCCCAATGGGTTAATGCACCTACTGCAGCCTCCTATGTGGAGCCTGCAGGCGACGCATGCAGTTGCTGGTGAGATGCTGATACAGGTTCGCCTGCTATGCAGGGGCCCGTGGTCACCTCACAGCACCTCGAGAAGGTGTCCTGTTTGAGTCCCAGGGCAATCATTGTGTCAACCATGACCCGTAGATTACACCTTTTCCCCTCGTTTTTTTCCAATCAATTGGGGCCAGAGAGACAAGCTTTTGTATGGGCCTTACCAAGGCCAGCGTGCAGAAAACAAAGGCGCAACTGTTAGTAGTAACGCAGGTATTGAAGGGGCATTAGCTGTTGGCGGATGGCGCAGGGCAATGCATACCCATTTTCAAATAAAAAAAGTTTTTTTTTTATTAAAAAAAAAATACATGCCCAGGAAATTCCAGACCTTGGATTAGAACTCAGGTCTCCAGCATTCCAAGACCAAGCACTTATCACTTGTGCCACTGGTGGTTGTGCTTCTGAGACTTGCTTTTGGGCGTATATATCTTTCTCCTGCACTCCCCTGTGAGCATACCCATTTGCGTTGTGAAACATGTTCACTGGAGCCTACAAGGATAGAACATCTGGCCCCCCCGCTCCCCCAAATACCAGCTAACTGCAGTGGCCTAGAGGTTAAGTGCTTGCATTACAGCAGCTGGGGGCCTGGGTTCGGGTCCTGCTTTCGGCACATAAACAGAATAGTTGGTCATCTCCTGGTACAGTTGGAGTGGAAGAAAGCGGAGAGGCGGGACTGTGGAAGCGAGGGAGTGCAGGCTAAAGGAAGAGGTGGGGTAGGCTAAAGGGGGAGGTAAGGTCGGATGAAGGGGTCCCTGGGGAGAAGAGGTGAGGCTGGCTGAGTCGGGGGAGGTCTAGAAGGGCATGGGGTAGGGGCCCTGGTAGAGGGAGGAAGAAAGCATAGAGGTGGGGCTGAGGAAGCCAGGAAGAAGGGGTGGTGGGGGCTGTGTAAAAGGAGAGTCCTAAGGTGGGGAAAGGGGCCATTGAGGAGGGCAGAAAAAAGGGTGCCAGTGGTGGGTGGAAAGGACAATGGGCTGACATTTTGTTCTCATCCAGCACTACCCTTTTAGCCTGCATTCCTCCTTTATTCCCTGCACTTCTCAGTCCCACCTCTATGCTTTCTTCCTCCCTCCCTCCCGCAGGGCACCTACCCCATGCCCTTCTCCCCCGACTCCGCCAGCCCCACCTCCTCTCCACAGGGACCCATGCATCCAGCCCTACCTCCCCCTTCAGCCCGCCCCACCTCACCTCACCTCACCTCCTCCTTTAGCCTGCACTCCCTCGCTTCTACCTCCCCCTTCAGCCCGCCCCACCTCACCTCCTCCTTTAGCCTGCACTCCCTCGCTTCCACAGTCCCACCCATCTGCTTGCTTCCACTGCAACTGTACAAGGAAATTACCAACTATTCCGTTTCTGTGCCGAAAGCAGGACTCAAACCCAGGCCCCCAGCGCTGTAACACAAGCACTTAACCTCTAGGCCACTGCAGTTAGCTGGTATTTGGGGGAGCTTGGGGGGGCATGATGTTCTAGCCTCATTTTCTTCAGTGAACATGTTTCACAATGCAAATGGGTATGCTCACAGGGGCATGCAGAAGAAAGACATATAGCCCAAAAGCTGCTTTCAGAAGCACAGCCACCAGTGGCTCCAGTGGGAAGTGATTGGTCTTGGAATGCGCGAGACCTGAGTTCTAATCCTCCTGGGCATGTTTTTTATTTATTTTTGCTGCTTGTTCATGATTTTTAAATGTAAAAACTCTGCACTCAAAAATAAAAATGATTTGACAGACTCTTGCTGTAGCCAGCCTTTCTCACTCTTTGCCCTGGGGGAGAACAACCCAATCACCCCTTCAGCCCCTCTTACTCGTCTCACAGCACCTCCCATAAGCGAGGAATGCAACTTTTGTTGGTAGATTTCCTTCATGAGGCTTAGCTAGGCCTGCATTCCTTTTCAAAGGGCCATAGAAGAGAGCAAAAAAGGAGAAGGCAGAATAGAGCATGAAATAGGTGGAAGACAAGGGGTCAGGGGGGTTGGCAGTAAAAGAAACAGGGCCTGGCCTGGCAGAGAGTTAGAAGTTAGGGAACACAATGAGCGAGGGAGGAGGAAAGATGCCTCAGGCATTGAGCTCTCGGACTCTTCCCCACCGTGCCTGCAGAAAGAGCCTTCTCCCGAATGGATACATTTGCCTGGAGAGCCCAGAACTAATTTCAGTTAGCCAGAGGGTAAACAGAGGCCAGGGAGAGGTG
This sequence comes from Ambystoma mexicanum, assembly GCF_040938575.1. Lineage (NCBI taxonomy): Eukaryota > Metazoa > Chordata > Amphibia > Caudata > Ambystomatidae > Ambystoma > Ambystoma mexicanum. Next base: position 184,038 of record NW_027182373.1, read on the forward strand.
CACGCCCCTCCATTTGACTAGGCTTCTGGGGCTTCTGGGAGGAAAAAAGGCATCAGTATTCCAGCAAGATCATCGTCACCAAGGCCACCATCACTAGGGGATTACAGAGCATGCTGTGACACTCTCCGGGGCCTGGTTGGCCAGGCTTATGTTGAAGAGCACATATCCTAACCCTAAGCTACCTGGGTGGCTGCACCATAGGGGCTGCACCGGATATAGGGCTGTGCCCGTAAGGGCTGTGGTCGCGTTTGGGAGCGTTAGGGACGCGTGGAGGCCGCAGGGCGCAGACCTCTGCCCATTTCCCTCCAGGATTAGGCCCTGATTCTCAGGCGTGGAGCCAGCCACTCCAAAACTGGCAGAAAGCAGCCCTCTCACCCCCAGGGCAAAGAGTGGGAAAGGCTGGTTACATCAAGTGTCTTTCAAATCTTTCACTTTCGAGAGCAGAGTGTTTACATTTTGGAATCATGAACAAGCAGCAATAGGAAAGCATACAGTATCAGAGGACAGAACACTGCCCTGCGCATATCAGTACACCCCAATGACAAAGTCAAAGATTTAAATGACCTGCTTAGCTATGAGTGGCTGACACCTCACAATGATTATCATCTCTCCGTGAAGCAAAACATCCTCGGAATTGGGTTGAAAGATAGATCTAATGTGCCAAAGGAAGGCAACATGGAAATTCAGTTTCCTGCTCTCAGGGGAAGGAGGGTCGACAGCCCAATGGGTTAATGCACCTACTGCAGCCTCCTATGTGGAGCCTGCAGGCGACGCATGCAGTTGCTGGTGAGATGCTGATACAGGTTCGCCTGCTATGCAGGGGCCCGTGGTCACCTCACAGCACCTCGAGAAGGTGTCCTGTTTGAGTCCCAGGGCAATCATTGTGTCAACCATGACCCGTAGATTACACCTTTTCCCCTCGTTTTTTTCCAATCAATTGGGGCCAGAGAGACAAGCTTTTGTATGGGCCTTACCAAGGCCAGCGTGCAGAAAACAAAGGCGCAACTGTTAGTAGTAACGCAGGTATTGAAGGGGCATTAGCTGTTGGCGGATGGCGCAGGGCAATGCATACCCATTTTCAAATAAAAAAAGTTTTTTTTTTATTAAAAAAAAAATACATGCCCAGGAAATTCCAGACCTTGGATTAGAACTCAGGTCTCCAGCATTCCAAGACCAAGCACTTATCACTTGTGCCACTGGTGGTTGTGCTTCTGAGACTTGCTTTTGGGCGTATATATCTTTCTCCTGCACTCCCCTGTGAGCATACCCATTTGCGTTGTGAAACATGTTCACTGGAGCCTACAAGGATAGAACATCTGGCCCCCCCGCTCCCCCAAATACCAGCTAACTGCAGTGGTCTAGAGGTTAAGTGCTTGCATTACAGCAGCTGGGGGCCTGGGTTCGGGTCCTGCTTTCGGCACATAAACAGAATAGTTGGTCATCTCCTGGTACAGTTGGAGTGGAAGAAAGCGGAGAGGCGGGACTGTGGAAGCGAGGGAGTGCAGGCTAAAGGAAGAGGTGGGGTAGGCTAAAGGGGGAGGTAAGGTCGGATGAAGGGGTCCCTGGGGAGAAGAGGTGAGGCTGGCTGAGTCGGGGGAGGTCTAGAAGGGCATGGGGTAGGGGCCCTGGTAGAGGGAGGAAGAAAGCATAGAGGTGGGGCTGAGGAAGCCAGGAAGAAGGGGTGGTGGGGGCTGTGTAAAAGGAGAGTCCTAAGGTGGGGAAAGGGGCCATTGAGGAGGGCAGAAAAAAGGGTGCCAGTGGTGGGTGGAAAGGACAATGGGCTGACATTTTGTTCTCATCCAGCACTACCCTTTTAGCCTGCATTCCTCCTTTATTCCCTGCACTTCTCAGTCCCACCTCTATGCTTTCTTCCTCCCTCCCTCCCGCAGGGCACCTACCCCATGCCCTTCTCCCCCGACTCCGCCAGCCCCACCTCCTCTCCACAGGGACCCATGCATCCAGCCCTACCTCCCCCTTCAGCCCGCCCCACCTCACCTCACCTCACCTCCTCCTTTAGCCTGCACTCCCTCGCTTCTACCTCCCCCTTCAGCCCGCCCCACCTCACCTCCTCCTTTAGCCTGCACTCCCTCGCTTCCACAGTCCCACCCATCTGCTTGCTTCCACTGCAACTGTACAAGGAAATTACCAACTATTCCGTTTCTGTGCCGAAAGCAGGACTCAAACCCAGGCCCCCAGCGCTGTAACACAAGCACTTAACCTCTAGGCCACTGCAGTTAGCTGGTATTTGGGGGAGCTTGGGGGGGCATGATGTTCTAGCCTCATTTTCTTCAGTGAACATGTTTCACAATGCAAATGGGTATGCTCACAGGGGCATGCAGAAGAAAGACATATAGCCCAAAAGCTGCTTTCAGAAGCACAGCCACCAGTGGCTCCAGTGGGAAGTGATTGGTCTTGGAATGCGCGAGACCTGAGTTCTAATCCTCCTGGGCATGTTTTTTATTTATTTTTGCTGCTTGTTCATGATTTTTAAATGTAAAAACTCTGCACTCAAAAATAAAAATGATTTGACAGACTCTTGCTGTAGCCAGCCTTTCTCACTCTTTGCCCTGGGGGAGAACAACCCAATCACCCCTTCAGCCCCTCTTACTCGTCTCACAGCACCTCCCATAAGCGAGGAATGCAACTTTTGTTGGTAGATTTCCTTCATGAGGCTTAGCTAGGCCTGCATTCCTTTTCAAAGGGCCATAGAAGAGAGCAAAAAAGGAGAAGGCAGAATAGAGCATGAAATAGGTGGAAGACAAGGGGTCAGGGGGGTTGGCAGTAAAAGAAACAGGGCCTGGCCTGGCAGAGAGTTAGAAGTTAGGGAACACAATGAGCGAGGGAGGAGGAAAGATGCCTCAGGCATTGAGCTCTCGGACTCTTCCCCACCGTGCCTGCAGAAAGAGCCTTCTCCCGAATGGATACATTTGCCTGGAGAGCCCAGAACTAATTTCAGTTAGCCAGAGGGTAAACAGAGGCCAGGGAGAGGTGCACGCCCCTCCATTTGACTAGGCTTCTGGGGCTTCTGGGAGGAAAAAAGGCATCAGTATTCCAGCAAGATCATCGTCACCAAGGCCACCATCACTAGGGGATTACAGAGCATGCTGTGACACTCTCCGGGGCCTGGTTGGCCAGGCTTATGTTGAAGAGCACATATCCTAACCCTAAGCTACCTGGGTGGCTGCACCATAGGGGCTGCACCGGATATAGGGCTGTGCCCGTAAGGGCTGTGGTCGCGTTTGGGAGCGTTAGGGACGCGTGGAGGCCGCAGGGCGCAGACCTCTGCCCATTTCCCTCCAGGATTAGGCCCTGATTCTCAGGCGTGGAGCCAGCCACTCCAAAACTGGCAGAAAGCAGCCCTCTCACCCCCAGGGCAAAGAGTGGGAAAGGCTGGTTACATCAAGTGTCTTTCAAATCTTTCACTTTCGAGAGCAGAGTGTTTACATTTTGGAATCATGAACAAGCAGCAATAGGAAAGCATACAGTATCAGAGGACAGAACACTGCCCTGCGCATATCAGTACACCCCAATGACAAAGTCAAAGATTTAAATGACCTGCTTAGCTATGAGTGGCTGACACCTCACAATGATTATCATCTCTCCGTGAAGCAAAACATCCTCGGAATTGGGTTGAAAGATAGATCTAATGTGCCAAAGGAAGGCAACATGGAAATTCAGTTTCCTGCTCTCAGGGGAAGGAGGGTCGACAGCCCAATGGGTTAATGCACCTACTGCAGCCTCCTATGTGGAGCCTGCAGGCGACGCATGCAGTTGCTGGTGAGATGCTGATACAGGTTCGCCTGCTATGCAGGGGCCCGTGGTCACCTCACAGCACCTCGAGAAGGTGTCCTGTTTGAGTCCCAGGGCAATCATTGTGTCAACCATGACCCGTAGATTACACCTTTTCCCCTCGTTTTTTTCCAATCAATTGGGGCCAGAGAGACAAGCTTTTGTATGGGCCTTACCAAGGCCAGCGTGCAGAAAACAAAGGCGCAACTGTTAGTAGTAACGCAGGTATTGAAGGGGCATTAGCTGTTGGCGGATGGCGCAGGGCAATGCATACCCATTTTCAAATAAAAAAAGTTTTTTTTTTATTAAAAAAAAAATACATGCCCAGGAAATTCCAGACCTTGGATTAGAACTCAGGTCTCCAGCATTCCAAGACCAAGCACTTATCACTTGTGCCACTGGTGGTTGTGCTTCTGAGACTTGCTTTTGGGCGTATATATCTTTCTCCTGCACTCCCCTGTGAGCATACCCATTTGCGTTGTGAAACATGTTCACTGGAGCCTACAAGGATAGAACATCTGGCCCCCCCGCTCCCCCAAATACCAGCTAACTGCAGTGGCCTAGAGGTTAAGTGCTTGCATTACAGCAGCTGGGGGCCTGGGTTCGGGTCCTGCTTTCGGCACATAAACAGAATAGTTGGTCATCTCCTGGTACAGTTGGAGTGGAAGAAAGCGGAGAGGCGGGACTGTGGAAGCGAGGGAGTGCAGGCTAAAGGAAGAGGTGGGGTAGGCTAAAGGGGGAGGTAAGGTCGGATGAAGGGGTCCCTGGGGAGAAGAGGTGAGGCTGGCTGAGTCGGGGGAGGTCTAGAAGGGCATGGGGTAGGGGCCCTGGTAGAGGGAGGAAGAAAGCATAGAGGTGGGGCTGAGGAAGCCAGGAAGAAGGGGTGGTGGGGGCTGTGTAAAAGGAGAGTCCTAAGGTGGGGAAAGGGGCCATTGAGGAGGGCAGAAAAAAGGGTGCCAGTGGTGGGTGGAAAGGACAATGGGCTGACATTTTGTTCTCATCCAGCACTACCCTTTTAGCCTGCATTCCTCCTTTATTCCCTGCACTTCTCAGTCCCACCTCTATGCTTTCTTCCTCCCTCCCTCCCGCAGGGCACCTACCCCATGCCCTTCTCCCCCGACTCCGCCAGCCCCACCTCCTCTCCACAGGGACCCATGCATCCAGCCCTACCTCCCCCTTCAGCCCGCCCCACCTCACCTCACCTCACCTCCTCCTTTAGCCTGCACTCCCTCGCTTCTACCTCCCCCTTCAGCCCGCCCCACCTCACCTCCTCCTTTAGCCTGCACTCCCTCGCTTCCACAGTCCCACCCATCTGCTTGCTTCCACTGCAACTGTACAAGGAAATTACCAACTATTCCGTTTCTGTGCCGAAAGCAGGACTCAAACCCAGGCCCCCAGCGCTGTAACACAAGCACTTAACCTCTAGGCCACTGCAGTTAGCTGGTATTTGGGGGAGCTTGGGGGGGCATGATGTTCTAGCCTCATTTTCTTCAGTGAACATGTTTCACAATGCAAATGGGTATGCTCACAGGGGCATGCAGAAGAAAGACATATAGCCCAAAAGCTGCTTTCAGAAGCACAGCCACCAGTGGCTCCAGTGGGAAGTGATTGGTCTTGGAATGCGCGAGACCTGAGTTCTAATCCTCCTGGGCATGTTTTTTATTTATTTTTGCTGCTTGTTCATGATTTTTAAATGTAAAAACTCTGCACTCAAAAATAAAAATGATTTGACAGACTCTTGCTGTAGCCAGCCTTTCTCACTCTTTGCCCTGGGGGAGAACAACCCAATCACCCCTTCAGCCCCTCTTACTCGTCTCACAGCACCTCCCATAAGCGAGGAATGCATCTTTTGTTGGTAGATTTCCTTCATGAGGCTTAGCTAGGCCTGCATTCCTTTTCAAAGGGCCATAGAAGAGAGCAAAAAAGGAGAAGGCAGAATAGAGCATGAAATAGGTGGAAGACAAGGGGTCAGGGGGGTTGGCAGTAAAAGAAACAGGGCCTGGCCTGGCAGAGAGTTAGAAGTTAGGGAACACAATGAGCGAGGGAGGAGGAAAGATGCCTCAGGCATTGAGCTCTCGGACTCTTCCCCACCGTGCCTGCAGAAAGAGCCTTCTCCCGAATGGATACATTTGCCTGGAGAGCCCAGAACTAATTTCAGTTAGCCAGAGGGTAAACAGAGGCCAGGGAGAGGTGCACGCCCCTCCATTTGACTAGGCTTCTGGGGCTTCTGGGAGGAAAAAAGGCATCAGTATTCCAGCAAGATCATCGTCACCAAGGCCACCATCACTAGGGGATTACAGAGCATGCTGTGACACTCTCCGGGGCCTGGTTGGCCAGGCTTATGTTGAAGAGCACATATCCTAACCCTAAGCTACCTGGGTGGCTGCACCATAGGGGCTGCACCGGATATAGGGCTGTGCCCGTAAGGGCTGTGGTCGCGTTTGGGAGCGTTAGGGACGCGTGGAGGCCGCAGGGCGCAGACCTCTGCCCATTTCCCTCCAGGATTAGGCCCTGATTCTCAGGCGTGGAGCCAGCCACTCCAAAACTGGCAGAAAGCAGCCCTCTCACCCCCAGGGCAAAGAGTGGGAAAGGCTGGTTACATCAAGTGTCTTTCAAATCTTTCACTTTCGAGAGCAGAGTGTTTACATTTTGGAATCATGAACAAGCAGCAATAGGAAAGCATACAGTATCAGAGGACAGAACACTGCCCTGCGCATATCAGTACACCCCAATGACAAAGTCAAAGATTTAAATGACCTGCTTAGCTATGAGTGGCTGACACCTCACAATGATTATCATCTCTCCGTGAAGCAAAACATCCTCGGAATTGGGTTGAAAGATAGATCTAATGTGCCAAAGGAAGGCAACATGGAAATTCAGTTTCCTGCTCTCAGGGGAAGGAGGGTCGACAGCCCAATGGGTTAATGCACCTACTGCAGCCTCCTATGTGGAGCCTGCAGGCGACGCATGCAGTTGCTGGTGAGATGCTGATACAGGTTCGCCTGCTATGCAGGGGCCCGTGGTCACCTCACAGCACCTCGAGAAGGTGTCCTGTTTGAGTCCCAGGGCAATCATTGTGTCAACCATGACCCGTAGATTACACCTTTTCCCCTCGTTTTTTTCCAATCAATTGGGGCCAGAGAGACAAGCTTTTGTATGGGCCTTACCAAGGCCAGCGTGCAGAAAACAAAGGCGCAACTGTTAGTAGTAACGCAGGTATTGAAGGGGCATTAGCTGTTGGCGGATGGCGCAGGGCAATGCATACCCATTTTCAAATAAAAAAAGTTTTTTTTTTATTAAAAAAAAAATACATGCCCAGGAAATTCCAGACCTTGGATTAGAACTCAGGTCTCCAGCATTCCAAGACCAAGCACTTATCACTTGTGCCACTGGTGGTTGTGCTTCTGAGACTTGCTTTTGGGCGTATATATCTTTCTCCTGCACTCCCCTGTGAGCATACCCATTTGCGTTGTGAAACATGTTCACTGGAGCCTACAAGGATAGAACATCTGGCCCCCCCGCTCCCCCAAATACCAGCTAACTGCAGTGGCCTAGAGGTTAAGTGCTTGCATTACAGCAGCTGGGGGCCTGGGTTCGGGTCCTGCTTTCGGCACATAAACAGAATAGTTGGTCATCTCCTGGTACAGTTGGAGTGGAAGAAAGCGGAGAGGCGGGACTGTGGAAGCGAGGGAGTGCAGGCTAAAGGAAGAGGTGGGGTAGGCTAAAGGGGGAGGTAAGGTCGGATGAAGGGGTCCCTGGGGAGAAGAGGTGAGGCTGGCTGAGTCGGGGGAGGTCTAGAAGGGCATGGGGTAGGGGCCCTGGTAGAGGGAGGAAGAAAGCATAGAGGTGGGGCTGAGGAAGCCAGGAAGAAGGGGTGGTGGGGGCTGTGTAAAAGGAGAGTCCTAAGGTGGGGAAAGGGGCCATTGAGGAGGGCAGAAAAAAGGGTGCCAGTGGTGGGTGGAAAGGACAATGGGCTGACATTTTGTTCTCATCCAGCACTACCCTTTTAGCCTGCATTCCTCCTTTATTCCCTGCACTTCTCAGTCCCACCTCTATGCTTTCTTCCTCCCTCCCTCCCGCAGGGCACCTACCCCATGCCCTTCTCCCCCGACTCCGCCAGCCCCACCTCCTCTCCACAGGGACCCATGCATCCAGCCCTACCTCCCCCTTCAGCCCGCCCCACCTCACCTCACCTCACCTCCTCCTTTAGCCTGCACTCCCTCGCTTCTACCTCCCCCTTCAGCCCGCCCCACCTCACCTCCTCCTTTAGCCTGCACTCCCTCGCTTCCACAGTCCCACCCATCTGCTTGCTTCCACTGCAACTGTACAAGGAAATTACCAACTATTCCGTTTCTGTGCCGAAAGCAGGACTCAAACCCAGGCCCCCAGCGCTGTAACACAAGCACTTAACCTCTAGGCCACTGCAGTTAGCTGGTATTTGGGGGAGCTTGGGGGGGCATGATGTTCTAGCCTCATTTTCTTCAGTGAACATGTTTCACAATGCAAATGGGTATGCTCACAGGGGCATGCAGAAGAAAGACATATAGCCCAAAAGCTGCTTTCAGAAGCACAGCCACCAGTGGCTCCAGTGGGAAGTGATTGGTCTTGGAATGCGCGAGACCTGAGTTCTAATCCTCCTGGGCATGTTTTTTATTTATTTTTGCTGCTTGTTCATGATTTTTAAATGTAAAAACTCTGCACTCAAAAATAAAAATGATTTGACAGACTCTTGCTGTAGCCAGCCTTTCTCACTCTTTGCCCTGGGGGAGAACAACCCAATCACCCCTTCAGCCCCTCTTACTCGTCTCACAGCACCTCCCATAAGCGAGGAATGCAACTTTTGTTGGTAGATTTCCTTCATGAGGCTTAGCTAGGCCTGCATTCCTTTTCAAAGGGCCATAGAAGAGAGCAAAAAAGGAGAAGGCAGAATAGAGCATGAAATAGGTGGAAGACAAGGGGTCAGGGGGGTTGGCAGTAAAAGAAACAGGGCCTGGCCTGGCAGAGAGTTAGAAGTTAGGGAACACAATGAGCGAGGGAGGAGGAAAGATGCCTCAGGCATTGAGCTCTCGGACTCTTCCCCACCGTGCCTGCAGAAAGAGCCTTCTCCCGAATGGATACATTTGCCTGGAGAGCCCAGAACTAATTTCAGTTAGCCAGAGGGTAAACAGAGGCCAGGGAGAGGTGCACGCCCCTCCATTTGACTAGGCTTCTGGGGCTTCTGGGAGGAAAAAAGGCATCAGTATTCCAGCAAGATCATCGTCACCAAGGCCACCATCACTAGGGGATTACAGAGCATGCTGTGACACTCTCCGGGGCCTGGTTGGCCAGGCTTATGTTGAAGAGCACATATCCTAACCCTAAGCTACCTGGGTGGCTGCACCATAGGGGCTGCACCGGATATAGGGCTGTGCCCGTAAGGGCTGTGGTCGCGTTTGGGAGCGTTAGGGACGCGTGGAGGCCGCAGGGCGCAGACCTCTGCCCATTTCCCTCCAGGATTAGGCCCTGATTCTCAGGCGTGGAGCCAGCCACTCCAAAACTGGCAGAAAGCAGCCCTCTCACCCCCAGGGCAAAGAGTGGGAAAGGCTGGTTACATCAAGTGTCTTTCAAATCTTTCACTTTCGAGAGCAGAGTGTTTACATTTTGGAATCATGAACAAGCAGCAATAGGAAAGCATACAGTATCAGAGGACAGAACACTGCCCTGCGCATATCAGTACACCCCAATGACAAAGTCAAAGATTTAAATGACCTGCTTAGCTATGAGTGGCTGACACCTCACAATGATTATCATCTCTCCGTGAAGCAAAACATCCTCGGAATTGGGTTGAAAGATAGATCTAATGTGCCAAAGGAAGGCAACATGGAAATTCAGTTTCCTGCTCTCAGGGGAAGGAGGGTCGACAGCCCAATGGGTTAATGCACCTACTGCAGCCTCCTATGTGGAGCCTGCAGGCGACGCATGCAGTTGCTGGTGAGATGCTGATACAGGTTCGCCTGCTATGCAGGGGCCCGTGGTCACCTCACAGCACCTCGAGAAGGTGTCCTGTTTGAGTCCCAGGGCAATCATTGTGTCAACCATGACCCGTAGATTACACCTTTTCCCCTCGTTTTTTTCCAATCAATTGGGGCCAGAGAGACAAGCTTTTGTATGGGCCTTACCAAGGCCAGCGTGCAGAAAACAAAGGCGCAACTGTTAGTAGTAACGCAGGTATTGAAGGGGCATTAGCTGTTGGCGGATGGCGCAGGGCAATGCATACCCATTTTCAAATAAAAAAAGTTTTTTTTTTATTAAAAAAAAAATACATGCCCAGGAAATTCCAGACCTTGGATTAGAACTCAGGTCTCCAGCATTCCAAGACCAAGCACTTATCACTTGTGCCACTGGTGGTTGTGCTTCTGAGACTTGCTTTTGGGCGTATATATCTTTCTCCTGCACTCCCCTGTGAGCATACCCATTTGCGTTGTGAAACATGTTCACTGGAGCCTACAAGGATAGAACATCTGGCCCCCCCGCTCCCCCAAATACCAGCTAACTGCAGTGGCCTAGAGGTTAAGTGCTTGCATTACAGCAGCTGGGGGCCTGGGTTCGGGTCCTGCTTTCGGCACATAAACAGAATAGTTGGTCATCTCCTGGTACAGTTGGAGTGGAAGAAAGCGGAGAGGCGGGACTGTGGAAGCGAGGGAGTGCAGGCTAAAGGAAGAGGTGGGGTAGGCTAAAGGGGGAGGTAAGGTCGGATGAAGGGGTCCCTGGGGAGAAGAGGTGAGGCTGGCTGAGTCGGGGGAGGTCTAGAAGGGCATGGGGTAGGGGCCCTGGTAGAGGGAGGAAGAAAGCATAGAGGTGGGGCTGAGGAAGCCAGGAAGAAGGGGTGGTGGGGGCTGTGTAAAAGGAGAGTCCTAAGGTGGGGAAAGGGGCCATTGAGGAGGGCAGAAAAAAGGGTGCCAGTGGTGGGTGGAAAGGACAATGGGCTGACATTTTGTTCTCATCCAGCACTACCCTTTTAGCCTGCATTCCTCCTTTATTCCCTGCACTTCTCAGTCCCACCTCTATGCTTTCTTCCTCCCTCCCTCCCGCAGGGCACCTACCCCATGCCCTTCTCCCCCGACTCCGCCAGCCCCACCTCCTCTCCACAGGGACCCATGCATCCAGCCCTACCTCCCCCTTCAGCCCGCCCCACCTCACCTCACCTCACCTCCTCCTTTAGCCTGCACTCCCTCGCTTCTACCTCCCCCTTCAGCCCGCCCCACCTCACCTCCTCCTTTAGCCTGCACTCCCTCGCTTCCACAGTCCCACCCATCTGCTTGCTTCCACTGCAACTGTACAAGGAGATTACCAACTATTCCGTTTCTGTGCCGAAAGCAGGACTCAAACCCAGGCCCCCAGCGCTGTAACACAAGCACTTAACCTCTAGGCCACTGCAGTTAGCTGGTATTTGGGGGAGCTTGGGGGGGCATGATGTTCTAGCCTCATTTTCTTCAGTGAACATGTTTCACAATGCAAATGGGTATGCTCACAGGGGCATGCAGAAGAAAGACATATAGCCCAAAAGCTGCTTTCAGAAGCACAGCCACCAGTGGCTCCAGTGGGAAGTGATTGGTCTTGGAATGCGCGAGACCTGAGTTCTAATCCTCCTGGGCATGTTTTTTATTTATTTTTGCTGCTTGTTCATGATTTTTAAATGTAAAAACTCTGCACTCAAAAATAAAAATGATTTGACAGACTCTTGCTGTAGCCAGCCTTTCTCACTCTTTGCCCTGGGGGAGAACAACCCAATCACCCCTTCAGCCCCTCTTACTCGTCTCACAGCACCTCCCATAAGCGAGGAATGCATCTTTTGTTGGTAGATTTCCTTCATGAGGCTTAGCTAGGCCTGCATTCCTTTTCAAAGGGCCATAGAAGAGAGCAAAAAAGGAGAAGGCAGAATAGAGCATGAAATAGGTGGAAGACAAGGGGTCAGGGGGGTTGGCAGTAAAAGAAACAGGGCCTGGCCTGGCAGAGAGTTAGAAGTTAGGGAACACAATGAGCGAGGGAGGAGGAAAGATGCCTCAAGCATTGAGCTCTCGGACTCTTCCCCACCGTGCCTGCAGAAAGAGCCTTCTCCCGAATGGATACATTTGCCTGGAGAGCCCAGAACTAATTTCAGTTAGCCAGAGGGTAAACAGAGGCCAGGGAGAGGTGCACGCCCCTCCATTTGACTAGGCTTCTGGGGCTTCTGGGAGGAAAAAAGGCATCAGTATTCCAGCAAGATCATCGTCACCAAGGCCACCATCACTAGGGGATTACAGAGCATGCTGTGACACTCTCCGGGGCCTGGTTGGCCAGGCTTATGTTGAAGAGCACATATCCTAACCCTAAGCTACCTGGGTGGCTGCACCATAGGGGCTGCACCGGATATAGGGCTGTGCCCGTAAGGGCTGTGGTCGCGTTTGGGAGCGTTAGGGACGCGTGGAGGCCGCAGGGCGCAGACCTCTGCCCATTTCCCTCCAGGATTAGGCCCTGATTCTCAGGCGTGGAGCCAGCCACTCCAAAACTGGCAGAAAGCAGCCCTCTCACCCCCAGGGCAAAGAGTGGGAAAGGCTGGTTACATCAAGTGTCTTTCAAATCTTTCACTTTCGAGAGCAGAGTGTTTACATTTTGGAATCATGAACAAGCAGCAATAGGAAAGCATACAGTATCAGAGGACAGAACACTGCCCTGCGCATATCAGTACACCCCAATGACAAAGTCAAAGATTTAAATGACCTGCTTAGCTATGAGTGGCTGACACCTCACAATGATTATCATCTCTCCGTGAAGCAAAACATCCTCGGAATTGGGTTGAAAGATAGATCTAATGTGCCAAAGGAAGGCAACATGGAAATTCAGTTTCCTGCTCTCAGGGGAAGGAGGGTCGACAGCCCAATGGGTTAATGCACCTACTGCAGCCTCCTATGTGGAGCCTGCAGGCGACGCATGCAGTTGCTGGTGAGATGCTGATACAGGTTCGCCTGCTATGCAGGGGCCCGTGGTCACCTCACAGCACCTCGAGAAGGTGTCCTGTTTGAGTCCCAGGGCAATCATTGTGTCAACCATGACCCGTAGATTACACCTTTTCCCCTCGTTTTTTTCCAATCAATTGGGGCCAGAGAGACAAGCTTTTGTATGGGCCTTACCAAGGCCAGCGTGCAGAAAACAAAGGCGCAACTGTTAGTAGTAACGCAGGTATTGAAGGGGCATTAGCTGTTGGCGGATGGCGCAGGGCAATGCATACCCATTTTCAAATAAAAAAAGGTTTTTTTTTATTAAAAAAAAAATACATGCCCAGGAAATTCCAGACCTTGGATTAGAACTCAGGTCTCCAGCATTCCAAGACCAAGCACTTATCACTTGTGCCACTGGTGGTTGTGCTTCTGAGACTTGCTTTTGGGCGTATATATCTTTCTCCTGCACTCCCCTGTGAGCATACCCATTTGCGTTGTGAAACATGTTCACTGGAGCCTACAAGGATAGAACATCTGGCCCCCCCGCTCCCCCAAATACCAGCTAACTGCAGTGGCCTAGAGGTTAAGTGCTTGCATTACAGCAGCTGGGGGCCTGGGTTCGGGTCCTGCTTTCGGCACATAAACAGAATAGTTGGTCATCTCCTGGTACAGTTGGAGTGGAAGAAAGCGGAGAGGCGGGACTGTGGAAGCGAGGGAGTGCAGGCTAAAGGAAGAGGTGGGGTAGGCTAAAGGGGGAGGTAAGGTCGGATGAAGGGGTCCCTGGGGAGAAGAGGTGAGGCTGGCTGAGTCGGGGGAGGTCTAGAAGGGCATGGGGTAGGGGCCCTGGTAGAGGGAGGAAGAAAGCATAGAGGTGGGGCTGAGGAAGCCAGGAAGAAGGGGTGGTGGGGGCTGTGTAAAAGGAGAGTCCTAAGGTGGGGAAAGGGGCCATTGAGGAGGGCAGAAAAAAGGGTGCCAGTGGTGGGTGGAAAGGACAATGGGCTGACATTTTGTTCTCATCCAGCACTACCCTTTTAGCCTGCATTCCTCCTTTATTCCCTGCACTTCTCAGTCCCACCTCTATGCTTTCTTCCTCCCTCCCTCCCGCAGGGCACCTACCCCATGCCCTTCTCCCCCGACTCCGCCAGCCCCACCTCCTCTCCACAGGGACCCATGCATCCAGCCCTACCTCCCCCTTCAGCCCGCCCCACCTCACCTCACCTCACCTCCTCCTTTAGCCTGCACTCCCTCGCTTCTACCTCCCCCTTCAGCCCGCCCCACCTCACCTCCTCCTTTAGCCTGCACTCCCTCGCTTCCACAGTCCCACCCATCTGCTTGCTTCCACTGCAACTGTACAAGGAAATTACCAACTATTCCGTTTCTGTGCCGAAAGCAGGACTCAAACCCAGGCCCCCAGCGCTGTAACACAAGCACTTAACCTCTAGGCCACTGCAGTTAGCTGGTATTTGGGGGAGCTTGGGGGGGCATGATGTTCTAGCCTCATTTTCTTCAGTGAACATGTTTCACAATGCAAATGGGTATGCTCACAGGGGCATGCAGAAGAAAGACATATAGCCCAAAAGCTGCTTTCAGAAGCACAGCCACCAGTGGCTCCAGTGGGAAGTGATTGGTCTTGGAATGCGCGAGACCTGAGTTCTAATCCTCCTGGGCATGTTTTTTATTTATTTTTGCTGCTTGTTCATGATTTTTAAATGTAAAAACTCTGCACTCAAAAATAAAAATGATTTGACAGACTCTTGCTGTAGCCAGCCTTTCTCACTCTTTGCCCTGGGGGAGAACAACCCAATCACCCCTTCAGCCCCTCTTACTCGTCTCACAGCACCTCCCATAAGCGAGGAATGCATCTTTTGTTGGTAGATTTCCTTCATGAGGCTTAGCTAGGCCTGCATTCCTTTTCAAAGGGCCATAGAAGAGAGCAAAAAAGGAGAAGGCAGAATAGAGCATGAAATAGGTGGAAGACAAGGGGTCAGGGGGGTTGGCAGTAAAAGAAACAGGGCCTGGCCTGGCAGAGAGTTAGAAGTTAGGGAACACAATGAGCGAGGGAGGAGGAAAGATGCCTCAGGCATTGAGCTCTCGGACTCTTCCCCACCGTGCCTGCAGAAAGAGCCTTCTCCCGAATGGATACATTTGCCTGGAGAGCCCAGAACTAATTTCAGTTAGCCAGAGGGTAAACAGAGGCCAGGGAGAGGTGCACGCCCCTCCATTTGACTAGGCTTCTGGGGCTTCTGGGAGGAAAAAAGGCATCAGTATTCCAGCAAGATCATCGTCACCAAGGCCACCATCACTAGGGGATTACAGAGCATGCTGTGACACTCTCCGGGGCCTGGTTGGCCAGGCTTATGTTGAAGAGCACATATCCTAACCCTAAGCTACCTGGGTGGCTGCACCATAGGGGCTGCACCGGATATAGGGCTGTGCCCGTAAGGGCTGTGGTCGCGTTTGGGAGCGTTAGGGACGCGTGGAGGCCGCAGGGCGCAGACCTCTGCCCATTTCCCTCCAGGATTAGGCCCTGATTCTCAGGCGTGGAGCCAGCCACTCCAAAACTGGCAGAAAGCAGCCCTCTCACCCCCAGGGCAAAGAGTGGGAAAGGCTGGTTACATCAAGTGTCTTTCAAATCTTTCACTTTCGAGAGCAGAGTGTTTACATTTAGGAATCATGAACAAGCAGCAATAGGAAAGCATACAGTATCAGAGGACAGAACACTGCCCTGCGCATATCAGTACACCCCAATGACAAAGTCAAAGATTTAAATGACCTGCTTAGCTATGAGTGGCTGACACCTCACAATGATTATCATCTCTCCGTGAAGCAAAACATCCTCGGAATTGGGTTGAAAGATAGATCTAATGTGCCAAAGGAAGGCAACATGGAAATTCAGTTTCCTGCTCTCAGGGGAAGGAGGGTCGACAGCCCAATGGGTTAATGCACCTACTGCAGCCTCCTATGTGGAGCCTGCAGGCGACGCATGCAGTTGCTGGTGAGATGCTGATACAGGTTCGCCTGCTATGCAGGGGCCCGTGGTCACCTCACAGCACCTCGAGAAGGTGTCCTGTTTGAGTCCCAGGGCAATCATTGTGTCAACCATGACCCGTAGATTACACCTTTTCCCCTCGTTTTTTTCCAATCAATTGGGGCCAGAGAGACAAGCTTTTGTATGGGCCTTACCAAGGCCAGCGTGCAGAAAACAAAGGCGCAACTGTTAGTAGTAACGCAGGTATTGAAGGGGCATTAGCTGTTGGCGGATGGCGCAGGGCAATGCATACCCATTTTCAAATAAAAAAAGGTTTTTTTTTATTAAAAAAAAAATACATGCCCAGGAAATTCCAGACCTTGGATTAGAACTCAGGTCTCCAGCATTCCAAGACCAAGCACTTATCACTTGTGCCACTGGTGGTTGTGCTTCTGAGACTTGCTTTTGGGCGTATATATCTTTCTCCTGCACTCCCCTGTGAGCATACCCATTTGCGTTGTGAAACATGTTCACTGGAGCCTACAAGGATAGAACATCTGGCCCCCCCGCTCCCCCAAATACCAGCTAACTGCAGTGGCCTAGAGGTTAAGTGCTTGCATTACAGCAGCTGGGGGCCTGGGTTCGGGTCCTGCTTTCGGCACATAAACAGAATAGTTGGTCATCTCCTGGTACAGTTGGAGTGGAAGAAAGCGGAGAGGCGGGACTGTGGAAGCGAGGGAGTGCAGGCTAAAGGAAGAGGTGGGGTAGGCTAAAGGGGGAGGTAAGGTCGGATGAAGGGGTCCCTGGGGAGAAGAGGTGAGGCTGGCTGAGTCGGGGGAGGTCTAGAAGGGCATGGGGTAGGGGCCCTGGTAGAGGGAGGAAGAAAGCATAGAGGTGGGGCTGAGGAAGCCAGGAAGAAGGGGTGGTGGGGGCTGTGTAAAAGGAGAGTCCTAAGGTGGGGAAAGGGGCCATTGAGGAGGGCAGAAAAAAGGGTGCCAGTGGTGGGTGGAAAGGACAATGGGCTGACATTTTGTTCTCATCCAGCACTACCCTTTTAGCCTGCATTCCTCCTTTATTCCCTGCACTTCTCAGTCCCACCTCTATGCTTTCTTCCTCCCTCCCTCCCGCAGGGCACCTACCCCATGCCCTTCTCCCCCGACTCCGCCAGCCCCACCTCCTCTCCACAGGGACCCATGCATCCAGCCCTACCTCCCCCTTCAGCCCGCCCCACCTCACCTCACCTCACCTCCTCCTTTAGCCTGCACTCCCTCGCTTCTACCTCCCCCTTCAGCCCGCCCCACCTCACCTCCTCCTTTAGCCTGCACTCCCTCGCTTCCACAGTCCCACCCATCTGCTTGCTTCCACTGCAACTGTACAAGGAAATTACCAACTATTCCGTTTCTGTGCCGAAAGCAGGACTCAAACCCAGGCCCCCAGCGCTGTAACACAAGCACTTAACCTCTAGGCCACTGCAGTTAGCTGGTATTTGGGGGAGCTTGGGGGGGCATGATGTTCTAGCCTCATTTTCTTCAGTGAACATGTTTCACAATGCAAATGGGTATGCTCACAGGGGCATGCAGAAGAAAGACATATAGCCCAAAAGCTGCTTTCAGAAGCACAGCCACCAGTGGCTCCAGTGGGAAGTGATTGGTCTTGGAATGCGCGAGACCTGAGTTCTAATCCTCCTGGGCATGTTTTTTATTTATTTTTGCTGCTTGTTCATGATTTTTAAATGTAAAAACTCTGCACTCAAAAATAAAAATGATTTGACAGACTCTTGCTGTAGCCAGCCTTTCTCACTCTTTGCCCTGGGGGAGAACAACCCAATCACCCCTTCAGCCCCTCTTACTCGTCTCACAGCACCTCCCATAAGCGAGGAATGCATCTTTTGTTGGTAGATTTCCTTCATGAGGCTTAGCTAGGCCTGCATTCCTTTTCAAAGGGCCATAGAAGAGAGCAAAAAAGGAGAAGGCAGAATAGAGCATGAAATAGGTGGAAGACAAGGGGTCAGGGGGGTTGGCAGTAAAAGAAACAGGGCCTGGCCTGGCAGAGAGTTAGAAGTTAGGGAACACAATGAGCGAGGGAGGAGGAAAGATGCCTCAGGCATTGAGCTCTCGGACTCTTCCCCACCGTGCCTGCAGAAAGAGCCTTCTCCCGAATGGATACATTTGCCTGGAGAGCCCAGAACTAATTTCAGTTAGCCAGAGGGTAAACAGAGGCCAGGGAGAGGTGCACGCCCCTCCATTTGACTAGGCTTCTGGGGCTTCTGGGAGGAAAAAAGGCATCAGTATTCCAGCAAGATCATCGTCACCAAGGCCACCATCACTAGGGGATTACAGAGCATGCTGTGACACTCTCCGGGGCCTGGTTGGCCAGGCTTATGTTGAAGAGCACATATCCTAACCCTAAGCTACCTGGGTGGCTGCACCATAGGGGCTGCACCGGATATAGGGCTGTGCCCGTAAGGGCTGTGGTCGCGTTTGGGAGCGTTAGGGACGCGTGGAGGCCGCAGGGCGCAGACCTCTGCCCATTTCCCTCCAGGATTAGGCCCTGATTCTCAGGCGTGGAGCCAGCCACTCCAAAACTGGCAGAAAGCAGCCCTCTCACCCCCAGGGCAAAGAGTGGGAAAGGCTGGTTACATCAAGTGTCTTTCAAATCTTTCACTTTCGAGAGCAGAGTGTTTACATTTTGGAATCATGAACAAGCAGCAATAGGAAAGCATACAGTATCAGAGGACAGAACACTGCCCTGCGCATATCAGTACACCCCAATGACAAAGTCAAAGATTTAAATGACCTGCTTAGCTATGAGTGGCTGACACCTCACAATGATTATCATCTCTCCGTGAAGCAAAACATCCTCGGAATTGGGTTGAAAGATAGATCTAATGTGCCAAAGGAAGGCAACATGGAAATTCAGTTTCCTGCTCTCAGGGGAAGGAGGGTCGACAGCCCAATGGGTTAATGCACCTACTGCAGCCTCCTATGTGGAGCCTGCAGGCGACGCATGCAGTTGCTGGTGAGATGCTGATACAGGTTCGCCTGCTATGCAGGGGCCCGTGGTCACCTCACAGCACCTCGAGAAGGTGTCCTGTTTGAGTCCCAGGGCAATCATTGTGTCAACCATGACCCGTAGATTACACCTTTTCCCCTCGTTTTTTTCCAATCAATTGGGGCCAGAGAGACAAGCTTTTGTATGGGCCTTACCAAGGCCAGCGTGCAGAAAACAAAGGCGCAACTGTTAGTAGTAACGCAGGTATTGAAGGGGCATTAGCTGTTGGCGGATGGCGCAGGGCAATGCATACCCATTTTCAAATAAAAAAAGGTTTTTTTTTATTAAAAAAAAAATACATGCCCAGGAAATTCCAGACCTTGGATTAGAACTCAGGTCTCCAGCATTCCAAGACCAAGCACTTATCACTTGTGCCACTGGTGGTTGTGCTTCTGAGACTTGCTTTTGGGCGTATATATCTTTCTCCTGCACTCCCCTGTGAGCATACCCATTTGCGTTGTGAAACATGTTCACTGGAGCCTACAAGGATAGAACATCTGGCCCCCCCGCTCCCCCAAATACCAGCTAACTGCAGTGGCCTAGAGGTTAAGTGCTTGCATTACAGCAGCTGGGGGCCTGGGTTCGGGTCCTGCTTTCGGCACATAAACAGAATAGTTGGTCATCTCCTGGTACAGTTGGAGTGGAAGAAAGCGGAGAGGCGGGACTGTGGAAGCGAGGGAGTGCAGGCTAAAGGAAGAGGTGGGGTAGGCTAAAGGGGGAGGTAAGGTCGGATGAAGGGGTCCCTGGGGAGAAGAGGTGAGGCTGGCTGAGTCGGGGGAGGTCTAGAAGGGCATGGGGTAGGGGCCCTGGTAGAGGGAGGAAGAAAGCATAGAGGTGGGGCTGAGGAAGCCAGGAAGAAGGGGTGGTGGGGGCTGTGTAAAAGGAGAGTCCTAAGGTGGGGAAAGGGGCCATTGAGGAGGGCAGAAAAAAGGGTGCCAGTGGTGGGTGGAAAGGACAATGGGCTGACATTTTGTTCTCATCCAGCACTACCCTTTTAGCCTGCATTCCTCCTTTATTCCCTGCACTTCTCAGTCCCACCTCTATGCTTTCTTCCTCCCTCCCTCCCGCAGGGCACCTACCCCATGCCCTTCTCCCCCGACTCCGCCAGCCCCACCTCCTCTCCACAGGGACCCATGCATCCAGCCCTACCTCCCCCTTCAGCCCGCCCCACCTCACCTCACCTCACCTCCTCCTTTAGCCTGCACTCCCTCGCTTCTACCTCCCCCTTCAGCCCGCCCCACCTCACCTCCTCCTTTAGCCTGCACTCCCTCGCTTCCACAGTCCCACCCATCTGCTTGCTTCCACTGCAACTGTACAAGGAAATTACCAACTATTCCGTTTCTGTGCCGAAAGCAGGACTCAAACCCAGGCCCCCAGCGCTGTAACACAAGCACTTAACCTCTAGGCCACTGCAGTTAGCTGGTATTTGGGGGAGCTTGGGGGGGCATGATGTTCTAGCCTCATTTTCTTCAGTGAACATGTTTCACAATGCAAATGGGTATGCTCACAGGGGCATGCAGAAGAAAGACATATAGCCCAAAAGCTGCTTTCAGAAGCACAGCCACCAGTGGCTCCAGTGGGAAGTGATTGGTCTTGGAATGCGCGAGACCTGAGTTCTAATCCTCCTGGGCATGTTTTTTATTTATTTTTGCTGCTTGTTCATGATTTTTAAATGTAAAAACTCTGCACTCAAAAATAAAAATGATTTGACAGACTCTTGCTGTAGCCAGCCTTTCTCACTCTTTGCCCTGGGGGAGAACAACCCAATCACCCCTTCAGCCCCTCTTACTCGTCTCACAGCACCTCCCATAAGCGAGGAATGCATCTTTTGTTGGTAGATTTCCTTCATGAGGCTTAGCTAGGCCTGCATTCCTTTTCAAAGGGCCATAGAAGAGAGCAAAAAAGGAGAAGGCAGAATAGAGCATGAAATAGGTGGAAGACAAGGGGTCAGGGGGGTTGGCAGTAAAAGAAACAGGGCCTGGCCTGGCAGAGAGTTAGAAGTTAGGGAACACAATGAGCGAGGGAGGAGGAAAGATGCCTCAGGCATTGAGCTCTCGGACTCTTCCCCACCGTGCCTGCAGAAAGAGCCTTCTCCCGAATGGATACATTTGCCTGGAGAGCCCAGAACTAATTTCAGTTAGCCAGAGGGTAAACAGAGGCCAGGGAGAGGTGCACGCCCCTCCATTTGACTAGGCTTCTGGGGCTTCTGGGAGGAAAAAAGGCATCAGTATTCCAGCAAGATCATCGTCACCAAGGCCACCATCACTAGGGGATTACAGAGCATGCTGTGACACTCTCCGGGGCCTGGTTGGCCAGGCTTATGTTGAAGAGCACATATCCTAACCCTAAGCTACCTGGGTGGCTGCACCATAGGGGCTGCACCGGATATAGGGCTGTGCCCGTAAGGGCTGTGGTCGCGTTTGGGAGCGTTAGGGACGCGTGGAGGCCGCAGGGCGCAGACCTCTGCCCATTTCCCTCCAGGATTAGGCCCTGATTCTCAGGCGTGGAGCCAGCCACTCCAAAACTGGCAGAAAGCAGCCCTCTCACCCCCAGGGCAAAGAGTGGGAAAGGCTGGTTACATCAAGTGTCTTTCAAATCTTTCACTTTCGAGAGCAGAGTGTTTACATTTTGGAATCATGAACAAGCAGCAATAGGAAAGCATACAGTATCAGAGGACAGAACACTGCCCTGCGCATATCAGTACACCCCAATGACAAAGTCAAAGATTTAAATGACCTGCTTAGCTATGAGTGGCTGACACCTCACAATGATTATCATCTCTCCGTGAAGCAAAACATCCTCGGAATTGGGTTGAAAGATAGATCTAATGTGCCAAAGGAAGGCAACATGGAAATTCAGTTTCCTGCTCTCAGGGGAAGGAGGGTCGACAGCCCAATGGGTTAATGCACCTACTGCAGCCTCCTATGTGGAGCCTGCAGGCGACGCATGCAGTTGCTGGTGAGATGCTGATACAGGTTCGCCTGCTATGCAGGGGCCCGTGGTCACCTCACAGCACCTCGAGAAGGTGTCCTGTTTGAGTCCCAGGGCAATCATTGTGTCAACCATGACCCGTAGATTACACCTTTTCCCCTCGTTTTTTTCCAATCAATTGGGGCCAGAGAGACAAGCTTTTGTATGGGCCTTACCAAGGCCAGCGTGCAGAAAACAAAGGCGCAACTGTTAGTAGTAACGCAGGTATTGAAGGGGCATTAGCTGTTGGCGGATGGCGCAGGGCAATGCATACCCATTTTCAAATAAAAAAAGTTTTTTTTTTATTAAAAAAAAAATACATGCCCAGGAAATTCCAGACCTTGGATTAGAACTCAGGTCTCCAGCATTCCAAGACCAAGCACTTATCACTTGTGCCACTGGTGGTTGTGCTTCTGAGACTTGCTTTTGGGCGTATATATCTTTCTCCTGCACTCCCCTGTGAGCATACCCATTTGCGTTGTGAAACATGTTCACTGGAGCCTACAAGGATAGAACATCTGGCCCCCCCGCTCCCCCAAATACCAGCTAACTGCAGTGGCCTAGAGGTTAAGTGCTTGCATTACAGCAGCTGGGGGCCTGGGTTCGGGTCCTGCTTTCGGCACATAAACAGAATAGTTGGTCATCTCCTGGTACAGTTGGAGTGGAAGAAAGCGGAGAGGCGGGACTGTGGAAGCGAGGGAGTGCAGGCTAAAGGAAGAGGTGGGGTAGGCTAAAGGGGGAGGTAAGGTCGGATGAAGGGGTCCCTGGGGAGAAGAGGTGAGGCTGGCTGAGTCGGGGGAGGTCTAGAAGGGCATGGGGTAGGGGCCCTGGTAGAGGGAGGAAGAAAGCATAGAGGTGGGGCTGAGGAAGCCAGGAAGAAGGGGTGGTGGGGGCTGTGTAAAAGGAGAGTCCTAAGGTGGGGAAAGGGGCCATTGAGGAGGGCAGAAAAAAGGGTGCCAGTGGTGGGTGGAAAGGACAATGGGCTGACATTTTGTTCTCATCCAGCACTACCCTTTTAGCCTGCATTCCTCCTTTATTCCCTGCACTTCTCAGTCCCACCTCTATGCTTTCTTCCTCCCTCCCTCCCGCAGGGCACCTACCCCATGCCCTTCTCCCCCGACTCCGCCAGCCCCACCTCCTCTCCACAGGGACCCATGCATCCAGCCCTACCTCCCCCTTCAGCCCGCCCCACCTCACCTCACCTCACCTCCTCCTTTAGCCTGCACTCCCTCGCTTCTACCTCCCCCTTCAGCCCGCCCCACCTCACCTCCTCCTTTAGCCTGCACTCCCTCGCTTCCACAGTCCCACCCATCTGCTTGCTTCCACTGCAACTGTACAAGGAGATTACCAACTATTCCGTTTCTGTGCCGAAAGCAGGACTCAAACCCAGGCCCCCAGCGCTGTAACACAAGCACTTAACCTCTAGGCCACTGCAGTTAGCTGGTATTTGGGGGAGCTTGGGGGGGCATGATGTTCTAGCCTCATTTTCTTCAGTGAACATGTTTCACAATGCAAATGGGTATGCTCACAGGGGCATGCAGAAGAAAGACATATAGCCCAAAAGCTGCTTTCAGAAGCACAGCCACCAGTGGCTCCAGTGGGAAGTGATTGGTCTTGGAATGCGCGAGACCTGAGTTCTAATCCTCCTGGGCATGTTTTTTATTTATTTTTGCTGCTTGTTCATGATTTTTAAATGTAAAAACTCTGCACTCAAAAATAAAAATGATTTGACAGACTCTTGCTGTAGCCAGCCTTTCTCACTCTTTGCCCTGGGGGAGAACAACCCAATCACCCCTTCAGCCCCTCTTACTCGTCTCACAGCACCTCCCATAAGCGAGGAATGCATCTTTTGTTGGTAGATTTCCTTCATGAGGCTTAGCTAGGCCTGCATTCCTTTTCAAAGGGCCATAGAAGAGAGCAAAAAAGGAGAAGGCAGAATAGAGCATGAAATAGGTGGAAGACAAGGGGTCAGGGGGGTTGGCAGTAAAAGAAACAGGGCCTGGCCTGGCAGAGAGTTAGAAGTTAGGGAACACAATGAGCGAGGGAGGAGGAAAGATGCCTCAGGCATTGAGCTCTCGGACTCTTCCCCACCGTGCCTGCAGAAAGAGCCTTCTCCCGAATGGATACATTTGCCTGGAGAGCCCAGAACTAATTTCAGTTAGCCAGAGGGTAAACAGAGGCCAGGGAGAGGTGCACGCCCCTCCATTTGACTAGGCTTCTGGGGCTTCTGGGAGGAAAAAAGGCATCAGTATTCCAGCAAGATCATCGTCACCAAGGCCACCATCACTAGGGGATTACAGAGCATGCTGTGACACTCTCCGGGGCCTGGTTGGCCAGGCTTATGTTGAAGAGCACATATCCTAACCCTAAGCTACCTGGGTGGCTGCACCATAGGGGCTGCACCGGATATAGGGCTGTGCCCGTAAGGGCTGTGGTCGCGTTTGGTCGCGTTTGGGAGCGTTAGGGACGCGTGGAGGCCGCAGGGCGCAGACCTCTGCCCATTTCCCTCCAGGATTAGGCCCTGATTCTCAGGCGTGGAGCCAGCCACTCCAAAACTGGCAGAAAGCAGCCCTCTCACCCCCAGGGCAAAGAGTGGGAAAGGCTGGTTACATCAAGTGTCTTTCAAATCTTTCACTTTCGAGAGCAGAGTGTTTACATTTTGGAATCATGAACAAGCAGCAATAGGAAAGCATACAGTATCAGAGGACAGAACACTGCCCTGCGCATATCAGTACACCCCAATGACAAAGTCAAAGATTTAAATGACCTGCTTAGCTATGAGTGGCTGACACCTCACAATGATTATCATCTCTCCGTGAAGCAAAACATCCTCGGAATTGGGTTGAAAGATAGATCTAATGTGCCAAAGGAAGGCAACATGGAAATTCAGTTTCCTGCTCTCAGGGGAAGGAGGGTCGACAGCCCAATGGGTTAATGCACCTACTGCAGCCTCCTATGTGGAGCCTGCAGGCGACGCATGCAGTTGCTGGTGAGATGCTGATACAGGTTCGCCTGCTATGCAGGGGCCCGTGGTCACCTCACAGCACCTCGAGAAGGTGTCCTGTTTGAGTCCCAGGGCAATCATTGTGTCAACCATGACCCGTAGATTACACCTTTTCCCCTCGTTTTTTTCCAATCAATTGGGGCCAGAGAGACAAGCTTTTGTATGGGCCTTACCAAGGCCAGCGTGCAGAAAACAAAGGCGCAACTGTTAGTAGTAACGCAGGTATTGAAGGGGCATTAGCTGTTGGCGGATGGCGCAGGGCAATGCATACCCATTTTCAAATAAAAAAAGGTTTTTTTTTATTAAAAAAAAAATACATGCCCAGGAAATTCCAGACCTTGGATTAGAACTCAGGTCTCCAGCATTCCAAGACCAAGCACTTATCACTTGTGCCACTGGTGGTTGTGCTTCTGAGACTTGCTTTTGGGCGTATATATCTTTCTCCTGCACTCCCCTGTGAGCATACCCATTTGCGTTGTGAAACATGTTCACTGGAGCCTACAAGGATAGAACATCTGGCCCCCCCGCTCCCCCAAATACCAGCTAACTGCAGTGGCCTAGAGGTTAAGTGCTTGCATTACAGCAGCTGGGGGCCTGGGTTCGGGTCCTGCTTTCGGCACATAAACAGAATAGTTGGTCATCTCCTGGTACAGTTGGAGTGGAAGAAAGCGGAGAGGCGGGACTGTGGAAGCGAGGGAGTGCAGGCTAAAGGAAGAGGTGGGGTAGGCTAAAGGGGGAGGTAAGGTCGGATGAAGGGGTCCCTGGGGAGAAGAGGTGAGGCTGGCTGAGTCGGGGGAGGTCTAGAAGGGCATGGGGTAGGGGCCCTGGTAGAGGGAGGAAGAAAGCATAGAGGTGGGGCTGAGGAAGCCAGGAAGAAGGGGTGGTGGGGGCTGTGTAAAAGGAGAGTCCTAAGGTGGGGAAAGGGGCCATTGAGGAGGGCAGAAAAAAGGGTGCCAGTGGTGGGTGGAAAGGACAATGGGCTGACATTTTGTTCTCATCCAGCACTACCCTTTTAGCCTGCATTCCTCCTTTATTCCCTGCACTTCTCAGTCCCACCTCTATGCTTTCTTCCTCCCTCCCTCCCGCAGGGCACCTACCCCATGCCCTTCTCCCCCGACTCCGCCAGCCCCACCTCCTCTCCACAGGGACCCATGCATCCAGCCCTACCTCCCCCTTCAGCCCGCCCCACCTCACCTCACCTCACCTCCTCCTTTAGCCTGCACTCCCTCGCTTCTACCTCCCCCTTCAGCCCGCCCCACCTCACCTCCTCCTTTAGCCTGCACTCCCTCGCTTCCACAGTCCCACCCATCTGCTTGCTTCCACTGCAACTGTACAAGGAAATTACCAACTATTCCGTTTCTGTGCCGAAAGCAGGACTCAAACCCAGGCCCCCAGCGCTGTAACACAAGCACTTAACCTCTAGGCCACTGCAGTTAGCTGGTATTTGGGGGAGCTTGGGGGGGCATGATGTTCTAGCCTCATTTTCTTCAGTGAACATGTTTCACAATGCAAATGGGTATGCTCACAGGGGCATGCAGAAGAAAGACATATAGCCCAAAAGCTGCTTTCAGAAGCACAGCCACCAGTGGCTCCAGTGGGAAGTGATTGGTCTTGGAATGCGCGAGACCTGAGTTCTAATCCTCCTGGGCATGTTTTTTATTTATTTTTGCTGCTTGTTCATGATTTTTAAATGTAAAAACTCTGCACTCAAAAATAAAAATGATTTGACAGACTCTTGCTGTAGCCAGCCTTTCTCACTCTTTGCCCTGGGGGAGAACAACCCAATCACCCCTTCAGCCCCTCTTACTCGTCTCACAGCACCTCCCATAAGCGAGGAATGCATCTTTTGTTGGTAGATTTCCTTCATGAGGCTTAGCTAGGCCTGCATTCCTTTTCAAAGGGCCATAGAAGAGAGCAAAAAAGGAGAAGGCAGAATAGAGCATGAAATAGGTGGAAGACAAGGGGTCAGGGGGGTTGGCAGTAAAAGAAACAGGGCCTGGCCTGGCAGAGAGTTAGAAGTTAGGGAACACAATGAGCGAGGGAGGAGGAAAGATGCCTCAGGCATTGAGCTCTCGGACTCTTCCCCACCGTGCCTGCAGAAAGAGCCTTCTCCCGAATGGATACATTTGCCTGGAGAGCCCAGAACTAATTTCAGTTAGCCAGAGGGTAAACAGAGGCCAGGGAGAGGTGCACGCCCCTCCATTTGACTAGGCTTCTGGGGCTTCTGGGAGGAAAAAAGGCATCAGTATTCCAGCAAGATCATCGTCACCAAGGCCACCATCACTAGGGGATTACAGAGCATGCTGTGACACTCTCCGGGGCCTGGTTGGCCAGGCTTATGTTGAAGAGCACATATCCTAACCCTAAGCTACCTGGGTGGCTGCACCATAGGGGCTGCACCGGATATAGGGCTGTGCCCGTAAGGGCTGTGGTCGCGTTTGGGAGCGTTAGGGACGCGTGGAGGCCGCAGGGCGCAGACCTCTGCCCATTTCCCTCCAGGATTAGGCCCTGATTCTCAGGCGTGGAGCCAGCCACTCCAAAACTGGCAGAAAGCAGCCCTCTCACCCCCAGGGCAAAGAGTGGGAAAGGCTGGTTACATCAAGTGTCTTTCAAATCTTTCACTTTCGAGAGCAGAGTGTTTACATTTTGGAATCATGAACAAGCAGCAATAGGAAAGCATACAGTATCAGAGGACAGAACACTGCCCTGCGCATATCAGTACACCCCAATGACAAAGTCAAAGATTTAAATGACCTGCTTAGCTATGAGTGGCTGACACCTCACAATGATTATCATCTCTCCGTGAAGCAAAACATCCTCGGAATTGGGTTGAAAGATAGATCTAATGTGCCAAAGGAAGGCAACATGGAAATTCAGTTTCCTGCTCTCAGGGGAAGGAGGGTCGACAGCCCAATGGGTTAATGCACCTACTGCAGCCTCCTATGTGGAGCCTGCAGGCGACGCATGCAGTTGCTGGTGAGATGCTGATACAGGTTCGCCTGCTATGCAGGGGCCCGTGGTCACCTCACAGCACCTCGAGAAGGTGTCCTGTTTGAGTCCCAGGGCAATCATTGTGTCAACCATGACCCGTAGATTACACCTTTTCCCCTCGTTTTTTTCCAATCAATTGGGGCCAGAGAGACAAGCTTTTGTATGGGCCTTACCAAGGCCAGCGTGCAGAAAACAAAGGCGCAACTGTTAGTAGTAACGCAGGTATTGAAGGGGCATTAGCTGTTGGCGGATGGCGCAGGGCAATGCATACCCATTTTCAAATAAAAAAAGTTTTTTTTTTATTAAAAAAAAAATACATGCCCAGGAAATTCCAGACCTTGGATTAGAACTCAGGTCTCCAGCATTCCAAGACCAAGCACTTATCACTTGTGCCACTGGTGGTTGTGCTTCTGAGACTTGCTTTTGGGCGTATATATCTTTCTCCTGCACTCCCCTGTGAGCATACCCATTTGCGTTGTGAAACATGTTCACTGGAGCCTACAAGGATAGAACATCTGGCCCCCCCGCTCCCCCAAATACCAGCTAACTGCAGTGGCCTAGAGGTTAAGTGCTTGCATTACAGCAGCTGGGGGCCTGGGTTCGGGTCCTGCTTTCGGCACATAAACAGAATAGTTGGTCATCTCCTGGTACAGTTGGAGTGGAAGAAAGCGGAGAGGCGGGACTGTGGAAGCGAGGGAGTGCAGGCTAAAGGAAGAGGTGGGGTAGGCTAAAGGGGGAGGTAAGGTCGGATGAAGGGGTCCCTGGGGAGAAGAGGTGAGGCTGGCTGAGTCGGGGGAGGTCTAGAAGGGCATGGGGTAGGGGCCCTGGTAGAGGGAGGAAGAAAGCATAGAGGTGGGGCTGAGGAAGCCAGGAAGAAGGGGTGGTGGGGGCTGTGTAAAAGGAGAGTCCTAAGGTGGGGAAAGGGGCCATTGAGGAGGGCAGAAAAAAGGGTGCCAGTGGTGGGTGGAAAGGACAATGGGCTGACATTTTGTTCTCATCCAGCACTACCCTTTTAGCCTGCATTCCTCCTTTATTCCCTGCACTTCTCAGTCCCACCTCTATGCTTTCTTCCTCCCTCCCTCCCGCAGGGCACCTACCCCATGCCCTTCTCCCCCGACTCCGCCAGCCCCACCTCCTCTCCACAGGGACCCATGCATCCAGCCCTACCTCCCCCTTCAGCCCGCCCCACCTCACCTCACCTCACCTCCTCCTTTAGCCTGCACTCCCTCGCTTCTACCTCCCCCTTCAGCCCGCCCCACCTCACCTCCTCCTTTAGCCTGCACTCCCTCGCTTCCACAGTCCCACCCATCTGCTTGCTTCCACTGCAACTGTACAAGGAGATTACCAACTATTCCGTTTCTGTGCCGAAAGCAGGACTCAAACCCAGGCCCCCAGCGCTGTAACACAAGCACTTAACCTCTAGGCCACTGCAGTTAGCTGGTATTTGGGGGAGCTTGGGGGGGCATGATGTTCTAGCCTCATTTTCTTCAGTGAACATGTTTCACAATGCAAATGGGTATGCTCACAGGGGCATGCAGAAGAAAGACATATAGCCCAAAAGCTGCTTTCAGAAGCACAGCCACCAGTGGCTCCAGTGGGAAGTGATTGGTCTTGGAATGCGCGAGACCTGAGTTCTAATCCTCCTGGGCATGTTTTTTATTTATTTTTGCTGCTTGTTCATGATTTTTAAATGTAAAAACTCTGCACTCAAAAATAAAAATGATTTGACAGACTCTTGCTGTAGCCAGCCTTTCTCACTCTTTGCCCTGGGGGAGAACAACCCAATCACCCCTTCAGCCCCTCTTACTCGTCTCACAGCACCTCCCATAAGCGAGGAATGCATCTTTTGTTGGTAGATTTCCTTCATGAGGCTTAGCTAGGCCTGCATTCCTTTTCAAAGGGCCATAGAAGAGAGCAAAAAAGGAGAAGGCAGAATAGAGCATGAAATAGGTGGAAGACAAGGGGTCAGGGGGGTTGGCAGTAAAAGAAACAGGGCCTGGCCTGGCAGAGAGTTAGAAGTTAGGGAACACAATGAGCGAGGGAGGAGGAAAGATGCCTCAGGCATTGAGCTCTCGGACTCTTCCCCACCGTGCCTGCAGAAAGAGCCTTCTCCCGAATGGATACATTTGCCTGGAGAGCCCAGAACTAATTTCAGTTAGCCAGAGGGTAAACAGAGGCCAGGGAGAGGTGCACGCCCCTCCATTTGACTAGGCTTCTGGGGCTTCTGGGAGGAAAAAAGGCATCAGTATTCCAGCAAGATCATCGTCACCAAGGCCACCATCACTAGGGGATTACAGAGCATGCTGTGACACTCTCCGGGGCCTGGTTGGCCAGGCTTATGTTGAAGAGCACATATCCTAACCCTAAGCTACCTGGGTGGCTGCACCATAGGGGCTGCACCGGATATAGGGCTGTGCCCGTAAGGGCTGTGGTCGCGTTTGGTCGCGTTTGGGAGCGTTAGGGACGCGTGGAGGCCGCAGGGCGCAGACCTCTGCCCATTTCCCTCCAGGATTAGGCCCTGATTCTCAGGCGTGGAGCCAGCCACTCCAAAACTGGCAGAAAGCAGCCCTCTCACCCCCAGGGCAAAGAGTGGGAAAGGCTGGTTACATCAAGTGTCTTTCAAATCTTTCACTTTCGAGAGCAGAGTGTTTACATTTTGGAATCATGAACAAGCAGCAATAGGAAAGCATACAGTATCAGAGGACAGAACACTGCCCTGCGCATATCAGTACACCCCAATGACAAAGTCAAAGATTTAAATGACCTGCTTAGCTATGAGTGGCTGACACCTCACAATGATTATCATCTCTCCGTGAAGCAAAACATCCTCGGAATTGGGTTGAAAGATAGATCTAATGTGCCAAAGGAAGGCAACATGGAAATTCAGTTTCCTGCTCTCAGGGGAAGGAGGGTCGACAGCCCAATGGGTTAATGCACCTACTGCAGCCTCCTATGTGGAGCCTGCAGGCGACGCATGCAGTTGCTGGTGAGATGCTGATACAGGTTCGCCTGCTATGCAGGGGCCCGTGGTCACCTCACAGCACCTCGAGAAGGTGTCCTGTTTGAGTCCCAGGGCAATCATTGTGTCAACCATGACCCGTAGATTACACCTTTTCCCCTCGTTTTTTTCCAATCAATTGGGGCCAGAGAGACAAGCTTTTGTATGGGCCTTACCAAGGCCAGCGTGCAGAAAACAAAGGCGCAACTGTTAGTAGTAACGCAGGTATTGAAGGGGCATTAGCTGTTGGCGGATGGCGCAGGGCAATGCATACCCATTTTCAAATAAAAAAAGGTTTTTTTTTATTAAAAAAAAAATACATGCCCAGGAAATTCCAGACCTTGGATTAGAACTCAGGTCTCCAGCATTCCAAGACCAAGCACTTATCACTTGTGCCACTGGTGGTTGTGCTTCTGAGACTTGCTTTTGGGCGTATATATCTTTCTCCTGCACTCCCCTGTGAGCATACCCATTTGCGTTGTGAAACATGTTCACTGGAGCCTACAAGGATAGAACATCTGGCCCCCCCGCTCCCCCAAATACCAGCTAACTGCAGTGGCCTAGAGGTTAAGTGCTTGCATTACAGCAGCTGGGGGCCTGGGTTCGGGTCCTGCTTTCGGCACATAAACAGAATAGTTGGTCATCTCCTGGTACAGTTGGAGTGGAAGAAAGCGGAGAGGCGGGACTGTGGAAGCGAGGGAGTGCAGGCTAAAGGAAGAGGTGGGGTAGGCTAAAGGGGGAGGTAAGGTCGGATGAAGGGGTCCCTGGGGAGAAGAGGTGAGGCTGGCTGAGTCGGGGGAGGTCTAGAAGGGCATGGGGTAGGGGCCCTGGTAGAGGGAGGAAGAAAGCATAGAGGTGGGGCTGAGGAAGCCAGGAAGAAGGGGTGGTGGGGGCTGTGTAAAAGGAGAGTCCTAAGGTGGGGAAAGGGGCCATTGAGGAGGGCAGAAAAAAGGGTGCCAGTGGTGGGTGGAAAGGACAATGGGCTGACATTTTGTTCTCATCCAGCACTACCCTTTTAGCCTGCATTCCTCCTTTATTCCCTGCACTTCTCAGTCCCACCTCTATGCTTTCTTCCTCCCTCCCTCCCGCAGGGCACCTACCCCATGCCCTTCTCCCCCGACTCCGCCAGCCCCACCTCCTCTCCACAGGGACCCATGCATCCAGCCCTACCTCCCCCTTCAGCCCGCCCCACCTCACCTCACCTCACCTCCTCCTTTAGCCTGCACTCCCTCGCTTCTACCTCCCCCTTCAGCCCGCCCCACCTCACCTCCTCCTTTAGCCTGCACTCCCTCGCTTCCACAGTCCCACCCATCTGCTTGCTTCCACTGCAACTGTACAAGGAAATTACCAACTATTCCGTTTCTGTGCCGAAAGCAGGACTCAAACCCAGGCCCCCAGCGCTGTAACACAAGCACTTAACCTCTAGGCCACTGCAGTTAGCTGGTATTTGGGGGAGCTTGGGGGGGCATGATGTTCTAGCCTCATTTTCTTCAGTGAACATGTTTCACAATGCAAATGGGTATGCTCACAGGGGCATGCAGAAGAAAGACATATAGCCCAAAAGCTGCTTTCAGAAGCACAGCCACCAGTGGCTCCAGTGGGAAGTGATTGGTCTTGGAATGCGCGAGACCTGAGTTCTAATCCTCCTGGGCATGTTTTTTATTTATTTTTGCTGCTTGTTCATGATTTTTAAATGTAAAAACTCTGCACTCAAAAATAAAAATGATTTGACAGACTCTTGCTGTAGCCAGCCTTTCTCACTCTTTGCCCTGGGGGAGAACAACCCAATCACCCCTTCAGCCCCTCTTACTCGTCTCACAGCACCTCCCATAAGCGAGGAATGCATCTTTTGTTGGTAGATTTCCTTCATGAGGCTTAGCTAGGCCTGCATTCCTTTTCAAAGGGCCATAGAAGAGAGCAAAAAAGGAGAAGGCAGAATAGAGCATGAAATAGGTGGAAGACAAGGGGTCAGGGGGGTTGGCAGTAAAAGAAACAGGGCCTGGCCTGGCAGAGAGTTAGAAGTTAGGGAACACAATGAGCGAGGGAGGAGGAAAGATGCCTCAGGCATTGAGCTCTCGGACTCTTCCCCACCGTGCCTGCAGAAAGAGCCTTCTCCCGAATGGATACATTTGCCTGGAGAGCCCAGAACTAATTTCAGTTAGCCAGAGGGTAAACAGAGGCCAGGGAGAGGTGCACGCCCCTCCATTTGACTAGGCTTCTGGGGCTTCTGGGAGGAAAAAAGGCATCAGTATTCCAGCAAGATCATCGTCACCAAGGCCACCATCACTAGGGGATTACAGAGCATGCTGTGACACTCTCCGGGGCCTGGTTGGCCAGGCTTATGTTGAAGAGCACATATCCTAACCCTAAGCTACCTGGGTGGCTGCACCATAGGGGCTGCACCGGATATAGGGCTGTGCCCGTAAGGGCTGTGGTCGCGTTTGGGAGCGTTAGGGACGCGTGGAGGCCGCAGGGCGCAGACCTCTGCCCATTTCCCTCCAGGATTAGGCCCTGATTCTCAGGCGTGGAGCCAGCCACTCCAAAACTGGCAGAAAGCAGCCCTCTCACCCCCAGGGCAAAGAGTGGGAAAGGCTGGTTACATCAAGTGTCTTTCAAATCTTTCACTTTCGAGAGCAGAGTGTTTACATTTTGGAATCATGAACAAGCAGCAATAGGAAAGCATACAGTATCAGAGGACAGAACACTGCCCTGCGCATATCAGTACACCCCAATGACAAAGTCAAAGATTTAAATGACCTGCTTAGCTATGAGTGGCTGACACCTCACAATGATTATCATCTCTCCGTGAAGCAAAACATCCTCGGAATTGGGTTGAAAGATAGATCTAATGTGCCAAAGGAAGGCAACATGGAAATTCAGTTTCCTGCTCTCAGGGGAAGGAGGGTCGACAGCCCAATGGGTTAATGCACCTACTGCAGCCTCCTATGTGGAGCCTGCAGGCGACGCATGCAGTTGCTGGTGAGATGCTGATACAGGTTCGCCTGCTATGCAGGGGCCCGTGGTCACCTCACAGCACCTCGAGAAGGTGTCCTGTTTGAGTCCCAGGGCAATCATTGTGTCAACCATGACCCGTAGATTACACCTTTTCCCCTCGTTTTTTTCCAATCAATTGGGGCCAGAGAGACAAGCTTTTGTATGGGCCTTACCAAGGCCAGCGTGCAGAAAACAAAGGCGCAACTGTTAGTAGTAACGCAGGTATTGAAGGGGCATTAGCTGTTGGCGGATGGCGCAGGGCAATGCATACCCATTTTCAAATAAAAAAAGTTTTTTTTTTATTAAAAAAAAAATACATGCCCAGGAAATTCCAGACCTTGGATTAGAACTCAGGTCTCCAGCATTCCAAGACCAAGCACTTATCACTTGTGCCACTGGTGGTTGTGCTTCTGAGACTTGCTTTTGGGCGTATATATCTTTCTCCTGCACTCCCCTGTGAGCATACCCATTTGCGTTGTGAAACATGTTCACTGGAGCCTACAAGGATAGAACATCTGGCCCCCCCGCTCCCCCAAATACCAGCTAACTGCAGTGGCCTAGAGGTTAAGTGCTTGCATTACAGCAGCTGGGGGCCTGGGTTCGGGTCCTGCTTTCGGCACATAAACAGAATAGTTGGTCATCTCCTGGTACAGTTGGAGTGGAAGAAAGCGGAGAGGCGGGACTGTGGAAGCGAGGGAGTGCAGGCTAAAGGAAGAGGTGGGGTAGGCTAAAGGGGGAGGTAAGGTCGGATGAAGGGGTCCCTGGGGAGAAGAGGTGAGGCTGGCTGAGTCGGGGGAGGTCTAGAAGGGCATGGGGTAGGGGCCCTGGTAGAGGGAGGAAGAAAGCATAGAGGTGGGGCTGAGGAAGCCAGGAAGAAGGGGTGGTGGGGGCTGTGTAAAAGGAGAGTCCTAAGGTGGGGAAAGGGGCCATTGAGGAGGGCAGAAAAAAGGGTGCCAGTGGTGGGTGGAAAGGACAATGGGCTGACATTTTGTTCTCATCCAGCACTACCCTTTTAGCCTGCATTCCTCCTTTATTCCCTGCACTTCTCAGTCCCACCTCTATGCTTTCTTCCTCCCTCCCTCCCGCAGGGCACCTACCCCATGCCCTTCTCCCCCGACTCCGCCAGCCCCACCTCCTCTCCACAGGGACCCATGCATCCAGCCCTACCTCCCCCTTCAGCCCGCCCCACCTCACCTCACCTCACCTCACCTCCTCCTTTAGCCTGCACTCCCTCGCTTCTACCTCCCCCTTCAGCCCGCCCCACCTCACCTCCTCCTTTAGCCTGCACTCCCTCGCTTCCACAGTCCCACCCATCTGCTTGCTTCCACTGCAACTGTACAAGGAGATTACCAACTATTCCGTTTCTGTGCCGAAAGCAGGACTCAAACCCAGGCCCCCAGCGCTGTAACACAAGCACTTAACCTCTAGGCCACTGCAGTTAGCTGGTATTTGGGGGAGCTTGGGGGGGCATGATGTTCTAGCCTCATTTTCTTCAGTGAACATGTTTCACAATGCAAATGGGTATGCTCACAGGGGCATGCAGAAGAAAGACATATAGCCCAAAAGCTGCTTTCAGAAGCACAGCCACCAGTGGCTCCAGTGGGAAGTGATTGGTCTTGGAATGCGCGAGACCTGAGTTCTAATCCTCCTGGGCATGTTTTTTATTTATTTTTGCTGCTTGTTCATGATTTTTAAATGTAAAAACTCTGCACTCAAAAATAAAAATGATTTGACAGACTCTTGCTGTAGCCAGCCTTTCTCACTCTTTGCCCTGGGGGAGAACAACCCAATCACCCCTTCAGCCCCTCTTACTCGTCTCACAGCACCTCCCATAAGCGAGGAATGCATCTTTTGTTGGTAGATTTCCTTCATGAGGCTTAGCTAGGCCTGCATTCCTTTTCAAAGGGCCATAGAAGAGAGCAAAAAAGGAGAAGGCAGAATAGAGCATGAAATAGGTGGAAGACAAGGGGTCAGGGGGGTTGGCAGTAAAAGAAACAGGGCCTGGCCTGGCAGAGAGTTAGAAGTTAGGGAACACAATGAGCGAGGGAGGAGGAAAGATGCCTCAGGCATTGAGCTCTCGGACTCTTCCCCACCGTGCCTGCAGAAAGAGCCTTCTCCCGAATGGATACATTTGCCTGGAGAGCCCAGAACTAATTTCAGTTAGCCAGAGGGTAAACAGAGGCCAGGGAGAGGTGCACGCCCCTCCATTTGACTAGGCTTCTGGGGCTTCTGGGAGGAAAAAAGGCATCAGTATTCCAGCAAGATCATCGTCACCAAGGCCACCATCACTAGGGGATTACAGAGCATGCTGTGACACTCTCCGGGGCCTGGTTGGCCAGGCTTATGTTGAAGAGCACATATCCTAACCCTAAGCTACCTGGGTGGCTGCACCATAGGGGCTGCACCGGATATAGGGCTGTGCCCGTAAGGGCTGTGGTCGCGTTTGGGAGCGTTAGGGACGCGTGGAGGCCGCAGGGCGCAGACCTCTGCCCATTTCCCTCCAGGATTAGGCCCTGATTCTCAGGCGTGGAGCCAGCCACTCCAAAACTGGCAGAAAGCAGCCCTCTCACCCCCAGGGCAAAGAGTGGGAAAGGCTGGTTACATCAAGTGTCTTTCAAATCTTTCACTTTCGAGAGCAGAGTGTTTACATTTTGGAATCATGAACAAGCAGCAATAGGAAAGCATACAGTATCAGAGGACAGAACACTGCCCTGCGCATATCAGTACACCCCAATGACAAAGTCAAAGATTTAAATGACCTGCTTAGCTATGAGTGGCTGACACCTCACAATGATTATCATCTCTCCGTGAAGCAAAACATCCTCGGAATTGGGTTGAAAGATAGATCTAATGTGCCAAAGGAAGGCAACATGGAAATTCAGTTTCCTGCTCTCAGGGGAAGGAGGGTCGACAGCCCAATGGGTTAATGCACCTACTGCAGCCTCCTATGTGGAGCCTGCAGGCGACGCATGCAGTTGCTGGTGAGATGCTGATACAGGTTCGCCTGCTATGCAGGGGCCCGTGGTCACCTCACAGCACCTCGAGAAGGTGTCCTGTTTGAGTCCCAGGGCAATCATTGTGTCAACCATGACCCGTAGATTACACCTTTTCCCCTCGTTTTTTTCCAATCAATTGGGGCCAGAGAGACAAGCTTTTGTATGGGCCTTACCAAGGCCAGCGTGCAGAAAACAAAGGCGCAACTGTTAGTAGTAACGCAGGTATTGAAGGGGCATTAGCTGTTGGCGGATGGCGCAGGGCAATGCATACCCATTTTCAAATAAAAAAAGTTTTTTTTTTATTAAAAAAAAAATACATGCCCAGGAAATTCCAGACCTTGGATTAGAACTCAGGTCTCCAGCATTCCAAGACCAAGCACTTATCACTTGTGCCACTGGTGGTTGTGCTTCTGAGACTTGCTTTTGGGCGTATATATCTTTCTCCTGCACTCCCCTGTGAGCATACCCATTTGCGTTGTGAAACATGTTCACTGGAGCCTACAAGGATAGAACATCTGGCCCCCCCGCTCCCCCAAATACCAGCTAACTGCAGTGGCCTAGAGGTTAAGTGCTTGCATTACAGCAGCTGGGGGCCTGGGTTCGGGTCCTGCTTTCGGCACATAAACAGAATAGTTGGTCATCTCCTGGTACAGTTGGAGTGGAAGAAAGCGGAGAGGCGGGACTGTGGAAGCGAGGGAGTGCAGGCTAAAGGAAGAGGTGGGGTAGGCTAAAGGGGGAGGTAAGGTCGGATGAAGGGGTCCCTGGGGAGAAGAGGTGAGGCTGGCTGAGTCGGGGGAGGTCTAGAAGGGCATGGGGTAGGGGCCCTGGTAGAGGGAGGAAGAAAGCATAGAGGTGGGGCTGAGGAAGCCAGGAAGAAGGGGTGGTGGGGGCTGTGTAAAAGGAGAGTCCTAAGGTGGGGAAAGGGGCCATTGAGGAGGGCAGAAAAAAGGGTGCCAGTGGTGGGTGGAAAGGACAATGGGCTGACATTTTGTTCTCATCCAGCACTACCCTTTTAGCCTGCATTCCTCCTTTATTCCCTGCACTTCTCAGTCCCACCTCTATGCTTTCTTCCTCCCTCCCTCCCGCAGGGCACCTACCCCATGCCCTTCTCCCCCGACTCCGCCAGCCCCACCTCCTCTCCACAGGGACCCATGCATCCAGCCCTACCTCCCCCTTCAGCCCGCCCCACCTCACCTCACCTCACCTCCTCCTTTAGCCTGCACTCCCTCGCTTCTACCTCCCCCTTCAGCCCGCCCCACCTCACCTCCTCCTTTAGCCTGCACTCCCTCGCTTCCACAGTCCCACCCATCTGCTTGCTTCCACTGCAACTGTACAAGGAGATTACCAACTATTCCGTTTCTGTGCCGAAAGCAGGACTCAAACCCAGGCCCCCAGCGCTGTAACACAAGCACTTAACCTCTAGGCCACTGCAGTTAGCTGGTATTTGGGGGAGCTTGGGGGGGCATGATGTTCTAGCCTCATTTTCTTCAGTGAACATGTTTCACAATGCAAATGGGTATGCTCACAGGGGCATGCAGAAGAAAGACATATAGCCCAAAAGCTGCTTTCAGAAGCACAGCCACCAGTGGCTCCAGTGGGAAGTGATTGGTCTTGGAATGCGCGAGACCTGAGTTCTAATCCTCCTGGGCATGTTTTTTATTTATTTTTGCTGCTTGTTCATGATTTTTAAATGTAAAAACTCTGCACTCAAAAATAAAAATGATTTGACAGACTCTTGCTGTAGCCAGCCTTTCTCACTCTTTGCCCTGGGGGAGAACAACCCAATCACCCCTTCAGCCCCTCTTACTCGTCTCACAGCACCTCCCATAAGCGAGGAATGCATCTTTTGTTGGTAGATTTCCTTCATGAGGCTTAGCTAGGCCTGCATTCCTTTTCAAAGGGCCATAGAAGAGAGCAAAAAAGGAGAAGGCAGAATAGAGCATGAAATAGGTGGAAGACAAGGGGTCAGGGGGGTTGGCAGTAAAAGAAACAGGGCCTGGCCTGGCAGAGAGTTAGAAGTTAGGGAACACAATGAGCGAGGGAGGAGGAAAGATGCCTCAGGCATTGAGCTCTCGGACTCTTCCCCACCGTGCCTGCAGAAAGAGCCTTCTCCCGAATGGATACATTTGCCTGGAGAGCCCAGAACTAATTTCAGTTAGCCAGAGGGTAAACAGAGGCCAGGGAGAGGTGCACGCCCCTCCATTTGACTAGGCTTCTGGGGCTTCTGGGAGGAAAAAAGGCATCAGTATTCCAGCAAGATCATCGTC
This sequence comes from Ambystoma mexicanum, assembly GCF_040938575.1. NCBI lineage: Eukaryota > Metazoa > Chordata > Amphibia > Caudata > Ambystomatidae > Ambystoma > Ambystoma mexicanum. Next base: position 223,023 of record NW_027182373.1, read on the forward strand.
ACCAAGGCCACCATCACTAGGGGATTACAGAGCATGCTGTGACACTCTCCGGGGCCTGGTTGGCCAGGCTTATGTTGAAGAGCACATATCCTAACCCTAAGCTACCTGGGTGGCTGCACCATAGGGGCTGCACCGGATATAGGGCTGTGCCCGTAAGGGCTGTGGTCGCGTTTGGGAGCGTTAGGGACGCGTGGAGGCCGCAGGGCGCAGACCTCTGCCCATTTCCCTCCAGGATTAGGCCCTGATTCTCAGGCGTGGAGCCAGCCACTCCAAAACTGGCAGAAAGCAGCCCTCTCACCCCCAGGGCAAAGAGTGGGAAAGGCTGGTTACATCAAGTGTCTTTCAAATCTTTCACTTTCGAGAGCAGAGTGTTTACATTTTGGAATCATGAACAAGCAGCAATAGGAAAGCATACAGTATCAGAGGACAGAACACTGCCCTGCGCATATCAGTACACCCCAATGACAAAGTCAAAGATTTAAATGACCTGCTTAGCTATGAGTGGCTGACACCTCACAATGATTATCATCTCTCCGTGAAGCAAAACATCCTCGGAATTGGGTTGAAAGATAGATCTAATGTGCCAAAGGAAGGCAACATGGAAATTCAGTTTCCTGCTCTCAGGGGAAGGAGGGTCGACAGCCCAATGGGTTAATGCACCTACTGCAGCCTCCTATGTGGAGCCTGCAGGCGACGCATGCAGTTGCTGGTGAGATGCTGATACAGGTTCGCCTGCTATGCAGGGGCCCGTGGTCACCTCACAGCACCTCGAGAAGGTGTCCTGTTTGAGTCCCAGGGCAATCATTGTGTCAACCATGACCCGTAGATTACACCTTTTCCCCTCGTTTTTTTCCAATCAATTGGGGCCAGAGAGACAAGCTTTTGTATGGGCCTTACCAAGGCCAGCGTGCAGAAAACAAAGGCGCAACTGTTAGTAGTAACGCAGGTATTGAAGGGGCATTAGCTGTTGGCGGATGGCGCAGGGCAATGCATACCCATTTTCAAATAAAAAAAGTTTTTTTTTTATTAAAAAAAAAATACATGCCCAGGAAATTCCAGACCTTGGATTAGAACTCAGGTCTCCAGCATTCCAAGACCAAGCACTTATCACTTGTGCCACTGGTGGTTGTGCTTCTGAGACTTGCTTTTGGGCGTATATATCTTTCTCCTGCACTCCCCTGTGAGCATACCCATTTGCGTTGTGAAACATGTTCACTGGAGCCTACAAGGATAGAACATCTGGCCCCCCCGCTCCCCCAAATACCAGCTAACTGCAGTGGCCTAGAGGTTAAGTGCTTGCATTACAGCAGCTGGGGGCCTGGGTTCGGGTCCTGCTTTCGGCACATAAACAGAATAGTTGGTCATCTCCTGGTACAGTTGGAGTGGAAGAAAGCGGAGAGGCGGGACTGTGGAAGCGAGGGAGTGCAGGCTAAAGGAAGAGGTGGGGTAGGCTAAAGGGGGAGGTAAGGTCGGATGAAGGGGTCCCTGGGGAGAAGAGGTGAGGCTGGCTGAGTCGGGGGAGGTCTAGAAGGGCATGGGGTAGGGGCCCTGGTAGAGGGAGGAAGAAAGCATAGAGGTGGGGCTGAGGAAGCCAGGAAGAAGGGGTGGTGGGGGCTGTGTAAAAGGAGAGTCCTAAGGTGGGGAAAGGGGCCATTGAGGAGGGCAGAAAAAAGGGTGCCAGTGGTGGGTGGAAAGGACAATGGGCTGACATTTTGTTCTCATCCAGCACTACCCTTTTAGCCTGCATTCCTCCTTTATTCCCTGCACTTCTCAGTCCCACCTCTATGCTTTCTTCCTCCCTCCCTCCCGCAGGGCACCTACCCCATGCCCTTCTCCCCCGACTCCGCCAGCCCCACCTCCTCTCCACAGGGACCCATGCATCCAGCCCTACCTCCCCCTTCAGCCCGCCCCACCTCACCTCACCTCACCTCCTCCTTTAGCCTGCACTCCCTCGCTTCTACCTCCCCCTTCAGCCCGCCCCACCTCACCTCCTCCTTTAGCCTGCACTCCCTCGCTTCCACAGTCCCACCCATCTGCTTGCTTCCACTGCAACTGTACAAGGAGATTACCAACTATTCCGTTTCTGTGCCGAAAGCAGGACTCAAACCCAGGCCCCCAGCGCTGTAACACAAGCACTTAACCTCTAGGCCACTGCAGTTAGCTGGTATTTGGGGGAGCTTGGGGGGGCATGATGTTCTAGCCTCATTTTCTTCAGTGAACATGTTTCACAATGCAAATGGGTATGCTCACAGGGGCATGCAGAAGAAAGACATATAGCCCAAAAGCTGCTTTCAGAAGCACAGCCACCAGTGGCTCCAGTGGGAAGTGATTGGTCTTGGAATGCGCGAGACCTGAGTTCTAATCCTCCTGGGCATGTTTTTTATTTATTTTTGCTGCTTGTTCATGATTTTTAAATGTAAAAACTCTGCACTCAAAAATAAAAATGATTTGACAGACTCTTGCTGTAGCCAGCCTTTCTCACTCTTTGCCCTGGGGGAGAACAACCCAATCACCCCTTCAGCCCCTCTTACTCGTCTCACAGCACCTCCCATAAGCGAGGAATGCATCTTTTGTTGGTAGATTTCCTTCATGAGGCTTAGCTAGGCCTGCATTCCTTTTCAAAGGGCCATAGAAGAGAGCAAAAAAGGAGAAGGCAGAATAGAGCATGAAATAGGTGGAAGACAAGGGGTCAGGGGGGTTGGCAGTAAAAGAAACAGGGCCTGGCCTGGCAGAGAGTTAGAAGTTAGGGAACACAATGAGCGAGGGAGGAGGAAAGATGCCTCAGGCATTGAGCTCTCGGACTCTTCCCCACCGTGCCTGCAGAAAGAGCCTTCTCCCGAATGGATACATTTGCCTGGAGAGCCCAGAACTAATTTCAGTTAGCCAGAGGGTAAACAGAGGCCAGGGAGAGGTGCACGCCCCTCCATTTGACTAGGCTTCTGGGGCTTCTGGGAGGAAAAAAGGCATCAGTATTCCAGCAAGATCATCGTCACCAAGGCCACCATCACTAGGGGATTACAGAGCATGCTGTGACACTCTCCGGGGCCTGGTTGGCCAGGCTTATGTTGAAGAGCACATATCCTAACCCTAAGCTACCTGGGTGGCTGCACCATAGGGGCTGCACCGGATATAGGGCTGTGCCCGTAAGGGCTGTGGTCGCGTTTGGTCGCGTTTGGGAGCGTTAGGGACGCGTGGAGGCCGCAGGGCGCAGACCTCTGCCCATTTCCCTCCAGGATTAGGCCCTGATTCTCAGGCGTGGAGCCAGCCACTCCAAAACTGGCAGAAAGCAGCCCTCTCACCCCCAGGGCAAAGAGTGGGAAAGGCTGGTTACATCAAGTGTCTTTCAAATCTTTCACTTTCGAGAGCAGAGTGTTTACATTTTGGAATCATGAACAAGCAGCAATAGGAAAGCATACAGTATCAGAGGACAGAACACTGCCCTGCGCATATCAGTACACCCCAATGACAAAGTCAAAGATTTAAATGACCTGCTTAGCTATGAGTGGCTGACACCTCACAATGATTATCATCTCTCCGTGAAGCAAAACATCCTCGGAATTGGGTTGAAAGATAGATCTAATGTGCCAAAGGAAGGCAACATGGAAATTCAGTTTCCTGCTCTCAGGGGAAGGAGGGTCGACAGCCCAATGGGTTAATGCACCTACTGCAGCCTCCTATGTGGAGCCTGCAGGCGACGCATGCAGTTGCTGGTGAGATGCTGATACAGGTTCGCCTGCTATGCAGGGGCCCGTGGTCACCTCACAGCACCTCGAGAAGGTGTCCTGTTTGAGTCCCAGGGCAATCATTGTGTCAACCATGACCCGTAGATTACACCTTTTCCCCTCGTTTTTTTCCAATCAATTGGGGCCAGAGAGACAAGCTTTTGTATGGGCCTTACCAAGGCCAGCGTGCAGAAAACAAAGGCGCAACTGTTAGTAGTAACGCAGGTATTGAAGGGGCATTAGCTGTTGGCGGATGGCGCAGGGCAATGCATACCCATTTTCAAATAAAAAAAGGTTTTTTTTTATTAAAAAAAAAATACATGCCCAGGAAATTCCAGACCTTGGATTAGAACTCAGGTCTCCAGCATTCCAAGACCAAGCACTTATCACTTGTGCCACTGGTGGTTGTGCTTCTGAGACTTGCTTTTGGGCGTATATATCTTTCTCCTGCACTCCCCTGTGAGCATACCCATTTGCGTTGTGAAACATGTTCACTGGAGCCTACAAGGATAGAACATCTGGCCCCCCCGCTCCCCCAAATACCAGCTAACTGCAGTGGCCTAGAGGTTAAGTGCTTGCATTACAGCAGCTGGGGGCCTGGGTTCGGGTCCTGCTTTCGGCACATAAACAGAATAGTTGGTCATCTCCTGGTACAGTTGGAGTGGAAGAAAGCGGAGAGGCGGGACTGTGGAAGCGAGGGAGTGCAGGCTAAAGGAAGAGGTGGGGTAGGCTAAAGGGGGAGGTAAGGTCGGATGAAGGGGTCCCTGGGGAGAAGAGGTGAGGCTGGCTGAGTCGGGGGAGGTCTAGAAGGGCATGGGGTAGGGGCCCTGGTAGAGGGAGGAAGAAAGCATAGAGGTGGGGCTGAGGAAGCCAGGAAGAAGGGGTGGTGGGGGCTGTGTAAAAGGAGAGTCCTAAGGTGGGGAAAGGGGCCATTGAGGAGGGCAGAAAAAAGGGTGCCAGTGGTGGGTGGAAAGGACAATGGGCTGACATTTTGTTCTCATCCAGCACTACCCTTTTAGCCTGCATTCCTCCTTTATTCCCTGCACTTCTCAGTCCCACCTCTATGCTTTCTTCCTCCCTCCCTCCCGCAGGGCACCTACCCCATGCCCTTCTCCCCCGACTCCGCCAGCCCCACCTCCTCTCCACAGGGACCCATGCATCCAGCCCTACCTCCCCCTTCAGCCCGCCCCACCTCACCTCACCTCACCTCCTCCTTTAGCCTGCACTCCCTCGCTTCTACCTCCCCCTTCAGCCCGCCCCACCTCACCTCCTCCTTTAGCCTGCACTCCCTCGCTTCCACAGTCCCACCCATCTGCTTGCTTCCACTGCAACTGTACAAGGAAATTACCAACTATTCCGTTTCTGTGCCGAAAGCAGGACTCAAACCCAGGCCCCCAGCGCTGTAACACAAGCACTTAACCTCTAGGCCACTGCAGTTAGCTGGTATTTGGGGGAGCTTGGGGGGGCATGATGTTCTAGCCTCATTTTCTTCAGTGAACATGTTTCACAATGCAAATGGGTATGCTCACAGGGGCATGCAGAAGAAAGACATATAGCCCAAAAGCTGCTTTCAGAAGCACAGCCACCAGTGGCTCCAGTGGGAAGTGATTGGTCTTGGAATGCGCGAGACCTGAGTTCTAATCCTCCTGGGCATGTTTTTTATTTATTTTTGCTGCTTGTTCATGATTTTTAAATGTAAAAACTCTGCACTCAAAAATAAAAATGATTTGACAGACTCTTGCTGTAGCCAGCCTTTCTCACTCTTTGCCCTGGGGGAGAACAACCCAATCACCCCTTCAGCCCCTCTTACTCGTCTCACAGCACCTCCCATAAGCGAGGAATGCATCTTTTGTTGGTAGATTTCCTTCATGAGGCTTAGCTAGGCCTGCATTCCTTTTCAAAGGGCCATAGAAGAGAGCAAAAAAGGAGAAGGCAGAATAGAGCATGAAATAGGTGGAAGACAAGGGGTCAGGGGGGTTGGCAGTAAAAGAAACAGGGCCTGGCCTGGCAGAGAGTTAGAAGTTAGGGAACACAATGAGCGAGGGAGGAGGAAAGATGCCTCAGGCATTGAGCTCTCGGACTCTTCCCCACCGTGCCTGCAGAAAGAGCCTTCTCCCGAATGGATACATTTGCCTGGAGAGCCCAGAACTAATTTCAGTTAGCCAGAGGGTAAACAGAGGCCAGGGAGAGGTGCACGCCCCTCCATTTGACTAGGCTTCTGGGGCTTCTGGGAGGAAAAAAGGCATCAGTATTCCAGCAAGATCATCGTCACCAAGGCCACCATCACTAGGGGATTACAGAGCATGCTGTGACACTCTCCGGGGCCTGGTTGGCCAGGCTTATGTTGAAGAGCACATATCCTAACCCTAAGCTACCTGGGTGGCTGCACCATAGGGGCTGCACCGGATATAGGGCTGTGCCCGTAAGGGCTGTGGTCGCGTTTGGGAGCGTTAGGGACGCGTGGAGGCCGCAGGGCGCAGACCTCTGCCCATTTCCCTCCAGGATTAGGCCCTGATTCTCAGGCGTGGAGCCAGCCACTCCAAAACTGGCAGAAAGCAGCCCTCTCACCCCCAGGGCAAAGAGTGGGAAAGGCTGGTTACATCAAGTGTCTTTCAAATCTTTCACTTTCGAGAGCAGAGTGTTTACATTTTGGAATCATGAACAAGCAGCAATAGGAAAGCATACAGTATCAGAGGACAGAACACTGCCCTGCGCATATCAGTACACCCCAATGACAAAGTCAAAGATTTAAATGACCTGCTTAGCTATGAGTGGCTGACACCTCACAATGATTATCATCTCTCCGTGAAGCAAAACATCCTCGGAATTGGGTTGAAAGATAGATCTAATGTGCCAAAGGAAGGCAACATGGAAATTCAGTTTCCTGCTCTCAGGGGAAGGAGGGTCGACAGCCCAATGGGTTAATGCACCTACTGCAGCCTCCTATGTGGAGCCTGCAGGCGACGCATGCAGTTGCTGGTGAGATGCTGATACAGGTTCGCCTGCTATGCAGGGGCCCGTGGTCACCTCACAGCACCTCGAGAAGGTGTCCTGTTTGAGTCCCAGGGCAATCATTGTGTCAACCATGACCCGTAGATTACACCTTTTCCCCTCGTTTTTTTCCAATCAATTGGGGCCAGAGAGACAAGCTTTTGTATGGGCCTTACCAAGGCCAGCGTGCAGAAAACAAAGGCGCAACTGTTAGTAGTAACGCAGGTATTGAAGGGGCATTAGCTGTTGGCGGATGGCGCAGGGCAATGCATACCCATTTTCAAATAAAAAAAGTTTTTTTTTTATTAAAAAAAAAATACATGCCCAGGAAATTCCAGACCTTGGATTAGAACTCAGGTCTCCAGCATTCCAAGACCAAGCACTTATCACTTGTGCCACTGGTGGTTGTGCTTCTGAGACTTGCTTTTGGGCGTATATATCTTTCTCCTGCACTCCCCTGTGAGCATACCCATTTGCGTTGTGAAACATGTTCACTGGAGCCTACAAGGATAGAACATCTGGCCCCCCCGCTCCCCCAAATACCAGCTAACTGCAGTGGCCTAGAGGTTAAGTGCTTGCATTACAGCAGCTGGGGGCCTGGGTTCGGGTCCTGCTTTCGGCACATAAACAGAATAGTTGGTCATCTCCTGGTACAGTTGGAGTGGAAGAAAGCGGAGAGGCGGGACTGTGGAAGCGAGGGAGTGCAGGCTAAAGGAAGAGGTGGGGTAGGCTAAAGGGGGAGGTAAGGTCGGATGAAGGGGTCCCTGGGGAGAAGAGGTGAGGCTGGCTGAGTCGGGGGAGGTCTAGAAGGGCATGGGGTAGGGGCCCTGGTAGAGGGAGGAAGAAAGCATAGAGGTGGGGCTGAGGAAGCCAGGAAGAAGGGGTGGTGGGGGCTGTGTAAAAGGAGAGTCCTAAGGTGGGGAAAGGGGCCATTGAGGAGGGCAGAAAAAAGGGTGCCAGTGGTGGGTGGAAAGGACAATGGGCTGACATTTTGTTCTCATCCAGCACTACCCTTTTAGCCTGCATTCCTCCTTTATTCCCTGCACTTCTCAGTCCCACCTCTATGCTTTCTTCCTCCCTCCCTCCCGCAGGGCACCTACCCCATGCCCTTCTCCCCCGACTCCGCCAGCCCCACCTCCTCTCCACAGGGACCCATGCATCCAGCCCTACCTCCCCCTTCAGCCCGCCCCACCTCACCTCACCTCACCTCACCTCCTCCTTTAGCCTGCACTCCCTCGCTTCTACCTCCCCCTTCAGCCCGCCCCACCTCACCTCCTCCTTTAGCCTGCACTCCCTCGCTTCCACAGTCCCACCCATCTGCTTGCTTCCACTGCAACTGTACAAGGAGATTACCAACTATTCCGTTTCTGTGCCGAAAGCAGGACTCAAACCCAGGCCCCCAGCGCTGTAACACAAGCACTTAACCTCTAGGCCACTGCAGTTAGCTGGTATTTGGGGGAGCTTGGGGGGGCATGATGTTCTAGCCTCATTTTCTTCAGTGAACATGTTTCACAATGCAAATGGGTATGCTCACAGGGGCATGCAGAAGAAAGACATATAGCCCAAAAGCTGCTTTCAGAAGCACAGCCACCAGTGGCTCCAGTGGGAAGTGATTGGTCTTGGAATGCGCGAGACCTGAGTTCTAATCCTCCTGGGCATGTTTTTTATTTATTTTTGCTGCTTGTTCATGATTTTTAAATGTAAAAACTCTGCACTCAAAAATAAAAATGATTTGACAGACTCTTGCTGTAGCCAGCCTTTCTCACTCTTTGCCCTGGGGGAGAACAACCCAATCACCCCTTCAGCCCCTCTTACTCGTCTCACAGCACCTCCCATAAGCGAGGAATGCATCTTTTGTTGGTAGATTTCCTTCATGAGGCTTAGCTAGGCCTGCATTCCTTTTCAAAGGGCCATAGAAGAGAGCAAAAAAGGAGAAGGCAGAATAGAGCATGAAATAGGTGGAAGACAAGGGGTCAGGGGGGTTGGCAGTAAAAGAAACAGGGCCTGGCCTGGCAGAGAGTTAGAAGTTAGGGAACACAATGAGCGAGGGAGGAGGAAAGATGCCTCAGGCATTGAGCTCTCGGACTCTTCCCCACCGTGCCTGCAGAAAGAGCCTTCTCCCGAATGGATACATTTGCCTGGAGAGCCCAGAACTAATTTCAGTTAGCCAGAGGGTAAACAGAGGCCAGGGAGAGGTGCACGCCCCTCCATTTGACTAGGCTTCTGGGGCTTCTGGGAGGAAAAAAGGCATCAGTATTCCAGCAAGATCATCGTCACCAAGGCCACCATCACTAGGGGATTACAGAGCATGCTGTGACACTCTCCGGGGCCTGGTTGGCCAGGCTTATGTTGAAGAGCACATATCCTAACCCTAAGCTACCTGGGTGGCTGCACCATAGGGGCTGCACCGGATATAGGGCTGTGCCCGTAAGGGCTGTGGTCGCGTTTGGGAGCGTTAGGGACGCGTGGAGGCCGCAGGGCGCAGACCTCTGCCCATTTCCCTCCAGGATTAGGCCCTGATTCTCAGGCGTGGAGCCAGCCACTCCAAAACTGGCAGAAAGCAGCCCTCTCACCCCCAGGGCAAAGAGTGGGAAAGGCTGGTTACATCAAGTGTCTTTCAAATCTTTCACTTTCGAGAGCAGAGTGTTTACATTTTGGAATCATGAACAAGCAGCAATAGGAAAGCATACAGTATCAGAGGACAGAACACTGCCCTGCGCATATCAGTACACCCCAATGACAAAGTCAAAGATTTAAATGACCTGCTTAGCTATGAGTGGCTGACACCTCACAATGATTATCATCTCTCCGTGAAGCAAAACATCCTCGGAATTGGGTTGAAAGATAGATCTAATGTGCCAAAGGAAGGCAACATGGAAATTCAGTTTCCTGCTCTCAGGGGAAGGAGGGTCGACAGCCCAATGGGTTAATGCACCTACTGCAGCCTCCTATGTGGAGCCTGCAGGCGACGCATGCAGTTGCTGGTGAGATGCTGATACAGGTTCGCCTGCTATGCAGGGGCCCGTGGTCACCTCACAGCACCTCGAGAAGGTGTCCTGTTTGAGTCCCAGGGCAATCATTGTGTCAACCATGACCCGTAGATTACACCTTTTCCCCTCGTTTTTTTCCAATCAATTGGGGCCAGAGAGACAAGCTTTTGTATGGGCCTTACCAAGGCCAGCGTGCAGAAAACAAAGGCGCAACTGTTAGTAGTAACGCAGGTATTGAAGGGGCATTAGCTGTTGGCGGATGGCGCAGGGCAATGCATACCCATTTTCAAATAAAAAAAGTTTTTTTTTTATTAAAAAAAAAATACATGCCCAGGAAATTCCAGACCTTGGATTAGAACTCAGGTCTCCAGCATTCCAAGACCAAGCACTTATCACTTGTGCCACTGGTGGTTGTGCTTCTGAGACTTGCTTTTGGGCGTATATATCTTTCTCCTGCACTCCCCTGTGAGCATACCCATTTGCGTTGTGAAACATGTTCACTGGAGCCTACAAGGATAGAACATCTGGCCCCCCCGCTCCCCCAAATACCAGCTAACTGCAGTGGCCTAGAGGTTAAGTGCTTGCATTACAGCAGCTGGGGGCCTGGGTTCGGGTCCTGCTTTCGGCACATAAACAGAATAGTTGGTCATCTCCTGGTACAGTTGGAGTGGAAGAAAGCGGAGAGGCGGGACTGTGGAAGCGAGGGAGTGCAGGCTAAAGGAAGAGGTGGGGTAGGCTAAAGGGGGAGGTAAGGTCGGATGAAGGGGTCCCTGGGGAGAAGAGGTGAGGCTGGCTGAGTCGGGGGAGGTCTAGAAGGGCATGGGGTAGGGGCCCTGGTAGAGGGAGGAAGAAAGCATAGAGGTGGGGCTGAGGAAGCCAGGAAGAAGGGGTGGTGGGGGCTGTGTAAAAGGAGAGTCCTAAGGTGGGGAAAGGGGCCATTGAGGAGGGCAGAAAAAAGGGTGCCAGTGGTGGGTGGAAAGGACAATGGGCTGACATTTTGTTCTCATCCAGCACTACCCTTTTAGCCTGCATTCCTCCTTTATTCCCTGCACTTCTCAGTCCCACCTCTATGCTTTCTTCCTCCCTCCCTCCCGCAGGGCACCTACCCCATGCCCTTCTCCCCCGACTCCGCCAGCCCCACCTCCTCTCCACAGGGACCCATGCATCCAGCCCTACCTCCCCCTTCAGCCCGCCCCACCTCACCTCACCTCACCTCCTCCTTTAGCCTGCACTCCCTCGCTTCTACCTCCCCCTTCAGCCCGCCCCACCTCACCTCCTCCTTTAGCCTGCACTCCCTCGCTTCCACAGTCCCACCCATCTGCTTGCTTCCACTGCAACTGTACAAGGAAATTACCAACTATTCCGTTTCTGTGCCGAAAGCAGGACTCAAACCCAGGCCCCCAGCGCTGTAACACAAGCACTTAACCTCTAGGCCACTGCAGTTAGCTGGTATTTGGGGGAGCTTGGGGGGGCATGATGTTCTAGCCTCATTTTCTTCAGTGAACATGTTTCACAATGCAAATGGGTATGCTCACAGGGGCATGCAGAAGAAAGACATATAGCCCAAAAGCTGCTTTCAGAAGCACAGCCACCAGTGGCTCCAGTGGGAAGTGATTGGTCTTGGAATGCGCGAGACCTGAGTTCTAATCCTCCTGGGCATGTTTTTTATTTATTTTTGCTGCTTGTTCATGATTTTTAAATGTAAAAACTCTGCACTCAAAAATAAAAATGATTTGACAGACTCTTGCTGTAGCCAGCCTTTCTCACTCTTTGCCCTGGGGGAGAACAACCCAATCACCCCTTCAGCCCCTCTTACTCGTCTCACAGCACCTCCCATAAGCGAGGAATGCAACTTTTGTTGGTAGATTTCCTTCATGAGGCTTAGCTAGGCCTGCATTCCTTTTCAAAGGGCCATAGAAGAGAGCAAAAAAGGAGAAGGCAGAATAGAGCATGAAATAGGTGGAAGACAAGGGGTCAGGGGGGTTGGCAGTAAAAGAAACAGGGCCTGGCCTGGCAGAGAGTTAGAAGTTAGGGAACACAATGAGCGAGGGAGGAGGAAAGATGCCTCAGGCATTGAGCTCTCGGACTCTTCCCCACCGTGCCTGCAGAAAGAGCCTTCTCCCGAATGGATACATTTGCCTGGAGAGCCCAGAACTAATTTCAGTTAGCCAGAGGGTAAACAGAGGCCAGGGAGAGGTGCACGCCCCTCCATTTGACTAGGCTTCTGGGGCTTCTGGGAGGAAAAAAGGCATCAGTATTCCAGCAAGATCATCGTCACCAAGGCCACCATCACTAGGGGATTACAGAGCATGCTGTGACACTCTCCGGGGCCTGGTTGGCCAGGCTTATGTTGAAGAGCACATATCCTAACCCTAAGCTACCTGGGTGGCTGCACCATAGGGGCTGCACCGGATATAGGGCTGTGCCCGTAAGGGCTGTGGTCGCGTTTGGGAGCGTTAGGGACGCGTGGAGGCCGCAGGGCGCAGACCTCTGCCCATTTCCCTCCAGGATTAGGCCCTGATTCTCAGGCGTGGAGCCAGCCACTCCAAAACTGGCAGAAAGCAGCCCTCTCACCCCCAGGGCAAAGAGTGGGAAAGGCTGGTTACATCAAGTGTCTTTCAAATCTTTCACTTTCGAGAGCAGAGTGTTTACATTTTGGAATCATGAACAAGCAGCAATAGGAAAGCATACAGTATCAGAGGACAGAACACTGCCCTGCGCATATCAGTACACCCCAATGACAAAGTCAAAGATTTAAATGACCTGCTTAGCTATGAGTGGCTGACACCTCACAATGATTATCATCTCTCCGTGAAGCAAAACATCCTCGGAATTGGGTTGAAAGATAGATCTAATGTGCCAAAGGAAGGCAACATGGAAATTCAGTTTCCTGCTCTCAGGGGAAGGAGGGTCGACAGCCCAATGGGTTAATGCACCTACTGCAGCCTCCTATGTGGAGCCTGCAGGCGACGCATGCAGTTGCTGGTGAGATGCTGATACAGGTTCGCCTGCTATGCAGGGGCCCGTGGTCACCTCACAGCACCTCGAGAAGGTGTCCTGTTTGAGTCCCAGGGCAATCATTGTGTCAACCATGACCCGTAGATTACACCTTTTCCCCTCGTTTTTTTCCAATCAATTGGGGCCAGAGAGACAAGCTTTTGTATGGGCCTTACCAAGGCCAGCGTGCAGAAAACAAAGGCGCAACTGTTAGTAGTAACGCAGGTATTGAAGGGGCATTAGCTGTTGGCGGATGGCGCAGGGCAATGCATACCCATTTTCAAATAAAAAAAGGTTTTTTTTTATTAAAAAAAAAATACATGCCCAGGAAATTCCAGACCTTGGATTAGAACTCAGGTCTCCAGCATTCCAAGACCAAGCACTTATCACTTGTGCCACTGGTGGTTGTGCTTCTGAGACTTGCTTTTGGGCGTATATATCTTTCTCCTGCACTCCCCTGTGAGCATACCCATTTGCGTTGTGAAACATGTTCACTGGAGCCTACAAGGATAGAACATCTGGCCCCCCCGCTCCCCCAAATACCAGCTAACTGCAGTGGCCTAGAGGTTAAGTGCTTGCATTACAGCAGCTGGGGGCCTGGGTTCGGGTCCTGCTTTCGGCACATAAACAGAATAGTTGGTCATCTCCTGGTACAGTTGGAGTGGAAGAAAGCGGAGAGGCGGGACTGTGGAAGCGAGGGAGTGCAGGCTAAAGGAAGAGGTGGGGTAGGCTAAAGGGGGAGGTAAGGTCGGATGAAGGGGTCCCTGGGGAGAAGAGGTGAGGCTGGCTGAGTCGGGGGAGGTCTAGAAGGGCATGGGGTAGGGGCCCTGGTAGAGGGAGGAAGAAAGCATAGAGGTGGGGCTGAGGAAGCCAGGAAGAAGGGGTGGTGGGGGCTGTGTAAAAGGAGAGTCCTAAGGTGGGGAAAGGGGCCATTGAGGAGGGCAGAAAAAAGGGTGCCAGTGGTGGGTGGAAAGGACAATGGGCTGACATTTTGTTCTCATCCAGCACTACCCTTTTAGCCTGCATTCCTCCTTTATTCCCTGCACTTCTCAGTCCCACCTCTATGCTTTCTTCCTCCCTCCCTCCCGCAGGGCACCTACCCCATGCCCTTCTCCCCCGACTCCGCCAGCCCCACCTCCTCTCCACAGGGACCCATGCATCCAGCCCTACCTCCCCCTTCAGCCCGCCCCACCTCACCTCACCTCACCTCCTCCTTTAGCCTGCACTCCCTCGCTTCTACCTCCCCCTTCAGCCCGCCCCACCTCACCTCCTCCTTTAGCCTGCACTCCCTCGCTTCCACAGTCCCACCCATCTGCTTGCTTCCACTGCAACTGTACAAGGAGATTACCAACTATTCCGTTTCTGTGCCGAAAGCAGGACTCAAACCCAGGCCCCCAGCGCTGTAACACAAGCACTTAACCTCTAGGCCACTGCAGTTAGCTGGTATTTGGGGGAGCTTGGGGGGGCATGATGTTCTAGCCTCATTTTCTTCAGTGAACATGTTTCACAATGCAAATGGGTATGCTCACAGGGGCATGCAGAAGAAAGACATATAGCCCAAAAGCTGCTTTCAGAAGCACAGCCACCAGTGGCTCCAGTGGGAAGTGATTGGTCTTGGAATGCGCGAGACCTGAGTTCTAATCCTCCTGGGCATGTTTTTTATTTATTTTTGCTGCTTGTTCATGATTTTTAAATGTAAAAACTCTGCACTCAAAAATAAAAATGATTTGACAGACTCTTGCTGTAGCCAGCCTTTCTCACTCTTTGCCCTGGGGGAGAACAACCCAATCACCCCTTCAGCCCCTCTTACTCGTCTCACAGCACCTCCCATAAGCGAGGAATGCATCTTTTGTTGGTAGATTTCCTTCATGAGGCTTAGCTAGGCCTGCATTCCTTTTCAAAGGGCCATAGAAGAGAGCAAAAAAGGAGAAGGCAGAATAGAGCATGAAATAGGTGGAAGACAAGGGGTCAGGGGGGTTGGCAGTAAAAGAAACAGGGCCTGGCCTGGCAGAGAGTTAGAAGTTAGGGAACACAATGAGCGAGGGAGGAGGAAAGATGCCTCAGGCATTGAGCTCTCGGACTCTTCCCCACCGTGCCTGCAGAAAGAGCCTTCTCCCGAATGGATACATTTGCCTGGAGAGCCCAGAACTAATTTCAGTTAGCCAGAGGGTAAACAGAGGCCAGGGAGAGGTGCACGCCCCTCCATTTGACTAGGCTTCTGGGGCTTCTGGGAGGAAAAAAGGCATCAGTATTCCAGCAAGATCATCGTCACCAAGGCCACCATCACTAGGGGATTACAGAGCATGCTGTGACACTCTCCGGGGCCTGGTTGGCCAGGCTTATGTTGAAGAGCACATATCCTAACCCTAAGCTACCTGGGTGGCTGCACCATAGGGGCTGCACCGGATATAGGGCTGTGCCCGTAAGGGCTGTGGTCGCGTTTGGGAGCGTTAGGGACGCGTGGAGGCCGCAGGGCGCAGACCTCTGCCCATTTCCCTCCAGGATTAGGCCCTGATTCTCAGGCGTGGAGCCAGCCACTCCAAAACTGGCAGAAAGCAGCCCTCTCACCCCCAGGGCAAAGAGTGGGAAAGGCTGGTTACATCAAGTGTCTTTCAAATCTTTCACTTTCGAGAGCAGAGTGTTTACATTTTGGAATCATGAACAAGCAGCAATAGGAAAGCATACAGTATCAGAGGACAGAACACTGCCCTGCGCATATCAGTACACCCCAATGACAAAGTCAAAGATTTAAATGACCTGCTTAGCTATGAGTGGCTGACACCTCACAATGATTATCATCTCTCCGTGAAGCAAAACATCCTCGGAATTGGGTTGAAAGATAGATCTAATGTGCCAAAGGAAGGCAACATGGAAATTCAGTTTCCTGCTCTCAGGGGAAGGAGGGTCGACAGCCCAATGGGTTAATGCACCTACTGCAGCCTCCTATGTGGAGCCTGCAGGCGACGCATGCAGTTGCTGGTGAGATGCTGATACAGGTTCGCCTGCTATGCAGGGGCCCGTGGTCACCTCACAGCACCTCGAGAAGGTGTCCTGTTTGAGTCCCAGGGCAATCATTGTGTCAACCATGACCCGTAGATTACACCTTTTCCCCTCGTTTTTTTCCAATCAATTGGGGCCAGAGAGACAAGCTTTTGTATGGGCCTTACCAAGGCCAGCGTGCAGAAAACAAAGGCGCAACTGTTAGTAGTAACGCAGGTATTGAAGGGGCATTAGCTGTTGGCGGATGGCGCAGGGCAATGCATACCCATTTTCAAATAAAAAAAGTTTTTTTTTTATTAAAAAAAAAATACATGCCCAGGAAATTCCAGACCTTGGATTAGAACTCAGGTCTCCAGCATTCCAAGACCAAGCACTTATCACTTGTGCCACTGGTGGTTGTGCTTCTGAGACTTGCTTTTGGGCGTATATATCTTTCTCCTGCACTCCCCTGTGAGCATACCCATTTGCGTTGTGAAACATGTTCACTGGAGCCTACAAGGATAGAACATCTGGCCCCCCCGCTCCCCCAAATACCAGCTAACTGCAGTGGCCTAGAGGTTAAGTGCTTGCATTACAGCAGCTGGGGGCCTGGGTTCGGGTCCTGCTTTCGGCACATAAACAGAATAGTTGGTCATCTCCTGGTACAGTTGGAGTGGAAGAAAGCGGAGAGGCGGGACTGTGGAAGCGAGGGAGTGCAGGCTAAAGGAAGAGGTGGGGTAGGCTAAAGGGGGAGGTAAGGTCGGATGAAGGGGTCCCTGGGGAGAAGAGGTGAGGCTGGCTGAGTCGGGGGAGGTCTAGAAGGGCATGGGGTAGGGGCCCTGGTAGAGGGAGGAAGAAAGCATAGAGGTGGGGCTGAGGAAGCCAGGAAGAAGGGGTGGTGGGGGCTGTGTAAAAGGAGAGTCCTAAGGTGGGGAAAGGGGCCATTGAGGAGGGCAGAAAAAAGGGTGCCAGTGGTGGGTGGAAAGGACAATGGGCTGACATTTTGTTCTCATCCAGCACTACCCTTTTAGCCTGCATTCCTCCTTTATTCCCTGCACTTCTCAGTCCCACCTCTATGCTTTCTTCCTCCCTCCCTCCCGCAGGGCACCTACCCCATGCCCTTCTCCCCCGACTCCGCCAGCCCCACCTCCTCTCCACAGGGACCCATGCATCCAGCCCTACCTCCCCCTTCAGCCCGCCCCACCTCACCTCACCTCACCTCCTCCTTTAGCCTGCACTCCCTCGCTTCTACCTCCCCCTTCAGCCCGCCCCACCTCACCTCCTCCTTTAGCCTGCACTCCCTCGCTTCCACAGTCCCACCCATCTGCTTGCTTCCACTGCAACTGTACAAGGAAATTACCAACTATTCCGTTTCTGTGCCGAAAGCAGGACTCAAACCCAGGCCCCCAGCGCTGTAACACAAGCACTTAACCTCTAGGCCACTGCAGTTAGCTGGTATTTGGGGGAGCTTGGGGGGGCATGATGTTCTAGCCTCATTTTCTTCAGTGAACATGTTTCACAATGCAAATGGGTATGCTCACAGGGGCATGCAGAAGAAAGACATATAGCCCAAAAGCTGCTTTCAGAAGCACAGCCACCAGTGGCTCCAGTGGGAAGTGATTGGTCTTGGAATGCGCGAGACCTGAGTTCTAATCCTCCTGGGCATGTTTTTTATTTATTTTTGCTGCTTGTTCATGATTTTTAAATGTAAAAACTCTGCACTCAAAAATAAAAATGATTTGACAGACTCTTGCTGTAGCCAGCCTTTCTCACTCTTTGCCCTGGGGGAGAACAACCCAATCACCCCTTCAGCCCCTCTTACTCGTCTCACAGCACCTCCCATAAGCGAGGAATGCAACTTTTGTTGGTAGATTTCCTTCATGAGGCTTAGCTAGGCCTGCATTCCTTTTCAAAGGGCCATAGAAGAGAGCAAAAAAGGAGAAGGCAGAATAGAGCATGAAATAGGTGGAAGACAAGGGGTCAGGGGGGTTGGCAGTAAAAGAAACAGGGCCTGGCCTGGCAGAGAGTTAGAAGTTAGGGAACACAATGAGCGAGGGAGGAGGAAAGATGCCTCAGGCATTGAGCTCTCGGACTCTTCCCCACCGTGCCTGCAGAAAGAGCCTTCTCCCGAATGGATACATTTGCCTGGAGAGCCCAGAACTAATTTCAGTTAGCCAGAGGGTAAACAGAGGCCAGGGAGAGGTGCACGCCCCTCCATTTGACTAGGCTTCTGGGGCTTCTGGGAGGAAAAAAGGCATCAGTATTCCAGCAAGATCATCGTCACCAAGGCCACCATCACTAGGGGATTACAGAGCATGCTGTGACACTCTCCGGGGCCTGGTTGGCCAGGCTTATGTTGAAGAGCACATATCCTAACCCTAAGCTACCTGGGTGGCTGCACCATAGGGGCTGCACCGGATATAGGGCTGTGCCCGTAAGGGCTGTGGTCGCGTTTGGGAGCGTTAGGGACGCGTGGAGGCCGCAGGGCGCAGACCTCTGCCCATTTCCCTCCAGGATTAGGCCCTGATTCTCAGGCGTGGAGCCAGCCACTCCAAAACTGGCAGAAAGCAGCCCTCTCACCCCCAGGGCAAAGAGTGGGAAAGGCTGGTTACATCAAGTGTCTTTCAAATCTTTCACTTTCGAGAGCAGAGTGTTTACATTTTGGAATCATGAACAAGCAGCAATAGGAAAGCATACAGTATCAGAGGACAGAACACTGCCCTGCGCATATCAGTACACCCCAATGACAAAGTCAAAGATTTAAATGACCTGCTTAGCTATGAGTGGCTGACACCTCACAATGATTATCATCTCTCCGTGAAGCAAAACATCCTCGGAATTGGGTTGAAAGATAGATCTAATGTGCCAAAGGAAGGCAACATGGAAATTCAGTTTCCTGCTCTCAGGGGAAGGAGGGTCGACAGCCCAATGGGTTAATGCACCTACTGCAGCCTCCTATGTGGAGCCTGCAGGCGACGCATGCAGTTGCTGGTGAGATGCTGATACAGGTTCGCCTGCTATGCAGGGGCCCGTGGTCACCTCACAGCACCTCGAGAAGGTGTCCTGTTTGAGTCCCAGGGCAATCATTGTGTCAACCATGACCCGTAGATTACACCTTTTCCCCTCGTTTTTTTCCAATCAATTGGGGCCAGAGAGACAAGCTTTTGTATGGGCCTTACCAAGGCCAGCGTGCAGAAAACAAAGGCGCAACTGTTAGTAGTAACGCAGGTATTGAAGGGGCATTAGCTGTTGGCGGATGGCGCAGGGCAATGCATACCCATTTTCAAATAAAAAAAGTTTTTTTTTTATTAAAAAAAAAATACATGCCCAGGAAATTCCAGACCTTGGATTAGAACTCAGGTCTCCAGCATTCCAAGACCAAGCACTTATCACTTGTGCCACTGGTGGTTGTGCTTCTGAGACTTGCTTTTGGGCGTATATATCTTTCTCCTGCACTCCCCTGTGAGCATACCCATTTGCGTTGTGAAACATGTTCACTGGAGCCTACAAGGATAGAACATCTGGCCCCCCCGCTCCCCCAAATACCAGCTAACTGCAGTGGCCTAGAGGTTAAGTGCTTGCATTACAGCAGCTGGGGGCCTGGGTTCGGGTCCTGCTTTCGGCACATAAACAGAATAGTTGGTCATCTCCTGGTACAGTTGGAGTGGAAGAAAGCGGAGAGGCGGGACTGTGGAAGCGAGGGAGTGCAGGCTAAAGGAAGAGGTGGGGTAGGCTAAAGGGGGAGGTAAGGTCGGATGAAGGGGTCCCTGGGGAGAAGAGGTGAGGCTGGCTGAGTCGGGGGAGGTCTAGAAGGGCATGGGGTAGGGGCCCTGGTAGAGGGAGGAAGAAAGCATAGAGGTGGGGCTGAGGAAGCCAGGAAGAAGGGGTGGTGGGGGCTGTGTAAAAGGAGAGTCCTAAGGTGGGGAAAGGGGCCATTGAGGAGGGCAGAAAAAAGGGTGCCAGTGGTGGGTGGAAAGGACAATGGGCTGACATTTTGTTCTCATCCAGCACTACCCTTTTAGCCTGCATTCCTCCTTTATTCCCTGCACTTCTCAGTCCCACCTCTATGCTTTCTTCCTCCCTCCCTCCCGCAGGGCACCTACCCCATGCCCTTCTCCCCCGACTCCGCCAGCCCCACCTCCTCTCCACAGGGACCCATGCATCCAGCCCTACCTCCCCCTTCAGCCCGCCCCACCTCACCTCACCTCACCTCCTCCTTTAGCCTGCACTCCCTCGCTTCTACCTCCCCCTTCAGCCCGCCCCACCTCACCTCCTCCTTTAGCCTGCACTCCCTCGCTTCCACAGTCCCACCCATCTGCTTGCTTCCACTGCAACTGTACAAGGAAATTACCAACTATTCCGTTTCTGTGCCGAAAGCAGGACTCAAACCCAGGCCCCCAGCGCTGTAACACAAGCACTTAACCTCTAGGCCACTGCAGTTAGCTGGTATTTGGGGGAGCTTGGGGGGGCATGATGTTCTAGCCTCATTTTCTTCAGTGAACATGTTTCACAATGCAAATGGGTATGCTCACAGGGGCATGCAGAAGAAAGACATATAGCCCAAAAGCTGCTTTCAGAAGCACAGCCACCAGTGGCTCCAGTGGGAAGTGATTGGTCTTGGAATGCGCGAGACCTGAGTTCTAATCCTCCTGGGCATGTTTTTTATTTATTTTTGCTGCTTGTTCATGATTTTTAAATGTAAAAACTCTGCACTCAAAAATAAAAATGATTTGACAGACTCTTGCTGTAGCCAGCCTTTCTCACTCTTTGCCCTGGGGGAGAACAACCCAATCACCCCTTCAGCCCCTCTTACTCGTCTCACAGCACCTCCCATAAGCGAGGAATGCAACTTTTGTTGGTAGATTTCCTTCATGAGGCTTAGCTAGGCCTGCATTCCTTTTCAAAGGGCCATAGAAGAGAGCAAAAAAGGAGAAGGCAGAATAGAGCATGAAATAGGTGGAAGACAAGGGGTCAGGGGGGTTGGCAGTAAAAGAAACAGGGCCTGGCCTGGCAGAGAGTTAGAAGTTAGGGAACACAATGAGCGAGGGAGGAGGAAAGATGCCTCAGGCATTGAGCTCTCGGACTCTTCCCCACCGTGCCTGCAGAAAGAGCCTTCTCCCGAATGGATACATTTGCCTGGAGAGCCCAGAACTAATTTCAGTTAGCCAGAGGGTAAACAGAGGCCAGGGAGAGGTGCACGCCCCTCCATTTGACTAGGCTTCTGGGGCTTCTGGGAGGAAAAAAGGCATCAGTATTCCAGCAAGATCATCGTCACCAAGGCCACCATCACTAGGGGATTACAGAGCATGCTGTGACACTCTCCGGGGCCTGGTTGGCCAGGCTTATGTTGAAGAGCACATATCCTAACCCTAAGCTACCTGGGTGGCTGCACCATAGGGGCTGCACCGGATATAGGGCTGTGCCCGTAAGGGCTGTGGTCGCGTTTGGGAGCGTTAGGGACGCGTGGAGGCCGCAGGGCGCAGACCTCTGCCCATTTCCCTCCAGGATTAGGCCCTGATTCTCAGGCGTGGAGCCAGCCACTCCAAAACTGGCAGAAAGCAGCCCTCTCACCCCCAGGGCAAAGAGTGGGAAAGGCTGGTTACATCAAGTGTCTTTCAAATCTTTCACTTTCGAGAGCAGAGTGTTTACATTTTGGAATCATGAACAAGCAGCAATAGGAAAGCATACAGTATCAGAGGACAGAACACTGCCCTGCGCATATCAGTACACCCCAATGACAAAGTCAAAGATTTAAATGACCTGCTTAGCTATGAGTGGCTGACACCTCACAATGATTATCATCTCTCCGTGAAGCAAAACATCCTCGGAATTGGGTTGAAAGATAGATCTAATGTGCCAAAGGAAGGCAACATGGAAATTCAGTTTCCTGCTCTCAGGGGAAGGAGGGTCGACAGCCCAATGGGTTAATGCACCTACTGCAGCCTCCTATGTGGAGCCTGCAGGCGACGCATGCAGTTGCTGGTGAGATGCTGATACAGGTTCGCCTGCTATGCAGGGGCCCGTGGTCACCTCACAGCACCTCGAGAAGGTGTCCTGTTTGAGTCCCAGGGCAATCATTGTGTCAACCATGACCCGTAGATTACACCTTTTCCCCTCGTTTTTTTCCAATCAATTGGGGCCAGAGAGACAAGCTTTTGTATGGGCCTTACCAAGGCCAGCGTGCAGAAAACAAAGGCGCAACTGTTAGTAGTAACGCAGGTATTGAAGGGGCATTAGCTGTTGGCGGATGGCGCAGGGCAATGCATACCCATTTTCAAATAAAAAAAGGTTTTTTTTTATTAAAAAAAAAATACATGCCCAGGAAATTCCAGACCTTGGATTAGAACTCAGGTCTCCAGCATTCCAAGACCAAGCACTTATCACTTGTGCCACTGGTGGTTGTGCTTCTGAGACTTGCTTTTGGGCGTATATATCTTTCTCCTGCACTCCCCTGTGAGCATACCCATTTGCGTTGTGAAACATGTTCACTGGAGCCTACAAGGATAGAACATCTGGCCCCCCCGCTCCCCCAAATACCAGCTAACTGCAGTGGCCTAGAGGTTAAGTGCTTGCATTACAGCAGCTGGGGGCCTGGGTTCGGGTCCTGCTTTCGGCACATAAACAGAATAGTTGGTCATCTCCTGGTACAGTTGGAGTGGAAGAAAGCGGAGAGGCGGGACTGTGGAAGCGAGGGAGTGCAGGCTAAAGGAAGAGGTGGGGTAGGCTAAAGGGGGAGGTAAGGTCGGATGAAGGGGTCCCTGGGGAGAAGAGGTGAGGCTGGCTGAGTCGGGGGAGGTCTAGAAGGGCATGGGGTAGGGGCCCTGGTAGAGGGAGGAAGAAAGCATAGAGGTGGGGCTGAGGAAGCCAGGAAGAAGGGGTGGTGGGGGCTGTGTAAAAGGAGAGTCCTAAGGTGGGGAAAGGGGCCATTGAGGAGGGCAGAAAAAAGGGTGCCAGTGGTGGGTGGAAAGGACAATGGGCTGACATTTTGTTCTCATCCAGCACTACCCTTTTAGCCTGCATTCCTCCTTTATTCCCTGCACTTCTCAGTCCCACCTCTATGCTTTCTTCCTCCCTCCCTCCCGCAGGGCACCTACCCCATGCCCTTCTCCCCCGACTCCGCCAGCCCCACCTCCTCTCCACAGGGACCCATGCATCCAGCCCTACCTCCCCCTTCAGCCCGCCCCACCTCACCTCACCTCACCTCCTCCTTTAGCCTGCACTCCCTCGCTTCTACCTCCCCCTTCAGCCCGCCCCACCTCACCTCCTCCTTTAGCCTGCACTCCCTCGCTTCCACAGTCCCACCCATCTGCTTGCTTCCACTGCAACTGTACAAGGAGATTACCAACTATTCCGTTTCTGTGCCGAAAGCAGGACTCAAACCCAGGCCCCCAGCGCTGTAACACAAGCACTTAACCTCTAGGCCACTGCAGTTAGCTGGTATTTGGGGGAGCTTGGGGGGGCATGATGTTCTAGCCTCATTTTCTTCAGTGAACATGTTTCACAATGCAAATGGGTATGCTCACAGGGGCATGCAGAAGAAAGACATATAGCCCAAAAGCTGCTTTCAGAAGCACAGCCACCAGTGGCTCCAGTGGGAAGTGATTGGTCTTGGAATGCGCGAGACCTGAGTTCTAATCCTCCTGGGCATGTTTTTTATTTATTTTTGCTGCTTGTTCATGATTTTTAAATGTAAAAACTCTGCACTCAAAAATAAAAATGATTTGACAGACTCTTGCTGTAGCCAGCCTTTCTCACTCTTTGCCCTGGGGGAGAACAACCCAATCACCCCTTCAGCCCCTCTTACTCGTCTCACAGCACCTCCCATAAGCGAGGAATGCATCTTTTGTTGGTAGATTTCCTTCATGAGGCTTAGCTAGGCCTGCATTCCTTTTCAAAGGGCCATAGAAGAGAGCAAAAAAGGAGAAGGCAGAATAGAGCATGAAATAGGTGGAAGACAAGGGGTCAGGGGGGTTGGCAGTAAAAGAAACAGGGCCTGGCCTGGCAGAGAGTTAGAAGTTAGGGAACACAATGAGCGAGGGAGGAGGAAAGATGCCTCAGGCATTGAGCTCTCGGACTCTTCCCCACCGTGCCTGCAGAAAGAGCCTTCTCCCGAATGGATACATTTGCCTGGAGAGCCCAGAACTAATTTCAGTTAGCCAGAGGGTAAACAGAGGCCAGGGAGAGGTGCACGCCCCTCCATTTGACTAGGCTTCTGGGGCTTCTGGGAGGAAAAAAGGCATCAGTATTCCAGCAAGATCATCGTCACCAAGGCCACCATCACTAGGGGATTACAGAGCATGCTGTGACACTCTCCGGGGCCTGGTTGGCCAGGCTTATGTTGAAGAGCACATATCCTAACCCTAAGCTACCTGGGTGGCTGCACCATAGGGGCTGCACCGGATATAGGGCTGTGCCCGTAAGGGCTGTGGTCGCGTTTGGGAGCGTTAGGGACGCGTGGAGGCCGCAGGGCGCAGACCTCTGCCCATTTCCCTCCAGGATTAGGCCCTGATTCTCAGGCGTGGAGCCAGCCACTCCAAAACTGGCAGAAAGCAGCCCTCTCACCCCCAGGGCAAAGAGTGGGAAAGGCTGGTTACATCAAGTGTCTTTCAAATCTTTCACTTTCGAGAGCAGAGTGTTTACATTTTGGAATCATGAACAAGCAGCAATAGGAAAGCATACAGTATCAGAGGACAGAACACTGCCCTGCGCATATCAGTACACCCCAATGACAAAGTCAAAGATTTAAATGACCTGCTTAGCTATGAGTGGCTGACACCTCACAATGATTATCATCTCTCCGTGAAGCAAAACATCCTCGGAATTGGGTTGAAAGATAGATCTAATGTGCCAAAGGAAGGCAACATGGAAATTCAGTTTCCTGCTCTCAGGGGAAGGAGGGTCGACAGCCCAATGGGTTAATGCACCTACTGCAGCCTCCTATGTGGAGCCTGCAGGCGACGCATGCAGTTGCTGGTGAGATGCTGATACAGGTTCGCCTGCTATGCAGGGGCCCGTGGTCACCTCACAGCACCTCGAGAAGGTGTCCTGTTTGAGTCCCAGGGCAATCATTGTGTCAACCATGACCCGTAGATTACACCTTTTCCCCTCGTTTTTTTCCAATCAATTGGGGCCAGAGAGACAAGCTTTTGTATGGGCCTTACCAAGGCCAGCGTGCAGAAAACAAAGGCGCAACTGTTAGTAGTAACGCAGGTATTGAAGGGGCATTAGCTGTTGGCGGATGGCGCAGGGCAATGCATACCCATTTTCAAATAAAAAAAGTTTTTTTTTTATTAAAAAAAAAATACATGCCCAGGAAATTCCAGACCTTGGATTAGAACTCAGGTCTCCAGCATTCCAAGACCAAGCACTTATCACTTGTGCCACTGGTGGTTGTGCTTCTGAGACTTGCTTTTGGGCGTATATATCTTTCTCCTGCACTCCCCTGTGAGCATACCCATTTGCGTTGTGAAACATGTTCACTGGAGCCTACAAGGATAGAACATCTGGCCCCCCCCGCTCCCCCAAATACCAGCTAACTGCAGTGGCCTAGAGGTTAAGTGCTTGCATTACAGCAGCTGGGGGCCTGGGTTCGGGTCCTGCTTTCGGCACATAAACAGAATAGTTGGTCATCTCCTGGTACAGTTGGAGTGGAAGAAAGCGGAGAGGCGGGACTGTGGAAGCGAGGGAGTGCAGGCTAAAGGAAGAGGTGGGGTAGGCTAAAGGGGGAGGTAAGGTCGGATGAAGGGGTCCCTGGGGAGAAGAGGTGAGGCTGGCTGAGTCGGGGGAGGTCTAGAAGGGCATGGGGTAGGGGCCCTGGTAGAGGGAGGAAGAAAGCATAGAGGTGGGGCTGAGGAAGCCAGGAAGAAGGGGTGGTGGGGGCTGTGTAAAAGGAGAGTCCTAAGGTGGGGAAAGGGGCCATTGAGGAGGGCAGAAAAAAGGGTGCCAGTGGTGGGTGGAAAGGACAATGGGCTGACATTTTGTTCTCATCCAGCACTACCCTTTTAGCCTGCATTCCTCCTTTATTCCCTGCACTTCTCAGTCCCACCTCTATGCTTTCTTCCTCCCTCCCTCCCGCAGGGCACCTACCCCATGCCCTTCTCCCCCGACTCCGCCAGCCCCACCTCCTCTCCACAGGGACCCATGCATCCAGCCCTACCTCCCCCTTCAGCCCGCCCCACCTCACCTCACCTCACCTCCTCCTTTAGCCTGCACTCCCTCGCTTCTACCTCCCCCTTCAGCCCGCCCCACCTCACCTCCTCCTTTAGCCTGCACTCCCTCGCTTCCACAGTCCCACCCATCTGCTTGCTTCCACTGCAACTGTACAAGGAAATTACCAACTATTCCGTTTCTGTGCCGAAAGCAGGACTCAAACCCAGGCCCCCAGCGCTGTAACACAAGCACTTAACCTCTAGGCCACTGCAGTTAGCTGGTATTTGGGGGAGCTTGGGGGGGCATGATGTTCTAGCCTCATTTTCTTCAGTGAACATGTTTCACAATGCAAATGGGTATGCTCACAGGGGCATGCAGAAGAAAGACATATAGCCCAAAAGCTGCTTTCAGAAGCACAGCCACCAGTGGCTCCAGTGGGAAGTGATTGGTCTTGGAATGCGCGAGACCTGAGTTCTAATCCTCCTGGGCATGTTTTTTATTTATTTTTGCTGCTTGTTCATGATTTTTAAATGTAAAAACTCTGCACTCAAAAATAAAAATGATTTGACAGACTCTTGCTGTAGCCAGCCTTTCTCACTCTTTGCCCTGGGGGAGAACAACCCAATCACCCCTTCAGCCCCTCTTACTCGTCTCACAGCACCTCCCATAAGCGAGGAATGCAACTTTTGTTGGTAGATTTCCTTCATGAGGCTTAGCTAGGCCTGCATTCCTTTTCAAAGGGCCATAGAAGAGAGCAAAAAAGGAGAAGGCAGAATAGAGCATGAAATAGGTGGAAGACAAGGGGTCAGGGGGGTTGGCAGTAAAAGAAACAGGGCCTGGCCTGGCAGAGAGTTAGAAGTTAGGGAACACAATGAGCGAGGGAGGAGGAAAGATGCCTCAGGCATTGAGCTCTCGGACTCTTCCCCACCGTGCCTGCAGAAAGAGCCTTCTCCCGAATGGATACATTTGCCTGGAGAGCCCAGAACTAATTTCAGTTAGCCAGAGGGTAAACAGAGGCCAGGGAGAGGTGCACGCCCCTCCATTTGACTAGGCTTCTGGGGCTTCTGGGAGGAAAAAAGGCATCAGTATTCCAGCAAGATCATCGTCACCAAGGCCACCATCACTAGGGGATTACAGAGCATGCTGTGACACTCTCCGGGGCCTGGTTGGCCAGGCTTATGTTGAAGAGCACATATCCTAACCCTAAGCTACCTGGGTGGCTGCACCATAGGGGCTGCACCGGATATAGGGCTGTGCCCGTAAGGGCTGTGGTCGCGTTTGGGAGCGTTAGGGACGCGTGGAGGCCGCAGGGCGCAGACCTCTGCCCATTTCCCTCCAGGATTAGGCCCTGATTCTCAGGCGTGGAGCCAGCCACTCCAAAACTGGCAGAAAGCAGCCCTCTCACCCCCAGGGCAAAGAGTGGGAAAGGCTGGTTACATCAAGTGTCTTTCAAATCTTTCACTTTCGAGAGCAGAGTGTTTACATTTTGGAATCATGAACAAGCAGCAATAGGAAAGCATACAGTATCAGAGGACAGAACACTGCCCTGCGCATATCAGTACACCCCAATGACAAAGTCAAAGATTTAAATGACCTGCTTAGCTATGAGTGGCTGACACCTCACAATGATTATCATCTCTCCGTGAAGCAAAACATCCTCGGAATTGGGTTGAAAGATAGATCTAATGTGCCAAAGGAAGGCAACATGGAAATTCAGTTTCCTGCTCTCAGGGGAAGGAGGGTCGACAGCCCAATGGGTTAATGCACCTACTGCAGCCTCCTATGTGGAGCCTGCAGGCGACGCATGCAGTTGCTGGTGAGATGCTGATACAGGTTCGCCTGCTATGCAGGGGCCCGTGGTCACCTCACAGCACCTCGAGAAGGTGTCCTGTTTGAGTCCCAGGGCAATCATTGTGTCAACCATGACCCGTAGATTACACCTTTTCCCCTCGTTTTTTTCCAATCAATTGGGGCCAGAGAGACAAGCTTTTGTATGGGCCTTACCAAGGCCAGCGTGCAGAAAACAAAGGCGCAACTGTTAGTAGTAACGCAGGTATTGAAGGGGCATTAGCTGTTGGCGGATGGCGCAGGGCAATGCATACCCATTTTCAAATAAAAAAAGTTTTTTTTTTATTAAAAAAAAAATACATGCCCAGGAAATTCCAGACCTTGGATTAGAACTCAGGTCTCCAGCATTCCAAGACCAAGCACTTATCACTTGTGCCACTGGTGGTTGTGCTTCTGAGACTTGCTTTTGGGCGTATATATCTTTCTCCTGCACTCCCCTGTGAGCATACCCATTTGCGTTGTGAAACATGTTCACTGGAGCCTACAAGGATAGAACATCTGGCCCCCCCGCTCCCCCAAATACCAGCTAACTGCAGTGGCCTAGAGGTTAAGTGCTTGCATTACAGCAGCTGGGGGCCTGGGTTCGGGTCCTGCTTTCGGCACATAAACAGAATAGTTGGTCATCTCCTGGTACAGTTGGAGTGGAAGAAAGCGGAGAGGCGGGACTGTGGAAGCGAGGGAGTGCAGGCTAAAGGAAGAGGTGGGGTAGGCTAAAGGGGGAGGTAAGGTCGGATGAAGGGGTCCCTGGGGAGAAGAGGTGAGGCTGGCTGAGTCGGGGGAGGTCTAGAAGGGCATGGGGTAGGGGCCCTGGTAGAGGGAGGAAGAAAGCATAGAGGTGGGGCTGAGGAAGCCAGGAAGAAGGGGTGGTGGGGGCTGTGTAAAAGGAGAGTCCTAAGGTGGGGAAAGGGGCCATTGAGGAGGGCAGAAAAAAGGGTGCCAGTGGTGGGTGGAAAGGACAATGGGCTGACATTTTGTTCTCATCCAGCACTACCCTTTTAGCCTGCATTCCTCCTTTATTCCCTGCACTTCTCAGTCCCACCTCTATGCTTTCTTCCTCCCTCCCTCCCGCAGGGCACCTACCCCATGCCCTTCTCCCCCGACTCCGCCAGCCCCACCTCCTCTCCACAGGGACCCATGCATCCAGCCCTACCTCCCCCTTCAGCCCGCCCCACCTCACCTCACCTCCTCCTTTAGCCTGCACTCCCTCGCTTCTACCTCCCCCTTCAGCCCGCCCCACCTCACCTCCTCCTTTAGCCTGCACTCCCTCGCTTCCACAGTCCCACCCATCTGCTTGCTTCCACTGCAACTGTACAAGGAAATTACCAACTATTCCGTTTCTGTGCCGAAAGCAGGACTCAAACCCAGGCCCCCAGCGCTGTAACACAAGCACTTAACCTCTAGGCCACTGCAGTTAGCTGGTATTTGGGGGAGCTTGGGGGGGCATGATGTTCTAGCCTCATTTTCTTCAGTGAACATGTTTCACAATGCAAATGGGTATGCTCACAGGGGCATGCAGAAGAAAGACATATAGCCCAAAAGCTGCTTTCAGAAGCACAGCCACCAGTGGCTCCAGTGGGAAGTGATTGGTCTTGGAATGCGCGAGACCTGAGTTCTAATCCTCCTGGGCATGTTTTTTATTTATTTTTGCTGCTTGTTCATGATTTTTAAATGTAAAAACTCTGCACTCAAAAATAAAAATGATTTGACAGACTCTTGCTGTAGCCAGCCTTTCTCACTCTTTGCCCTGGGGGAGAACAACCCAATCACCCCTTCAGCCCCTCTTACTCGTCTCACAGCACCTCCCATAAGCGAGGAATGCATCTTTTGTTGGTAGATTTCCTTCATGAGGCTTAGCTAGGCCTGCATTCCTTTTCAAAGGGCCATAGAAGAGAGCAAAAAAGGAGAAGGCAGAATAGAGCATGAAATAGGTGGAAGACAAGGGGTCAGGGGGGTTGGCAGTAAAAGAAACAGGGCCTGGCCTGGCAGAGAGTTAGAAGTTAGGGAACACAATGAGCGAGGGAGGAGGAAAGATGCCTCAGGCATTGAGCTCTCGGACTCTTCCCCACCGTGCCTGCAGAAAGAGCCTTCTCCCGAATGGATACATTTGCCTGGAGAGCCCAGAACTAATTTCAGTTAGCCAGAGGGTAAACAGAGGCCAGGGAGAGGTGCACGCCCCTCCATTTGACTAGGCTTCTGGGGCTTCTGGGAGGAAAAAAGGCATCAGTATTCCAGCAAGATCATCGTCACCAAGGCCACCATCACTAGGGGATTACAGAGCATGCTGTGACACTCTCCGGGGCCTGGTTGGCCAGGCTTATGTTGAAGAGCACATATCCTAACCCTAAGCTACCTGGGTGGCTGCACCATAGGGGCTGCACCGGATATAGGGCTGTGCCCGTAAGGGCTGTGGTCGCGTTTGGGAGCGTTAGGGACGCGTGGAGGCCGCAGGGCGCAGACCTCTGCCCATTTCCCTCCAGGATTAGGCCCTGATTCTCAGGCGTGGAGCCAGCCACTCCAAAACTGGCAGAAAGCAGCCCTCTCACCCCCAGGGCAAAGAGTGGGAAAGGCTGGTTACATCAAGTGTCTTTCAAATCTTTCACTTTCGAGAGCAGAGTGTTTACATTTTGGAATCATGAACAAGCAGCAATAGGAAAGCATACAGTATCAGAGGACAGAACACTGCCCTGCGCATATCAGTACACCCCAATGACAAAGTCAAAGATTTAAATGACCTGCTTAGCTATGAGTGGCTGACACCTCACAATGATTATCATCTCTCCGTGAAGCAAAACATCCTCGGAATTGGGTTGAAAGATAGATCTAATGTGCCAAAGGAAGGCAACATGGAAATTCAGTTTCCTGCTCTCAGGGGAAGGAGGGTCGACAGCCCAATGGGTTAATGCACCTACTGCAGCCTCCTATGTGGAGCCTGCAGGCGACGCATGCAGTTGCTGGTGAGATGCTGATACAGGTTCGCCTGCTATGCAGGGGCCCGTGGTCACCTCACAGCACCTCGAGAAGGTGTCCTGTTTGAGTCCCAGGGCAATCATTGTGTCAACCATGACCCGTAGATTACACCTTTTCCCCTCGTTTTTTTCCAATCAATTGGGGCCAGAGAGACAAGCTTTTGTATGGGCCTTACCAAGGCCAGCGTGCAGAAAACAAAGGCGCAACTGTTAGTAGTAACGCAGGTATTGAAGGGGCATTAGCTGTTGGCGGATGGCGCAGGGCAATGCATACCCATTTTCAAATAAAAAAAGGTTTTTTTTTATTAAAAAAAAAATACATGCCCAGGAAATTCCAGACCTTGGATTAGAACTCAGGTCTCCAGCATTCCAAGACCAAGCACTTATCACTTGTGCCACTGGTGGTTGTGCTTCTGAGACTTGCTTTTGGGCGTATATATCTTTCTCCTGCACTCCCCTGTGAGCATACCCATTTGCGTTGTGAAACATGTTCACTGGAGCCTACAAGGATAGAACATCTGGCCCCCCCGCTCCCCCAAATACCAGCTAACTGCAGTGGCCTAGAGGTTAAGTGCTTGCATTACAGCAGCTGGGGGCCTGGGTTCGGGTCCTGCTTTCGGCACATAAACAGAATAGTTGGTCATCTCCTGGTACAGTTGGAGTGGAAGAAAGCGGAGAGGCGGGACTGTGGAAGCGAGGGAGTGCAGGCTAAAGGAAGAGGTGGGGTAGGCTAAAGGGGGAGGTAAGGTCGGATGAAGGGGTCCCTGGGGAGAAGAGGTGAGGCTGGCTGAGTCGGGGGAGGTCTAGAAGGGCATGGGGTAGGGGCCCTGGTAGAGGGAGGAAGAAAGCATAGAGGTGGGGCTGAGGAAGCCAGGAAGAAGGGGTGGTGGGGGCTGTGTAAAAGGAGAGTCCTAAGGTGGGGAAAGGGGCCATTGAGGAGGGCAGAAAAAAGGGTGCCAGTGGTGGGTGGAAAGGACAATGGGCTGACATTTTGTTCTCATCCAGCACTACCCTTTTAGCCTGCATTCCTCCTTTATTCCCTGCACTTCTCAGTCCCACCTCTATGCTTTCTTCCTCCCTCCCTCCCGCAGGGCACCTACCCCATGCCCTTCTCCCCCGACTCCGCCAGCCCCACCTCCTCTCCACAGGGACCCATGCATCCAGCCCTACCTCCCCCTTCAGCCCGCCCCACCTCACCTCACCTCACCTCCTCCTTTAGCCTGCACTCCCTCGCTTCTACCTCCCCCTTCAGCCCGCCCCACCTCACCTCCTCCTTTAGCCTGCACTCCCTCGCTTCCACAGTCCCACCCATCTGCTTGCTTCCACTGCAACTGTACAAGGAGATTACCAACTATTCCGTTTCTGTGCCGAAAGCAGGACTCAAACCCAGGCCCCCAGCGCTGTAACACAAGCACTTAACCTCTAGGCCACTGCAGTTAGCTGGTATTTGGGGGAGCTTGGGGGGGCATGATGTTCTAGCCTCATTTTCTTCAGTGAACATGTTTCACAATGCAAATGGGTATGCTCACAGGGGCATGCAGAAGAAAGACATATAGCCCAAAAGCTGCTTTCAGAAGCACAGCCACCAGTGGCTCCAGTGGGAAGTGATTGGTCTTGGAATGCGCGAGACCTGAGTTCTAATCCTCCTGGGCATGTTTTTTATTTATTTTTGCTGCTTGTTCATGATTTTTAAATGTAAAAACTCTGCACTCAAAAATAAAAATGATTTGACAGACTCTTGCTGTAGCCAGCCTTTCTCA
Organism: Ambystoma mexicanum; assembly: GCF_040938575.1. Classification (NCBI taxonomy): domain Eukaryota; kingdom Metazoa; phylum Chordata; class Amphibia; order Caudata; family Ambystomatidae; genus Ambystoma; species Ambystoma mexicanum. The sequence continues at coordinate 255,425 of NW_027182373.1, forward strand.
CTCTTTGCCCTGGGGGAGAACAACCCAATCACCCCTTCAGCCCCTCTTACTCGTCTCACAGCACCTCCCATAAGCGAGGAATGCATCTTTTGTTGGTAGATTTCCTTCATGAGGCTTAGCTAGGCCTGCATTCCTTTTCAAAGGGCCATAGAAGAGAGCAAAAAAGGAGAAGGCAGAATAGAGCATGAAATAGGTGGAAGACAAGGGGTCAGGGGGGTTGGCAGTAAAAGAAACAGGGCCTGGCCTGGCAGAGAGTTAGAAGTTAGGGAACACAATGAGCGAGGGAGGAGGAAAGATGCCTCAGGCATTGAGCTCTCGGACTCTTCCCCACCGTGCCTGCAGAAAGAGCCTTCTCCCGAATGGATACATTTGCCTGGAGAGCCCAGAACTAATTTCAGTTAGCCAGAGGGTAAACAGAGGCCAGGGAGAGGTGCACGCCCCTCCATTTGACTAGGCTTCTGGGGCTTCTGGGAGGAAAAAAGGCATCAGTATTCCAGCAAGATCATCGTCACCAAGGCCACCATCACTAGGGGATTACAGAGCATGCTGTGACACTCTCCGGGGCCTGGTTGGCCAGGCTTATGTTGAAGAGCACATATCCTAACCCTAAGCTACCTGGGTGGCTGCACCATAGGGGCTGCACCGGATATAGGGCTGTGCCCGTAAGGGCTGTGGTCGCGTTTGGGAGCGTTAGGGACGCGTGGAGGCCGCAGGGCGCAGACCTCTGCCCATTTCCCTCCAGGATTAGGCCCTGATTCTCAGGCGTGGAGCCAGCCACTCCAAAACTGGCAGAAAGCAGCCCTCTCACCCCCAGGGCAAAGAGTGGGAAAGGCTGGTTACATCAAGTGTCTTTCAAATCTTTCACTTTCGAGAGCAGAGTGTTTACATTTTGGAATCATGAACAAGCAGCAATAGGAAAGCATACAGTATCAGAGGACAGAACACTGCCCTGCGCATATCAGTACACCCCAATGACAAAGTCAAAGATTTAAATGACCTGCTTAGCTATGAGTGGCTGACACCTCACAATGATTATCATCTCTCCGTGAAGCAAAACATCCTCGGAATTGGGTTGAAAGATAGATCTAATGTGCCAAAGGAAGGCAACATGGAAATTCAGTTTCCTGCTCTCAGGGGAAGGAGGGTCGACAGCCCAATGGGTTAATGCACCTACTGCAGCCTCCTATGTGGAGCCTGCAGGCGACGCATGCAGTTGCTGGTGAGATGCTGATACAGGTTCGCCTGCTATGCAGGGGCCCGTGGTCACCTCACAGCACCTCGAGAAGGTGTCCTGTTTGAGTCCCAGGGCAATCATTGTGTCAACCATGACCCGTAGATTACACCTTTTCCCCTCGTTTTTTTCCAATCAATTGGGGCCAGAGAGACAAGCTTTTGTATGGGCCTTACCAAGGCCAGCGTGCAGAAAACAAAGGCGCAACTGTTAGTAGTAACGCAGGTATTGAAGGGGCATTAGCTGTTGGCGGATGGCGCAGGGCAATGCATACCCATTTTCAAATAAAAAAAGTTTTTTTTTTATTAAAAAAAAAATACATGCCCAGGAAATTCCAGACCTTGGATTAGAACTCAGGTCTCCAGCATTCCAAGACCAAGCACTTATCACTTGTGCCACTGGTGGTTGTGCTTCTGAGACTTGCTTTTGGGCGTATATATCTTTCTCCTGCACTCCCCTGTGAGCATACCCATTTGCGTTGTGAAACATGTTCACTGGAGCCTACAAGGATAGAACATCTGGCCCCCCCGCTCCCCCAAATACCAGCTAACTGCAGTGGCCTAGAGGTTAAGTGCTTGCATTACAGCAGCTGGGGGCCTGGGTTCGGGTCCTGCTTTCGGCACATAAACAGAATAGTTGGTCATCTCCTGGTACAGTTGGAGTGGAAGAAAGCGGAGAGGCGGGACTGTGGAAGCGAGGGAGTGCAGGCTAAAGGAAGAGGTGGGGTAGGCTAAAGGGGGAGGTAAGGTCGGATGAAGGGGTCCCTGGGGAGAAGAGGTGAGGCTGGCTGAGTCGGGGGAGGTCTAGAAGGGCATGGGGTAGGGGCCCTGGTAGAGGGAGGAAGAAAGCATAGAGGTGGGGCTGAGGAAGCCAGGAAGAAGGGGTGGTGGGGGCTGTGTAAAAGGAGAGTCCTAAGGTGGGGAAAGGGGCCATTGAGGAGGGCAGAAAAAAGGGTGCCAGTGGTGGGTGGAAAGGACAATGGGCTGACATTTTGTTCTCATCCAGCACTACCCTTTTAGCCTGCATTCCTCCTTTATTCCCTGCACTTCTCAGTCCCACCTCTATGCTTTCTTCCTCCCTCCCTCCCGCAGGGCACCTACCCCATGCCCTTCTCCCCCGACTCCGCCAGCCCCACCTCCTCTCCACAGGGACCCATGCATCCAGCCCTACCTCCCCCTTCAGCCCGCCCCACCTCACCTCACCTCACCTCCTCCTTTAGCCTGCACTCCCTCGCTTCTACCTCCCCCTTCAGCCCGCCCCACCTCACCTCCTCCTTTAGCCTGCACTCCCTCGCTTCCACAGTCCCACCCATCTGCTTGCTTCCACTGCAACTGTACAAGGAAATTACCAACTATTCCGTTTCTGTGCCGAAAGCAGGACTCAAACCCAGGCCCCCAGCGCTGTAACACAAGCACTTAACCTCTAGGCCACTGCAGTTAGCTGGTATTTGGGGGAGCTTGGGGGGGCATGATGTTCTAGCCTCATTTTCTTCAGTGAACATGTTTCACAATGCAAATGGGTATGCTCACAGGGGCATGCAGAAGAAAGACATATAGCCCAAAAGCTGCTTTCAGAAGCACAGCCACCAGTGGCTCCAGTGGGAAGTGATTGGTCTTGGAATGCGCGAGACCTGAGTTCTAATCCTCCTGGGCATGTTTTTTATTTATTTTTGCTGCTTGTTCATGATTTTTAAATGTAAAAACTCTGCACTCAAAAATAAAAATGATTTGACAGACTCTTGCTGTAGCCAGCCTTTCTCACTCTTTGCCCTGGGGGAGAACAACCCAATCACCCCTTCAGCCCCTCTTACTCGTCTCACAGCACCTCCCATAAGCGAGGAATGCAACTTTTGTTGGTAGATTTCCTTCATGAGGCTTAGCTAGGCCTGCATTCCTTTTCAAAGGGCCATAGAAGAGAGCAAAAAAGGAGAAGGCAGAATAGAGCATGAAATAGGTGGAAGACAAGGGGTCAGGGGGGTTGGCAGTAAAAGAAACAGGGCCTGGCCTGGCAGAGAGTTAGAAGTTAGGGAACACAATGAGCGAGGGAGGAGGAAAGATGCCTCAGGCATTGAGCTCTCGGACTCTTCCCCACCGTGCCTGCAGAAAGAGCCTTCTCCCGAATGGATACATTTGCCTGGAGAGCCCAGAACTAATTTCAGTTAGCCAGAGGGTAAACAGAGGCCAGGGAGAGGTGCACGCCCCTCCATTTGACTAGGCTTCTGGGGCTTCTGGGAGGAAAAAAGGCATCAGTATTCCAGCAAGATCATCGTCACCAAGGCCACCATCACTAGGGGATTACAGAGCATGCTGTGACACTCTCCGGGGCCTGGTTGGCCAGGCTTATGTTGAAGAGCACATATCCTAACCCTAAGCTACCTGGGTGGCTGCACCATAGGGGCTGCACCGGATATAGGGCTGTGCCCGTAAGGGCTGTGGTCGCGTTTGGGAGCGTTAGGGACGCGTGGAGGCCGCAGGGCGCAGACCTCTGCCCATTTCCCTCCAGGATTAGGCCCTGATTCTCAGGCGTGGAGCCAGCCACTCCAAAACTGGCAGAAAGCAGCCCTCTCACCCCCAGGGCAAAGAGTGGGAAAGGCTGGTTACATCAAGTGTCTTTCAAATCTTTCACTTTCGAGAGCAGAGTGTTTACATTTTGGAATCATGAACAAGCAGCAATAGGAAAGCATACAGTATCAGAGGACAGAACACTGCCCTGCGCATATCAGTACACCCCAATGACAAAGTCAAAGATTTAAATGACCTGCTTAGCTATGAGTGGCTGACACCTCACAATGATTATCATCTCTCCGTGAAGCAAAACATCCTCGGAATTGGGTTGAAAGATAGATCTAATGTGCCAAAGGAAGGCAACATGGAAATTCAGTTTCCTGCTCTCAGGGGAAGGAGGGTCGACAGCCCAATGGGTTAATGCACCTACTGCAGCCTCCTATGTGGAGCCTGCAGGCGACGCATGCAGTTGCTGGTGAGATGCTGATACAGGTTCGCCTGCTATGCAGGGGCCCGTGGTCACCTCACAGCACCTCGAGAAGGTGTCCTGTTTGAGTCCCAGGGCAATCATTGTGTCAACCATGACCCGTAGATTACACCTTTTCCCCTCGTTTTTTTCCAATCAATTGGGGCCAGAGAGACAAGCTTTTGTATGGGCCTTACCAAGGCCAGCGTGCAGAAAACAAAGGCGCAACTGTTAGTAGTAACGCAGGTATTGAAGGGGCATTAGCTGTTGGCGGATGGCGCAGGGCAATGCATACCCATTTTCAAATAAAAAAAGTTTTTTTTTTATTAAAAAAAAAATACATGCCCAGGAAATTCCAGACCTTGGATTAGAACTCAGGTCTCCAGCATTCCAAGACCAAGCACTTATCACTTGTGCCACTGGTGGTTGTGCTTCTGAGACTTGCTTTTGGGCGTATATATCTTTCTCCTGCACTCCCCTGTGAGCATACCCATTTGCGTTGTGAAACATGTTCACTGGAGCCTACAAGGATAGAACATCTGGCCCCCCCGCTCCCCCAAATACCAGCTAACTGCAGTGGCCTAGAGGTTAAGTGCTTGCATTACAGCAGCTGGGGGCCTGGGTTCGGGTCCTGCTTTCGGCACATAAACAGAATAGTTGGTCATCTCCTGGTACAGTTGGAGTGGAAGAAAGCGGAGAGGCGGGACTGTGGAAGCGAGGGAGTGCAGGCTAAAGGAAGAGGTGGGGTAGGCTAAAGGGGGAGGTAAGGTCGGATGAAGGGGTCCCTGGGGAGAAGAGGTGAGGCTGGCTGAGTCGGGGGAGGTCTAGAAGGGCATGGGGTAGGGGCCCTGGTAGAGGGAGGAAGAAAGCATAGAGGTGGGGCTGAGGAAGCCAGGAAGAAGGGGTGGTGGGGGCTGTGTAAAAGGAGAGTCCTAAGGTGGGGAAAGGGGCCATTGAGGAGGGCAGAAAAAAGGGTGCCAGTGGTGGGTGGAAAGGACAATGGGCTGACATTTTGTTCTCATCCAGCACTACCCTTTTAGCCTGCATTCCTCCTTTATTCCCTGCACTTCTCAGTCCCACCTCTATGCTTTCTTCCTCCCTCCCTCCCGCAGGGCACCTACCCCATGCCCTTCTCCCCCGACTCCGCCAGCCCCACCTCCTCTCCACAGGGACCCATGCATCCAGCCCTACCTCCCCCTTCAGCCCGCCCCACCTCACCTCACCTCACCTCCTCCTTTAGCCTGCACTCCCTCGCTTCTACCTCCCCCTTCAGCCCGCCCCACCTCACCTCCTCCTTTAGCCTGCACTCCCTCGCTTCCACAGTCCCACCCATCTGCTTGCTTCCACTGCAACTGTACAAGGAGATTACCAACTATTCCGTTTCTGTGCCGAAAGCAGGACTCAAACCCAGGCCCCCAGCGCTGTAACACAAGCACTTAACCTCTAGGCCACTGCAGTTAGCTGGTATTTGGGGGAGCTTGGGGGGGCATGATGTTCTAGCCTCATTTTCTTCAGTGAACATGTTTCACAATGCAAATGGGTATGCTCACAGGGGCATGCAGAAGAAAGACATATAGCCCAAAAGCTGCTTTCAGAAGCACAGCCACCAGTGGCTCCAGTGGGAAGTGATTGGTCTTGGAATGCGCGAGACCTGAGTTCTAATCCTCCTGGGCATGTTTTTTATTTATTTTTGCTGCTTGTTCATGATTTTTAAATGTAAAAACTCTGCACTCAAAAATAAAAATGATTTGACAGACTCTTGCTGTAGCCAGCCTTTCTCACTCTTTGCCCTGGGGGAGAACAACCCAATCACCCCTTCAGCCCCTCTTACTCGTCTCACAGCACCTCCCATAAGCGAGGAATGCATCTTTTGTTGGTAGATTTCCTTCATGAGGCTTAGCTAGGCCTGCATTCCTTTTCAAAGGGCCATAGAAGAGAGCAAAAAAGGAGAAGGCAGAATAGAGCATGAAATAGGTGGAAGACAAGGGGTCAGGGGGGTTGGCAGTAAAAGAAACAGGGCCTGGCCTGGCAGAGAGTTAGAAGTTAGGGAACACAATGAGCGAGGGAGGAGGAAAGATGCCTCAGGCATTGAGCTCTCGGACTCTTCCCCACCGTGCCTGCAGAAAGAGCCTTCTCCCGAATGGATACATTTGCCTGGAGAGCCCAGAACTAATTTCAGTTAGCCAGAGGGTAAACAGAGGCCAGGGAGAGGTGCACGCCCCTCCATTTGACTAGGCTTCTGGGGCTTCTGGGAGGAAAAAAGGCATCAGTATTCCAGCAAGATCATCGTCACCAAGGCCACCATCACTAGGGGATTACAGAGCATGCTGTGACACTCTCCGGGGCCTGGTTGGCCAGGCTTATGTTGAAGAGCACATATCCTAACCCTAAGCTACCTGGGTGGCTGCACCATAGGGGCTGCACCGGATATAGGGCTGTGCCCGTAAGGGCTGTGGTCGCGTTTGGGAGCGTTAGGGACGCGTGGAGGCCGCAGGGCGCAGACCTCTGCCCATTTCCCTCCAGGATTAGGCCCTGATTCTCAGGCGTGGAGCCAGCCACTCCAAAACTGGCAGAAAGCAGCCCTCTCACCCCCAGGGCAAAGAGTGGGAAAGGCTGGTTACATCAAGTGTCTTTCAAATCTTTCACTTTCGAGAGCAGAGTGTTTACATTTTGGAATCATGAACAAGCAGCAATAGGAAAGCATACAGTATCAGAGGACAGAACACTGCCCTGCGCATATCAGTACACCCCAATGACAAAGTCAAAGATTTAAATGACCTGCTTAGCTATGAGTGGCTGACACCTCACAATGATTATCATCTCTCCGTGAAGCAAAACATCCTCGGAATTGGGTTGAAAGATAGATCTAATGTGCCAAAGGAAGGCAACATGGAAATTCAGTTTCCTGCTCTCAGGGGAAGGAGGGTCGACAGCCCAATGGGTTAATGCACCTACTGCAGCCTCCTATGTGGAGCCTGCAGGCGACGCATGCAGTTGCTGGTGAGATGCTGATACAGGTTCGCCTGCTATGCAGGGGCCCGTGGTCACCTCACAGCACCTCGAGAAGGTGTCCTGTTTGAGTCCCAGGGCAATCATTGTGTCAACCATGACCCGTAGATTACACCTTTTCCCCTCGTTTTTTTCCAATCAATTGGGGCCAGAGAGACAAGCTTTTGTATGGGCCTTACCAAGGCCAGCGTGCAGAAAACAAAGGCGCAACTGTTAGTAGTAACGCAGGTATTGAAGGGGCATTAGCTGTTGGCGGATGGCGCAGGGCAATGCATACCCATTTTCAAATAAAAAAAGTTTTTTTTTTATTAAAAAAAAAATACATGCCCAGGAAATTCCAGACCTTGGATTAGAACTCAGGTCTCCAGCATTCCAAGACCAAGCACTTATCACTTGTGCCACTGGTGGTTGTGCTTCTGAGACTTGCTTTTGGGCGTATATATCTTTCTCCTGCACTCCCCTGTGAGCATACCCATTTGCGTTGTGAAACATGTTCACTGGAGCCTACAAGGATAGAACATCTGGCCCCCCCGCTCCCCCAAATACCAGCTAACTGCAGTGGCCTAGAGGTTAAGTGCTTGCATTACAGCAGCTGGGGGCCTGGGTTCGGGTCCTGCTTTCGGCACATAAACAGAATAGTTGGTCATCTCCTGGTACAGTTGGAGTGGAAGAAAGCGGAGAGGCGGGACTGTGGAAGCGAGGGAGTGCAGGCTAAAGGAAGAGGTGGGGTAGGCTAAAGGGGGAGGTAAGGTCGGATGAAGGGGTCCCTGGGGAGAAGAGGTGAGGCTGGCTGAGTCGGGGGAGGTCTAGAAGGGCATGGGGTAGGGGCCCTGGTAGAGGGAGGAAGAAAGCATAGAGGTGGGGCTGAGGAAGCCAGGAAGAAGGGGTGGTGGGGGCTGTGTAAAAGGAGAGTCCTAAGGTGGGGAAAGGGGCCATTGAGGAGGGCAGAAAAAAGGGTGCCAGTGGTGGGTGGAAAGGACAATGGGCTGACATTTTGTTCTCATCCAGCACTACCCTTTTAGCCTGCATTCCTCCTTTATTCCCTGCACTTCTCAGTCCCACCTCTATGCTTTCTTCCTCCCTCCCTCCCGCAGGGCACCTACCCCATGCCCTTCTCCCCCGACTCCGCCAGCCCCACCTCCTCTCCACAGGGACCCATGCATCCAGCCCTACCTCCCCCTTCAGCCCGCCCCACCTCACCTCACCTCACCTCCTCCTTTAGCCTGCACTCCCTCGCTTCTACCTCCCCCTTCAGCCCGCCCCACCTCACCTCCTCCTTTAGCCTGCACTCCCTCGCTTCCACAGTCCCACCCATCTGCTTGCTTCCACTGCAACTGTACAAGGAAATTACCAACTATTCCGTTTCTGTGCCGAAAGCAGGACTCAAACCCAGGCCCCCAGCGCTGTAACACAAGCACTTAACCTCTAGGCCACTGCAGTTAGCTGGTATTTGGGGGAGCTTGGGGGGGCATGATGTTCTAGCCTCATTTTCTTCAGTGAACATGTTTCACAATGCAAATGGGTATGCTCACAGGGGCATGCAGAAGAAAGACATATAGCCCAAAAGCTGCTTTCAGAAGCACAGCCACCAGTGGCTCCAGTGGGAAGTGATTGGTCTTGGAATGCGCGAGACCTGAGTTCTAATCCTCCTGGGCATGTTTTTTATTTATTTTTGCTGCTTGTTCATGATTTTTAAATGTAAAAACTCTGCACTCAAAAATAAAAATGATTTGACAGACTCTTGCTGTAGCCAGCCTTTCTCACTCTTTGCCCTGGGGGAGAACAACCCAATCACCCCTTCAGCCCCTCTTACTCGTCTCACAGCACCTCCCATAAGCGAGGAATGCAACTTTTGTTGGTAGATTTCCTTCATGAGGCTTAGCTAGGCCTGCATTCCTTTTCAAAGGGCCATAGAAGAGAGCAAAAAAGGAGAAGGCAGAATAGAGCATGAAATAGGTGGAAGACAAGGGGTCAGGGGGGTTGGCAGTAAAAGAAACAGGGCCTGGCCTGGCAGAGAGTTAGAAGTTAGGGAACACAATGAGCGAGGGAGGAGGAAAGATGCCTCAGGCATTGAGCTCTCGGACTCTTCCCCACCGTGCCTGCAGAAAGAGCCTTCTCCCGAATGGATACATTTGCCTGGAGAGCCCAGAACTAATTTCAGTTAGCCAGAGGGTAAACAGAGGCCAGGGAGAGGTGCACGCCCCTCCATTTGACTAGGCTTCTGGGGCTTCTGGGAGGAAAAAAGGCATCAGTATTCCAGCAAGATCATCGTCACCAAGGCCACCATCACTAGGGGATTACAGAGCATGCTGTGACACTCTCCGGGGCCTGGTTGGCCAGGCTTATGTTGAAGAGCACATATCCTAACCCTAAGCTACCTGGGTGGCTGCACCATAGGGGCTGCACCGGATATAGGGCTGTGCCCGTAAGGGCTGTGGTCGCGTTTGGGAGCGTTAGGGACGCGTGGAGGCCGCAGGGCGCAGACCTCTGCCCATTTCCCTCCAGGATTAGGCCCTGATTCTCAGGCGTGGAGCCAGCCACTCCAAAACTGGCAGAAAGCAGCCCTCTCACCCCCAGGGCAAAGAGTGGGAAAGGCTGGTTACATCAAGTGTCTTTCAAATCTTTCACTTTCGAGAGCAGAGTGTTTACATTTTGGAATCATGAACAAGCAGCAATAGGAAAGCATACAGTATCAGAGGACAGAACACTGCCCTGCGCATATCAGTACACCCCAATGACAAAGTCAAAGATTTAAATGACCTGCTTAGCTATGAGTGGCTGACACCTCACAATGATTATCATCTCTCCGTGAAGCAAAACATCCTCGGAATTGGGTTGAAAGATAGATCTAATGTGCCAAAGGAAGGCAACATGGAAATTCAGTTTCCTGCTCTCAGGGGAAGGAGGGTCGACAGCCCAATGGGTTAATGCACCTACTGCAGCCTCCTATGTGGAGCCTGCAGGCGACGCATGCAGTTGCTGGTGAGATGCTGATACAGGTTCGCCTGCTATGCAGGGGCCCGTGGTCACCTCACAGCACCTCGAGAAGGTGTCCTGTTTGAGTCCCAGGGCAATCATTGTGTCAACCATGACCCGTAGATTACACCTTTTCCCCTCGTTTTTTTCCAATCAATTGGGGCCAGAGAGACAAGCTTTTGTATGGGCCTTACCAAGGCCAGCGTGCAGAAAACAAAGGCGCAACTGTTAGTAGTAACGCAGGTATTGAAGGGGCATTAGCTGTTGGCGGATGGCGCAGGGCAATGCATACCCATTTTCAAATAAAAAAAGTTTTTTTTTTATTAAAAAAAAAATACATGCCCAGGAAATTCCAGACCTTGGATTAGAACTCAGGTCTCCAGCATTCCAAGACCAAGCACTTATCACTTGTGCCACTGGTGGTTGTGCTTCTGAGACTTGCTTTTGGGCGTATATATCTTTCTCCTGCACTCCCCTGTGAGCATACCCATTTGCGTTGTGAAACATGTTCACTGGAGCCTACAAGGATAGAACATCTGGCCCCCCCGCTCCCCCAAATACCAGCTAACTGCAGTGGCCTAGAGGTTAAGTGCTTGCATTACAGCAGCTGGGGGCCTGGGTTCGGGTCCTGCTTTCGGCACATAAACAGAATAGTTGGTCATCTCCTGGTACAGTTGGAGTGGAAGAAAGCGGAGAGGCGGGACTGTGGAAGCGAGGGAGTGCAGGCTAAAGGAAGAGGTGGGGTAGGCTAAAGGGGGAGGTAAGGTCGGATGAAGGGGTCCCTGGGGAGAAGAGGTGAGGCTGGCTGAGTCGGGGGAGGTCTAGAAGGGCATGGGGTAGGGGCCCTGGTAGAGGGAGGAAGAAAGCATAGAGGTGGGGCTGAGGAAGCCAGGAAGAAGGGGTGGTGGGGGCTGTGTAAAAGGAGAGTCCTAAGGTGGGGAAAGGGGCCATTGAGGAGGGCAGAAAAAAGGGTGCCAGTGGTGGGTGGAAAGGACAATGGGCTGACATTTTGTTCTCATCCAGCACTACCCTTTTAGCCTGCATTCCTCCTTTATTCCCTGCACTTCTCAGTCCCACCTCTATGCTTTCTTCCTCCCTCCCTCCCGCAGGGCACCTACCCCATGCCCTTCTCCCCCGACTCCGCCAGCCCCACCTCCTCTCCACAGGGACCCATGCATCCAGCCCTACCTCCCCCTTCAGCCCGCCCCACCTCACCTCACCTCACCTCCTCCTTTAGCCTGCACTCCCTCGCTTCTACCTCCCCCTTCAGCCCGCCCCACCTCACCTCCTCCTTTAGCCTGCACTCCCTCGCTTCCACAGTCCCACCCATCTGCTTGCTTCCACTGCAACTGTACAAGGAGATTACCAACTATTCCGTTTCTGTGCCGAAAGCAGGACTCAAACCCAGGCCCCCAGCGCTGTAACACAAGCACTTAACCTCTAGGCCACTGCAGTTAGCTGGTATTTGGGGGAGCTTGGGGGGGCATGATGTTCTAGCCTCATTTTCTTCAGTGAACATGTTTCACAATGCAAATGGGTATGCTCACAGGGGCATGCAGAAGAAAGACATATAGCCCAAAAGCTGCTTTCAGAAGCACAGCCACCAGTGGCTCCAGTGGGAAGTGATTGGTCTTGGAATGCGCGAGACCTGAGTTCTAATCCTCCTGGGCATGTTTTTTATTTATTTTTGCTGCTTGTTCATGATTTTTAAATGTAAAAACTCTGCACTCAAAAATAAAAATGATTTGACAGACTCTTGCTGTAGCCAGCCTTTCTCACTCTTTGCCCTGGGGGAGAACAACCCAATCACCCCTTCAGCCCCTCTTACTCGTCTCACAGCACCTCCCATAAGCGAGGAATGCATCTTTTGTTGGTAGATTTCCTTCATGAGGCTTAGCTAGGCCTGCATTCCTTTTCAAAGGGCCATAGAAGAGAGCAAAAAAGGAGAAGGCAGAATAGAGCATGAAATAGGTGGAAGACAAGGGGTCAGGGGGGTTGGCAGTAAAAGAAACAGGGCCTGGCCTGGCAGAGAGTTAGAAGTTAGGGAACACAATGAGCGAGGGAGGAGGAAAGATGCCTCAGGCATTGAGCTCTCGGACTCTTCCCCACCGTGCCTGCAGAAAGAGCCTTCTCCCGAATGGATACATTTGCCTGGAGAGCCCAGAACTAATTTCAGTTAGCCAGAGGGTAAACAGAGGCCAGGGAGAGGTGCACGCCCCTCCATTTGACTAGGCTTCTGGGGCTTCTGGGAGGAAAAAAGGCATCAGTATTCCAGCAAGATCATCGTCACCAAGGCCACCATCACTAGGGGATTACAGAGCATGCTGTGACACTCTCCGGGGCCTGGTTGGCCAGGCTTATGTTGAAGAGCACATATCCTAACCCTAAGCTACCTGGGTGGCTGCACCATAGGGGCTGCACCGGATATAGGGCTGTGCCCGTAAGGGCTGTGGTCGCGTTTGGGAGCGTTAGGGACGCGTGGAGGCCGCAGGGCGCAGACCTCTGCCCATTTCCCTCCAGGATTAGGCCCTGATTCTCAGGCGTGGAGCCAGCCACTCCAAAACTGGCAGAAAGCAGCCCTCTCACCCCCAGGGCAAAGAGTGGGAAAGGCTGGTTACATCAAGTGTCTTTCAAATCTTTCACTTTCGAGAGCAGAGTGTTTACATTTTGGAATCATGAACAAGCAGCAATAGGAAAGCATACAGTATCAGAGGACAGAACACTGCCCTGCGCATATCAGTACACCCCAATGACAAAGTCAAAGATTTAAATGACCTGCTTAGCTATGAGTGGCTGACACCTCACAATGATTATCATCTCTCCGTGAAGCAAAACATCCTCGGAATTGGGTTGAAAGATAGATCTAATGTGCCAAAGGAAGGCAACATGGAAATTCAGTTTCCTGCTCTCAGGGGAAGGAGGGTCGACAGCCCAATGGGTTAATGCACCTACTGCAGCCTCCTATGTGGAGCCTGCAGGCGACGCATGCAGTTGCTGGTGAGATGCTGATACAGGTTCGCCTGCTATGCAGGGGCCCGTGGTCACCTCACAGCACCTCGAGAAGGTGTCCTGTTTGAGTCCCAGGGCAATCATTGTGTCAACCATGACCCGTAGATTACACCTTTTCCCCTCGTTTTTTTCCAATCAATTGGGGCCAGAGAGACAAGCTTTTGTATGGGCCTTACCAAGGCCAGCGTGCAGAAAACAAAGGCGCAACTGTTAGTAGTAACGCAGGTATTGAAGGGGCATTAGCTGTTGGCGGATGGCGCAGGGCAATGCATACCCATTTTCAAATAAAAAAAGGTTTTTTTTTATTAAAAAAAAAATACATGCCCAGGAAATTCCAGACCTTGGATTAGAACTCAGGTCTCCAGCATTCCAAGACCAAGCACTTATCACTTGTGCCACTGGTGGTTGTGCTTCTGAGACTTGCTTTTGGGCGTATATATCTTTCTCCTGCACTCCCCTGTGAGCATACCCATTTGCGTTGTGAAACATGTTCACTGGAGCCTACAAGGATAGAACATCTGGCCCCCCCGCTCCCCCAAATACCAGCTAACTGCAGTGGCCTAGAGGTTAAGTGCTTGCATTACAGCAGCTGGGGGCCTGGGTTCGGGTCCTGCTTTCGGCACATAAACAGAATAGTTGGTCATCTCCTGGTACAGTTGGAGTGGAAGAAAGCGGAGAGGCGGGACTGTGGAAGCGAGGGAGTGCAGGCTAAAGGAAGAGGTGGGGTAGGCTAAAGGGGGAGGTAAGGTCGGATGAAGGGGTCCCTGGGGAGAAGAGGTGAGGCTGGCTGAGTCGGGGGAGGTCTAGAAGGGCATGGGGTAGGGGCCCTGGTAGAGGGAGGAAGAAAGCATAGAGGTGGGGCTGAGGAAGCCAGGAAGAAGGGGTGGTGGGGGCTGTGTAAAAGGAGAGTCCTAAGGTGGGGAAAGGGGCCATTGAGGAGGGCAGAAAAAAGGGTGCCAGTGGTGGGTGGAAAGGACAATGGGCTGACATTTTGTTCTCATCCAGCACTACCCTTTTAGCCTGCATTCCTCCTTTATTCCCTGCACTTCTCAGTCCCACCTCTATGCTTTCTTCCTCCCTCCCTCCCGCAGGGCACCTACCCCATGCCCTTCTCCCCCGACTCCGCCAGCCCCACCTCCTCTCCACAGGGACCCATGCATCCAGCCCTACCTCCCCCTTCAGCCCGCCCCACCTCACCTCACCTCACCTCCTCCTTTAGCCTGCACTCCCTCGCTTCTACCTCCCCCTTCAGCCCGCCCCACCTCACCTCCTCCTTTAGCCTGCACTCCCTCGCTTCCACAGTCCCACCCATCTGCTTGCTTCCACTGCAACTGTACAAGGAAATTACCAACTATTCCGTTTCTGTGCCGAAAGCAGGACTCAAACCCAGGCCCCCAGCGCTGTAACACAAGCACTTAACCTCTAGGCCACTGCAGTTAGCTGGTATTTGGGGGAGCTTGGGGGGGCATGATGTTCTAGCCTCATTTTCTTCAGTGAACATGTTTCACAATGCAAATGGGTATGCTCACAGGGGCATGCAGAAGAAAGACATATAGCCCAAAAGCTGCTTTCAGAAGCACAGCCACCAGTGGCTCCAGTGGGAAGTGATTGGTCTTGGAATGCGCGAGACCTGAGTTCTAATCCTCCTGGGCATGTTTTTTATTTATTTTTGCTGCTTGTTCATGATTTTTAAATGTAAAAACTCTGCACTCAAAAATAAAAATGATTTGACAGACTCTTGCTGTAGCCAGCCTTTCTCACTCTTTGCCCTGGGGGAGAACAACCCAATCACCCCTTCAGCCCCTCTTACTCGTCTCACAGCACCTCCCATAAGCGAGGAATGCATCTTTTGTTGGTAGATTTCCTTCATGAGGCTTAGCTAGGCCTGCATTCCTTTTCAAAGGGCCATAGAAGAGAGCAAAAAAGGAGAAGGCAGAATAGAGCATGAAATAGGTGGAAGACAAGGGGTCAGGGGGGTTGGCAGTAAAAGAAACAGGGCCTGGCCTGGCAGAGAGTTAGAAGTTAGGGAACACAATGAGCGAGGGAGGAGGAAAGATGCCTCAGGCATTGAGCTCTCGGACTCTTCCCCACCGTGCCTGCAGAAAGAGCCTTCTCCCGAATGGATACATTTGCCTGGAGAGCCCAGAACTAATTTCAGTTAGCCAGAGGGTAAACAGAGGCCAGGGAGAGGTGCACGCCCCTCCATTTGACTAGGCTTCTGGGGCTTCTGGGAGGAAAAAAGGCATCAGTATTCCAGCAAGATCATCGTCACCAAGGCCACCATCACTAGGGGATTACAGAGCATGCTGTGACACTCTCCGGGGCCTGGTTGGCCAGGCTTATGTTGAAGAGCACATATCCTAACCCTAAGCTACCTGGGTGGCTGCACCATAGGGGCTGCACCGGATATAGGGCTGTGCCCGTAAGGGCTGTGGTCGCGTTTGGGAGCGTTAGGGACGCGTGGAGGCCGCAGGGCGCAGACCTCTGCCCATTTCCCTCCAGGATTAGGCCCTGATTCTCAGGCGTGGAGCCAGCCACTCCAAAACTGGCAGAAAGCAGCCCTCTCACCCCCAGGGCAAAGAGTGGGAAAGGCTGGTTACATCAAGTGTCTTTCAAATCTTTCACTTTCGAGAGCAGAGTGTTTACATTTAGGAATCATGAACAAGCAGCAATAGGAAAGCATACAGTATCAGAGGACAGAACACTGCCCTGCGCATATCAGTACACCCCAATGACAAAGTCAAAGATTTAAATGACCTGCTTAGCTATGAGTGGCTGACACCTCACAATGATTATCATCTCTCCGTGAAGCAAAACATCCTCGGAATTGGGTTGAAAGATAGATCTAATGTGCCAAAGGAAGGCAACATGGAAATTCAGTTTCCTGCTCTCAGGGGAAGGAGGGTCGACAGCCCAATGGGTTAATGCACCTACTGCAGCCTCCTATGTGGAGCCTGCAGGCGACGCATGCAGTTGCTGGTGAGATGCTGATACAGGTTCGCCTGCTATGCAGGGGCCCGTGGTCACCTCACAGCACCTCGAGAAGGTGTCCTGTTTGAGTCCCAGGGCAATCATTGTGTCAACCATGACCCGTAGATTACACCTTTTCCCCTCGTTTTTTTCCAATCAATTGGGGCCAGAGAGACAAGCTTTTGTATGGGCCTTACCAAGGCCAGCGTGCAGAAAACAAAGGCGCAACTGTTAGTAGTAACGCAGGTATTGAAGGGGCATTAGCTGTTGGCGGATGGCGCAGGGCAATGCATACCCATTTTCAAATAAAAAAAGGTTTTTTTTTATTAAAAAAAAAATACATGCCCAGGAAATTCCAGACCTTGGATTAGAACTCAGGTCTCCAGCATTCCAAGACCAAGCACTTATCACTTGTGCCACTGGTGGTTGTGCTTCTGAGACTTGCTTTTGGGCGTATATATCTTTCTCCTGCACTCCCCTGTGAGCATACCCATTTGCGTTGTGAAACATGTTCACTGGAGCCTACAAGGATAGAACATCTGGCCCCCCCGCTCCCCCAAATACCAGCTAACTGCAGTGGCCTAGAGGTTAAGTGCTTGCATTACAGCAGCTGGGGGCCTGGGTTCGGGTCCTGCTTTCGGCACATAAACAGAATAGTTGGTCATCTCCTGGTACAGTTGGAGTGGAAGAAAGCGGAGAGGCGGGACTGTGGAAGCGAGGGAGTGCAGGCTAAAGGAAGAGGTGGGGTAGGCTAAAGGGGGAGGTAAGGTCGGATGAAGGGGTCCCTGGGGAGAAGAGGTGAGGCTGGCTGAGTCGGGGGAGGTCTAGAAGGGCATGGGGTAGGGGCCCTGGTAGAGGGAGGAAGAAAGCATAGAGGTGGGGCTGAGGAAGCCAGGAAGAAGGGGTGGTGGGGGCTGTGTAAAAGGAGAGTCCTAAGGTGGGGAAAGGGGCCATTGAGGAGGGCAGAAAAAAGGGTGCCAGTGGTGGGTGGAAAGGACAATGGGCTGACATTTTGTTCTCATCCAGCACTACCCTTTTAGCCTGCATTCCTCCTTTATTCCCTGCACTTCTCAGTCCCACCTCTATGCTTTCTTCCTCCCTCCCTCCCGCAGGGCACCTACCCCATGCCCTTCTCCCCCGACTCCGCCAGCCCCACCTCCTCTCCACAGGGACCCATGCATCCAGCCCTACCTCCCCCTTCAGCCCGCCCCACCTCACCTCACCTCACCTCCTCCTTTAGCCTGCACTCCCTCGCTTCTACCTCCCCCTTCAGCCCGCCCCACCTCACCTCCTCCTTTAGCCTGCACTCCCTCGCTTCCACAGTCCCACCCATCTGCTTGCTTCCACTGCAACTGTACAAGGAAATTACCAACTATTCCGTTTCTGTGCCGAAAGCAGGACTCAAACCCAGGCCCCCAGCGCTGTAACACAAGCACTTAACCTCTAGGCCACTGCAGTTAGCTGGTATTTGGGGGAGCTTGGGGGGGCATGATGTTCTAGCCTCATTTTCTTCAGTGAACATGTTTCACAATGCAAATGGGTATGCTCACAGGGGCATGCAGAAGAAAGACATATAGCCCAAAAGCTGCTTTCAGAAGCACAGCCACCAGTGGCTCCAGTGGGAAGTGATTGGTCTTGGAATGCGCGAGACCTGAGTTCTAATCCTCCTGGGCATGTTTTTTATTTATTTTTGCTGCTTGTTCATGATTTTTAAATGTAAAAACTCTGCACTCAAAAATAAAAATGATTTGACAGACTCTTGCTGTAGCCAGCCTTTCTCACTCTTTGCCCTGGGGGAGAACAACCCAATCACCCCTTCAGCCCCTCTTACTCGTCTCACAGCACCTCCCATAAGCGAGGAATGCAACTTTTGTTGGTAGATTTCCTTCATGAGGCTTAGCTAGGCCTGCATTCCTTTTCAAAGGGCCATAGAAGAGAGCAAAAAAGGAGAAGGCAGAATAGAGCATGAAATAGGTGGAAGACAAGGGGTCAGGGGGGTTGGCAGTAAAAGAAACAGGGCCTGGCCTGGCAGAGAGTTAGAAGTTAGGGAACACAATGAGCGAGGGAGGAGGAAAGATGCCTCAGGCATTGAGCTCTCGGACTCTTCCCCACCGTGCCTGCAGAAAGAGCCTTCTCCCGAATGGATACATTTGCCTGGAGAGCCCAGAACTAATTTCAGTTAGCCAGAGGGTAAACAGAGGCCAGGGAGAGGTGCACGCCCCTCCATTTGACTAGGCTTCTGGGGCTTCTGGGAGGAAAAAAGGCATCAGTATTCCAGCAAGATCATCGTCACCAAGGCCACCATCACTAGGGGATTACAGAGCATGCTGTGACACTCTCCGGGGCCTGGTTGGCCAGGCTTATGTTGAAGAGCACATATCCTAACCCTAAGCTACCTGGGTGGCTGCACCATAGGGGCTGCACCGGATATAGGGCTGTGCCCGTAAGGGCTGTGGTCGCGTTTGGGAGCGTTAGGGACGCGTGGAGGCCGCAGGGCGCAGACCTCTGCCCATTTCCCTCCAGGATTAGGCCCTGATTCTCAGGCGTGGAGCCAGCCACTCCAAAACTGGCAGAAAGCAGCCCTCTCACCCCCAGGGCAAAGAGTGGGAAAGGCTGGTTACATCAAGTGTCTTTCAAATCTTTCACTTTCGAGAGCAGAGTGTTTACATTTTGGAATCATGAACAAGCAGCAATAGGAAAGCATACAGTATCAGAGGACAGAACACTGCCCTGCGCATATCAGTACACCCCAATGACAAAGTCAAAGATTTAAATGACCTGCTTAGCTATGAGTGGCTGACACCTCACAATGATTATCATCTCTCCGTGAAGCAAAACATCCTCGGAATTGGGTTGAAAGATAGATCTAATGTGCCAAAGGAAGGCAACATGGAAATTCAGTTTCCTGCTCTCAGGGGAAGGAGGGTCGACAGCCCAATGGGTTAATGCACCTACTGCAGCCTCCTATGTGGAGCCTGCAGGCGACGCATGCAGTTGCTGGTGAGATGCTGATACAGGTTCGCCTGCTATGCAGGGGCCCGTGGTCACCTCACAGCACCTCGAGAAGGTGTCCTGTTTGAGTCCCAGGGCAATCATTGTGTCAACCATGACCCGTAGATTACACCTTTTCCCCTCGTTTTTTTCCAATCAATTGGGGCCAGAGAGACAAGCTTTTGTATGGGCCTTACCAAGGCCAGCGTGCAGAAAACAAAGGCGCAACTGTTAGTAGTAACGCAGGTATTGAAGGGGCATTAGCTGTTGGCGGATGGCGCAGGGCAATGCATACCCATTTTCAAATAAAAAAAGTTTTTTTTTTATTAAAAAAAAAATACATGCCCAGGAAATTCCAGACCTTGGATTAGAACTCAGGTCTCCAGCATTCCAAGACCAAGCACTTATCACTTGTGCCACTGGTGGTTGTGCTTCTGAGACTTGCTTTTGGGCGTATATATCTTTCTCCTGCACTCCCCTGTGAGCATACCCATTTGCGTTGTGAAACATGTTCACTGGAGCCTACAAGGATAGAACATCTGGCCCCCCCGCTCCCCCAAATACCAGCTAACTGCAGTGGCCTAGAGGTTAAGTGCTTGCATTACAGCAGCTGGGGGCCTGGGTTCGGGTCCTGCTTTCGGCACATAAACAGAATAGTTGGTCATCTCCTGGTACAGTTGGAGTGGAAGAAAGCGGAGAGGCGGGACTGTGGAAGCGAGGGAGTGCAGGCTAAAGGAAGAGGTGGGGTAGGCTAAAGGGGGAGGTAAGGTCGGATGAAGGGGTCCCTGGGGAGAAGAGGTGAGGCTGGCTGAGTCGGGGGAGGTCTAGAAGGGCATGGGGTAGGGGCCCTGGTAGAGGGAGGAAGAAAGCATAGAGGTGGGGCTGAGGAAGCCAGGAAGAAGGGGTGGTGGGGGCTGTGTAAAAGGAGAGTCCTAAGGTGGGGAAAGGGGCCATTGAGGAGGGCAGAAAAAAGGGTGCCAGTGGTGGGTGGAAAGGACAATGGGCTGACATTTTGTTCTCATCCAGCACTACCCTTTTAGCCTGCATTCCTCCTTTATTCCCTGCACTTCTCAGTCCCACCTCTATGCTTTCTTCCTCCCTCCCTCCCGCAGGGCACCTACCCCATGCCCTTCTCCCCCGACTCCGCCAGCCCCACCTCCTCTCCACAGGGACCCATGCATCCAGCCCTACCTCCCCCTTCAGCCCGCCCCACCTCACCTCACCTCACCTCCTCCTTTAGCCTGCACTCCCTCGCTTCTACCTCCCCCTTCAGCCCGCCCCACCTCACCTCCTCCTTTAGCCTGCACTCCCTCGCTTCCACAGTCCCACCCATCTGCTTGCTTCCACTGCAACTGTACAAGGAGATTACCAACTATTCCGTTTCTGTGCCGAAAGCAGGACTCAAACCCAGGCCCCCAGCGCTGTAACACAAGCACTTAACCTCTAGGCCACTGCAGTTAGCTGGTATTTGGGGGAGCTTGGGGGGGCATGATGTTCTAGCCTCATTTTCTTCAGTGAACATGTTTCACAATGCAAATGGGTATGCTCACAGGGGCATGCAGAAGAAAGACATATAGCCCAAAAGCTGCTTTCAGAAGCACAGCCACCAGTGGCTCCAGTGGGAAGTGATTGGTCTTGGAATGCGCGAGACCTGAGTTCTAATCCTCCTGGGCATGTTTTTTATTTATTTTTGCTGCTTGTTCATGATTTTTAAATGTAAAAACTCTGCACTCAAAAATAAAAATGATTTGACAGACTCTTGCTGTAGCCAGCCTTTCTCACTCTTTGCCCTGGGGGAGAACAACCCAATCACCCCTTCAGCCCCTCTTACTCGTCTCACAGCACCTCCCATAAGCGAGGAATGCATCTTTTGTTGGTAGATTTCCTTCATGAGGCTTAGCTAGGCCTGCATTCCTTTTCAAAGGGCCATAGAAGAGAGCAAAAAAGGAGAAGGCAGAATAGAGCATGAAATAGGTGGAAGACAAGGGGTCAGGGGGGTTGGCAGTAAAAGAAACAGGGCCTGGCCTGGCAGAGAGTTAGAAGTTAGGGAACACAATGAGCGAGGGAGGAGGAAAGATGCCTCAAGCATTGAGCTCTCGGACTCTTCCCCACCGTGCCTGCAGAAAGAGCCTTCTCCCGAATGGATACATTTGCCTGGAGAGCCCAGAACTAATTTCAGTTAGCCAGAGGGTAAACAGAGGCCAGGGAGAGGTGCACGCCCCTCCATTTGACTAGGCTTCTGGGGCTTCTGGGAGGAAAAAAGGCATCAGTATTCCAGCAAGATCATCGTCACCAAGGCCACCATCACTAGGGGATTACAGAGCATGCTGTGACACTCTCCGGGGCCTGGTTGGCCAGGCTTATGTTGAAGAGCACATATCCTAACCCTAAGCTACCTGGGTGGCTGCACCATAGGGGCTGCACCGGATATAGGGCTGTGCCCGTAAGGGCTGTGGTCGCGTTTGGGAGCGTTAGGGACGCGTGGAGGCCGCAGGGCGCAGACCTCTGCCCATTTCCCTCCAGGATTAGGCCCTGATTCTCAGGCGTGGAGCCAGCCACTCCAAAACTGGCAGAAAGCAGCCCTCTCACCCCCAGGGCAAAGAGTGGGAAAGGCTGGTTACATCAAGTGTCTTTCAAATCTTTCACTTTCGAGAGCAGAGTGTTTACATTTTGGAATCATGAACAAGCAGCAATAGGAAAGCATACAGTATCAGAGGACAGAACACTGCCCTGCGCATATCAGTACACCCCAATGACAAAGTCAAAGATTTAAATGACCTGCTTAGCTATGAGTGGCTGACACCTCACAATGATTATCATCTCTCCGTGAAGCAAAACATCCTCGGAATTGGGTTGAAAGATAGATCTAATGTGCCAAAGGAAGGCAACATGGAAATTCAGTTTCCTGCTCTCAGGGGAAGGAGGGTCGACAGCCCAATGGGTTAATGCACCTACTGCAGCCTCCTATGTGGAGCCTGCAGGCGACGCATGCAGTTGCTGGTGAGATGCTGATACAGGTTCGCCTGCTATGCAGGGGCCCGTGGTCACCTCACAGCACCTCGAGAAGGTGTCCTGTTTGAGTCCCAGGGCAATCATTGTGTCAACCATGACCCGTAGATTACACCTTTTCCCCTCGTTTTTTTCCAATCAATTGGGGCCAGAGAGACAAGCTTTTGTATGGGCCTTACCAAGGCCAGCGTGCAGAAAACAAAGGCGCAACTGTTAGTAGTAACGCAGGTATTGAAGGGGCATTAGCTGTTGGCGGATGGCGCAGGGCAATGCATACCCATTTTCAAATAAAAAAAGGTTTTTTTTTATTAAAAAAAAAATACATGCCCAGGAAATTCCAGACCTTGGATTAGAACTCAGGTCTCCAGCATTCCAAGACCAAGCACTTATCACTTGTGCCACTGGTGGTTGTGCTTCTGAGACTTGCTTTTGGGCGTATATATCTTTCTCCTGCACTCCCCTGTGAGCATACCCATTTGCGTTGTGAAACATGTTCACTGGAGCCTACAAGGATAGAACATCTGGCCCCCCCGCTCCCCCAAATACCAGCTAACTGCAGTGGCCTAGAGGTTAAGTGCTTGCATTACAGCAGCTGGGGGCCTGGGTTCGGGTCCTGCTTTCGGCACATAAACAGAATAGTTGGTCATCTCCTGGTACAGTTGGAGTGGAAGAAAGCGGAGAGGCGGGACTGTGGAAGCGAGGGAGTGCAGGCTAAAGGAAGAGGTGGGGTAGGCTAAAGGGGGAGGTAAGGTCGGATGAAGGGGTCCCTGGGGAGAAGAGGTGAGGCTGGCTGAGTCGGGGGAGGTCTAGAAGGGCATGGGGTAGGGGCCCTGGTAGAGGGAGGAAGAAAGCATAGAGGTGGGGCTGAGGAAGCCAGGAAGAAGGGGTGGTGGGGGCTGTGTAAAAGGAGAGTCCTAAGGTGGGGAAAGGGGCCATTGAGGAGGGCAGAAAAAAGGGTGCCAGTGGTGGGTGGAAAGGACAATGGGCTGACATTTTGTTCTCATCCAGCACTACCCTTTTAGCCTGCATTCCTCCTTTATTCCCTGCACTTCTCAGTCCCACCTCTATGCTTTCTTCCTCCCTCCCTCCCGCAGGGCACCTACCCCATGCCCTTCTCCCCCGACTCCGCCAGCCCCACCTCCTCTCCACAGGGACCCATGCATCCAGCCCTACCTCCCCCTTCAGCCCGCCCCACCTCACCTCACCTCACCTCCTCCTTTAGCCTGCACTCCCTCGCTTCTACCTCCCCCTTCAGCCCGCCCCACCTCACCTCCTCCTTTAGCCTGCACTCCCTCGCTTCCACAGTCCCACCCATCTGCTTGCTTCCACTGCAACTGTACAAGGAAATTACCAACTATTCCGTTTCTGTGCCGAAAGCAGGACTCAAACCCAGGCCCCCAGCGCTGTAACACAAGCACTTAACCTCTAGGCCACTGCAGTTAGCTGGTATTTGGGGGAGCTTGGGGGGGCATGATGTTCTAGCCTCATTTTCTTCAGTGAACATGTTTCACAATGCAAATGGGTATGCTCACAGGGGCATGCAGAAGAAAGACATATAGCCCAAAAGCTGCTTTCAGAAGCACAGCCACCAGTGGCTCCAGTGGGAAGTGATTGGTCTTGGAATGCGCGAGACCTGAGTTCTAATCCTCCTGGGCATGTTTTTTATTTATTTTTGCTGCTTGTTCATGATTTTTAAATGTAAAAACTCTGCACTCAAAAATAAAAATGATTTGACAGACTCTTGCTGTAGCCAGCCTTTCTCACTCTTTGCCCTGGGGGAGAACAACCCAATCACCCCTTCAGCCCCTCTTACTCGTCTCACAGCACCTCCCATAAGCGAGGAATGCATCTTTTGTTGGTAGATTTCCTTCATGAGGCTTAGCTAGGCCTGCATTCCTTTTCAAAGGGCCATAGAAGAGAGCAAAAAAGGAGAAGGCAGAATAGAGCATGAAATAGGTGGAAGACAAGGGGTCAGGGGGGTTGGCAGTAAAAGAAACAGGGCCTGGCCTGGCAGAGAGTTAGAAGTTAGGGAACACAATGAGCGAGGGAGGAGGAAAGATGCCTCAGGCATTGAGCTCTCGGACTCTTCCCCACCGTGCCTGCAGAAAGAGCCTTCTCCCGAATGGATACATTTGCCTGGAGAGCCCAGAACTAATTTCAGTTAGCCAGAGGGTAAACAGAGGCCAGGGAGAGGTGCACGCCCCTCCATTTGACTAGGCTTCTGGGGCTTCTGGGAGGAAAAAAGGCATCAGTATTCCAGCAAGATCATCGTCACCAAGGCCACCATCACTAGGGGATTACAGAGCATGCTGTGACACTCTCCGGGGCCTGGTTGGCCAGGCTTATGTTGAAGAGCACATATCCTAACCCTAAGCTACCTGGGTGGCTGCACCATAGGGGCTGCACCGGATATAGGGCTGTGCCCGTAAGGGCTGTGGTCGCGTTTGGGAGCGTTAGGGACGCGTGGAGGCCGCAGGGCGCAGACCTCTGCCCATTTCCCTCCAGGATTAGGCCCTGATTCTCAGGCGTGGAGCCAGCCACTCCAAAACTGGCAGAAAGCAGCCCTCTCACCCCCAGGGCAAAGAGTGGGAAAGGCTGGTTACATCAAGTGTCTTTCAAATCTTTCACTTTCGAGAGCAGAGTGTTTACATTTAGGAATCATGAACAAGCAGCAATAGGAAAGCATACAGTATCAGAGGACAGAACACTGCCCTGCGCATATCAGTACACCCCAATGACAAAGTCAAAGATTTAAATGACCTGCTTAGCTATGAGTGGCTGACACCTCACAATGATTATCATCTCTCCGTGAAGCAAAACATCCTCGGAATTGGGTTGAAAGATAGATCTAATGTGCCAAAGGAAGGCAACATGGAAATTCAGTTTCCTGCTCTCAGGGGAAGGAGGGTCGACAGCCCAATGGGTTAATGCACCTACTGCAGCCTCCTATGTGGAGCCTGCAGGCGACGCATGCAGTTGCTGGTGAGATGCTGATACAGGTTCGCCTGCTATGCAGGGGCCCGTGGTCACCTCACAGCACCTCGAGAAGGTGTCCTGTTTGAGTCCCAGGGCAATCATTGTGTCAACCATGACCCGTAGATTACACCTTTTCCCCTCGTTTTTTTCCAATCAATTGGGGCCAGAGAGACAAGCTTTTGTATGGGCCTTACCAAGGCCAGCGTGCAGAAAACAAAGGCGCAACTGTTAGTAGTAACGCAGGTATTGAAGGGGCATTAGCTGTTGGCGGATGGCGCAGGGCAATGCATACCCATTTTCAAATAAAAAAAGGTTTTTTTTTATTAAAAAAAAAATACATGCCCAGGAAATTCCAGACCTTGGATTAGAACTCAGGTCTCCAGCATTCCAAGACCAAGCACTTATCACTTGTGCCACTGGTGGTTGTGCTTCTGAGACTTGCTTTTGGGCGTATATATCTTTCTCCTGCACTCCCCTGTGAGCATACCCATTTGCGTTGTGAAACATGTTCACTGGAGCCTACAAGGATAGAACATCTGGCCCCCCCGCTCCCCCAAATACCAGCTAACTGCAGTGGCCTAGAGGTTAAGTGCTTGCATTACAGCAGCTGGGGGCCTGGGTTCGGGTCCTGCTTTCGGCACATAAACAGAATAGTTGGTCATCTCCTGGTACAGTTGGAGTGGAAGAAAGCGGAGAGGCGGGACTGTGGAAGCGAGGGAGTGCAGGCTAAAGGAAGAGGTGGGGTAGGCTAAAGGGGGAGGTAAGGTCGGATGAAGGGGTCCCTGGGGAGAAGAGGTGAGGCTGGCTGAGTCGGGGGAGGTCTAGAAGGGCATGGGGTAGGGGCCCTGGTAGAGGGAGGAAGAAAGCATAGAGGTGGGGCTGAGGAAGCCAGGAAGAAGGGGTGGTGGGGGCTGTGTAAAAGGAGAGTCCTAAGGTGGGGAAAGGGGCCATTGAGGAGGGCAGAAAAAAGGGTGCCAGTGGTGGGTGGAAAGGACAATGGGCTGACATTTTGTTCTCATCCAGCACTACCCTTTTAGCCTGCATTCCTCCTTTATTCCCTGCACTTCTCAGTCCCACCTCTATGCTTTCTTCCTCCCTCCCTCCCGCAGGGCACCTACCCCATGCCCTTCTCCCCCGACTCCGCCAGCCCCACCTCCTCTCCACAGGGACCCATGCATCCAGCCCTACCTCCCCCTTCAGCCCGCCCCACCTCACCTCACCTCACCTCCTCCTTTAGCCTGCACTCCCTCGCTTCTACCTCCCCCTTCAGCCCGCCCCACCTCACCTCCTCCTTTAGCCTGCACTCCCTCGCTTCCACAGTCCCACCCATCTGCTTGCTTCCACTGCAACTGTACAAGGAAATTACCAACTATTCCGTTTCTGTGCCGAAAGCAGGACTCAAACCCAGGCCCCCAGCGCTGTAACACAAGCACTTAACCTCTAGGCCACTGCAGTTAGCTGGTATTTGGGGGAGCTTGGGGGGGCATGATGTTCTAGCCTCATTTTCTTCAGTGAACATGTTTCACAATGCAAATGGGTATGCTCACAGGGGCATGCAGAAGAAAGACATATAGCCCAAAAGCTGCTTTCAGAAGCACAGCCACCAGTGGCTCCAGTGGGAAGTGATTGGTCTTGGAATGCGCGAGACCTGAGTTCTAATCCTCCTGGGCATGTTTTTTATTTATTTTTGCTGCTTGTTCATGATTTTTAAATGTAAAAACTCTGCACTCAAAAATAAAAATGATTTGACAGACTCTTGCTGTAGCCAGCCTTTCTCACTCTTTGCCCTGGGGGAGAACAACCCAATCACCCCTTCAGCCCCTCTTACTCGTCTCACAGCACCTCCCATAAGCGAGGAATGCATCTTTTGTTGGTAGATTTCCTTCATGAGGCTTAGCTAGGCCTGCATTCCTTTTCAAAGGGCCATAGAAGAGAGCAAAAAAGGAGAAGGCAGAATAGAGCATGAAATAGGTGGAAGACAAGGGGTCAGGGGGGTTGGCAGTAAAAGAAACAGGGCCTGGCCTGGCAGAGAGTTAGAAGTTAGGGAACACAATGAGCGAGGGAGGAGGAAAGATGCCTCAGGCATTGAGCTCTCGGACTCTTCCCCACCGTGCCTGCAGAAAGAGCCTTCTCCCGAATGGATACATTTGCCTGGAGAGCCCAGAACTAATTTCAGTTAGCCAGAGGGTAAACAGAGGCCAGGGAGAGGTGCACGCCCCTCCATTTGACTAGGCTTCTGGGGCTTCTGGGAGGAAAAAAGGCATCAGTATTCCAGCAAGATCATCGTCACCAAGGCCACCATCACTAGGGGATTACAGAGCATGCTGTGACACTCTCCGGGGCCTGGTTGGCCAGGCTTATGTTGAAGAGCACATATCCTAACCCTAAGCTACCTGGGTGGCTGCACCATAGGGGCTGCACCGGATATAGGGCTGTGCCCGTAAGGGCTGTGGTCGCGTTTGGGAGCGTTAGGGACGCGTGGAGGCCGCAGGGCGCAGACCTCTGCCCATTTCCCTCCAGGATTAGGCCCTGATTCTCAGGCGTGGAGCCAGCCACTCCAAAACTGGCAGAAAGCAGCCCTCTCACCCCCAGGGCAAAGAGTGGGAAAGGCTGGTTACATCAAGTGTCTTTCAAATCTTTCACTTTCGAGAGCAGAGTGTTTACATTTTGGAATCATGAACAAGCAGCAATAGGAAAGCATACAGTATCAGAGGACAGAACACTGCCCTGCGCATATCAGTACACCCCAATGACAAAGTCAAAGATTTAAATGACCTGCTTAGCTATGAGTGGCTGACACCTCACAATGATTATCATCTCTCCGTGAAGCAAAACATCCTCGGAATTGGGTTGAAAGATAGATCTAATGTGCCAAAGGAAGGCAACATGGAAATTCAGTTTCCTGCTCTCAGGGGAAGGAGGGTCGACAGCCCAATGGGTTAATGCACCTACTGCAGCCTCCTATGTGGAGCCTGCAGGCGACGCATGCAGTTGCTGGTGAGATGCTGATACAGGTTCGCCTGCTATGCAGGGGCCCGTGGTCACCTCACAGCACCTCGAGAAGGTGTCCTGTTTGAGTCCCAGGGCAATCATTGTGTCAACCATGACCCGTAGATTACACCTTTTCCCCTCGTTTTTTTCCAATCAATTGGGGCCAGAGAGACAAGCTTTTGTATGGGCCTTACCAAGGCCAGCGTGCAGAAAACAAAGGCGCAACTGTTAGTAGTAACGCAGGTATTGAAGGGGCATTAGCTGTTGGCGGATGGCGCAGGGCAATGCATACCCATTTTCAAATAAAAAAAGGTTTTTTTTTATTAAAAAAAAAATACATGCCCAGGAAATTCCAGACCTTGGATTAGAACTCAGGTCTCCAGCATTCCAAGACCAAGCACTTATCACTTGTGCCACTGGTGGTTGTGCTTCTGAGACTTGCTTTTGGGCGTATATATCTTTCTCCTGCACTCCCCTGTGAGCATACCCATTTGCGTTGTGAAACATGTTCACTGGAGCCTACAAGGATAGAACATCTGGCCCCCCCGCTCCCCCAAATACCAGCTAACTGCAGTGGCCTAGAGGTTAAGTGCTTGCATTACAGCAGCTGGGGGCCTGGGTTCGGGTCCTGCTTTCGGCACATAAACAGAATAGTTGGTCATCTCCTGGTACAGTTGGAGTGGAAGAAAGCGGAGAGGCGGGACTGTGGAAGCGAGGGAGTGCAGGCTAAAGGAAGAGGTGGGGTAGGCTAAAGGGGGAGGTAAGGTCGGATGAAGGGGTCCCTGGGGAGAAGAGGTGAGGCTGGCTGAGTCGGGGGAGGTCTAGAAGGGCATGGGGTAGGGGCCCTGGTAGAGGGAGGAAGAAAGCATAGAGGTGGGGCTGAGGAAGCCAGGAAGAAGGGGTGGTGGGGGCTGTGTAAAAGGAGAGTCCTAAGGTGGGGAAAGGGGCCATTGAGGAGGGCAGAAAAAAGGGTGCCAGTGGTGGGTGGAAAGGACAATGGGCTGACATTTTGTTCTCATCCAGCACTACCCTTTTAGCCTGCATTCCTCCTTTATTCCCTGCACTTCTCAGTCCCACCTCTATGCTTTCTTCCTCCCTCCCTCCCGCAGGGCACCTACCCCATGCCCTTCTCCCCCGACTCCGCCAGCCCCACCTCCTCTCCACAGGGACCCATGCATCCAGCCCTACCTCCCCCTTCAGCCCGCCCCACCTCACCTCACCTCACCTCCTCCTTTAGCCTGCACTCCCTCGCTTCTACCTCCCCCTTCAGCCCGCCCCACCTCACCTCCTCCTTTAGCCTGCACTCCCTCGCTTCCACAGTCCCACCCATCTGCTTGCTTCCACTGCAACTGTACAAGGAAATTACCAACTATTCCGTTTCTGTGCCGAAAGCAGGACTCAAACCCAGGCCCCCAGCGCTGTAACACAAGCACTTAACCTCTAGGCCACTGCAGTTAGCTGGTATTTGGGGGAGCTTGGGGGGGCATGATGTTCTAGCCTCATTTTCTTCAGTGAACATGTTTCACAATGCAAATGGGTATGCTCACAGGGGCATGCAGAAGAAAGACATATAGCCCAAAAGCTGCTTTCAGAAGCACAGCCACCAGTGGCTCCAGTGGGAAGTGATTGGTCTTGGAATGCGCGAGACCTGAGTTCTAATCCTCCTGGGCATGTTTTTTATTTATTTTTGCTGCTTGTTCATGATTTTTAAATGTAAAAACTCTGCACTCAAAAATAAAAATGATTTGACAGACTCTTGCTGTAGCCAGCCTTTCTCACTCTTTGCCCTGGGGGAGAACAACCCAATCACCCCTTCAGCCCCTCTTACTCGTCTCACAGCACCTCCCATAAGCGAGGAATGCATCTTTTGTTGGTAGATTTCCTTCATGAGGCTTAGCTAGGCCTGCATTCCTTTTCAAAGGGCCATAGAAGAGAGCAAAAAAGGAGAAGGCAGAATAGAGCATGAAATAGGTGGAAGACAAGGGGTCAGGGGGGTTGGCAGTAAAAGAAACAGGGCCTGGCCTGGCAGAGAGTTAGAAGTTAGGGAACACAATGAGCGAGGGAGGAGGAAAGATGCCTCAGGCATTGAGCTCTCGGACTCTTCCCCACCGTGCCTGCAGAAAGAGCCTTCTCCCGAATGGATACATTTGCCTGGAGAGCCCAGAACTAATTTCAGTTAGCCAGAGGGTAAACAGAGGCCAGGGAGAGGTGCACGCCCCTCCATTTGACTAGGCTTCTGGGGCTTCTGGGAGGAAAAAAGGCATCAGTATTCCAGCAAGATCATCGTCACCAAGGCCACCATCACTAGGGGATTACAGAGCATGCTGTGACACTCTCCGGGGCCTGGTTGGCCAGGCTTATGTTGAAGAGCACATATCCTAACCCTAAGCTACCTGGGTGGCTGCACCATAGGGGCTGCACCGGATATAGGGCTGTGCCCGTAAGGGCTGTGGTCGCGTTTGGGAGCGTTAGGGACGCGTGGAGGCCGCAGGGCGCAGACCTCTGCCCATTTCCCTCCAGGATTAGGCCCTGATTCTCAGGCGTGGAGCCAGCCACTCCAAAACTGGCAGAAAGCAGCCCTCTCACCCCCAGGGCAAAGAGTGGGAAAGGCTGGTTACATCAAGTGTCTTTCAAATCTTTCACTTTCGAGAGCAGAGTGTTTACATTTTGGAATCATGAACAAGCAGCAATAGGAAAGCATACAGTATCAGAGGACAGAACACTGCCCTGCGCATATCAGTACACCCCAATGACAAAGTCAAAGATTTAAATGACCTGCTTAGCTATGAGTGGCTGACACCTCACAATGATTATCATCTCTCCGTGAAGCAAAACATCCTCGGAATTGGGTTGAAAGATAGATCTAATGTGCCAAAGGAAGGCAACATGGAAATTCAGTTTCCTGCTCTCAGGGGAAGGAGGGTCGACAGCCCAATGGGTTAATGCACCTACTGCAGCCTCCTATGTGGAGCCTGCAGGCGACGCATGCAGTTGCTGGTGAGATGCTGATACAGGTTCGCCTGCTATGCAGGGGCCCGTGGTCACCTCACAGCACCTCGAGAAGGTGTCCTGTTTGAGTCCCAGGGCAATCATTGTGTCAACCATGACCCGTAGATTACACCTTTTCCCCTCGTTTTTTTCCAATCAATTGGGGCCAGAGAGACAAGCTTTTGTATGGGCCTTACCAAGGCCAGCGTGCAGAAAACAAAGGCGCAACTGTTAGTAGTAACGCAGGTATTGAAGGGGCATTAGCTGTTGGCGGATGGCGCAGGGCAATGCATACCCATTTTCAAATAAAAAAAGTTTTTTTTTTATTAAAAAAAAAATACATGCCCAGGAAATTCCAGACCTTGGATTAGAACTCAGGTCTCCAGCATTCCAAGACCAAGCACTTATCACTTGTGCCACTGGTGGTTGTGCTTCTGAGACTTGCTTTTGGGCGTATATATCTTTCTCCTGCACTCCCCTGTGAGCATACCCATTTGCGTTGTGAAACATGTTCACTGGAGCCTACAAGGATAGAACATCTGGCCCCCCCGCTCCCCCAAATACCAGCTAACTGCAGTGGCCTAGAGGTTAAGTGCTTGCATTACAGCAGCTGGGGGCCTGGGTTCGGGTCCTGCTTTCGGCACATAAACAGAATAGTTGGTCATCTCCTGGTACAGTTGGAGTGGAAGAAAGCGGAGAGGCGGGACTGTGGAAGCGAGGGAGTGCAGGCTAAAGGAAGAGGTGGGGTAGGCTAAAGGGGGAGGTAAGGTCGGATGAAGGGGTCCCTGGGGAGAAGAGGTGAGGCTGGCTGAGTCGGGGGAGGTCTAGAAGGGCATGGGGTAGGGGCCCTGGTAGAGGGAGGAAGAAAGCATAGAGGTGGGGCTGAGGAAGCCAGGAAGAAGGGGTGGTGGGGGCTGTGTAAAAGGAGAGTCCTAAGGTGGGGAAAGGGGCCATTGAGGAGGGCAGAAAAAAGGGTGCCAGTGGTGGGTGGAAAGGACAATGGGCTGACATTTTGTTCTCATCCAGCACTACCCTTTTAGCCTGCATTCCTCCTTTATTCCCTGCACTTCTCAGTCCCACCTCTATGCTTTCTTCCTCCCTCCCTCCCGCAGGGCACCTACCCCATGCCCTTCTCCCCCGACTCCGCCAGCCCCACCTCCTCTCCACAGGGACCCATGCATCCAGCCCTACCTCCCCCTTCAGCCCGCCCCACCTCACCTCACCTCACCTCCTCCTTTAGCCTGCACTCCCTCGCTTCTACCTCCCCCTTCAGCCCGCCCCACCTCACCTCCTCCTTTAGCCTGCACTCCCTCGCTTCCACAGTCCCACCCATCTGCTTGCTTCCACTGCAACTGTACAAGGAGATTACCAACTATTCCGTTTCTGTGCCGAAAGCAGGACTCAAACCCAGGCCCCCAGCGCTGTAACACAAGCACTTAACCTCTAGGCCACTGCAGTTAGCTGGTATTTGGGGGAGCTTGGGGGGGCATGATGTTCTAGCCTCATTTTCTTCAGTGAACATGTTTCACAATGCAAATGGGTATGCTCACAGGGGCATGCAGAAGAAAGACATATAGCCCAAAAGCTGCTTTCAGAAGCACAGCCACCAGTGGCTCCAGTGGGAAGTGATTGGTCTTGGAATGCGCGAGACCTGAGTTCTAATCCTCCTGGGCATGTTTTTTATTTATTTTTGCTGCTTGTTCATGATTTTTAAATGTAAAAACTCTGCACTCAAAAATAAAAATGATTTGACAGACTCTTGCTGTAGCCAGCCTTTCTCACTCTTTGCCCTGGGGGAGAACAACCCAATCACCCCTTCAGCCCCTCTTACTCGTCTCACAGCACCTCCCATAAGCGAGGAATGCATCTTTTGTTGGTAGATTTCCTTCATGAGGCTTAGCTAGGCCTGCATTCCTTTTCAAAGGGCCATAGAAGAGAGCAAAAAAGGAGAAGGCAGAATAGAGCATGAAATAGGTGGAAGACAAGGGGTCAGGGGGGTTGGCAGTAAAAGAAACAGGGCCTGGCCTGGCAGAGAGTTAGAAGTTAGGGAACACAATGAGCGAGGGAGGAGGAAAGATGCCTCAGGCATTGAGCTCTCGGACTCTTCCCCACCGTGCCTGCAGAAAGAGCCTTCTCCCGAATGGATACATTTGCCTGGAGAGCCCAGAACTAATTTCAGTTAGCCAGAGGGTAAACAGAGGCCAGGGAGAGGTGCACGCCCCTCCATTTGACTAGGCTTCTGGGGCTTCTGGGAGGAAAAAAGGCATCAGTATTCCAGCAAGATCATCGTCACCAAGGCCACCATCACTAGGGGATTACAGAGCATGCTGTGACACTCTCCGGGGCCTGGTTGGCCAGGCTTATGTTGAAGAGCACATATCCTAACCCTAAGCTACCTGGGTGGCTGCACCATAGGGGCTGCACCGGATATAGGGCTGTGCCCGTAAGGGCTGTGGTCGCGTTTGGTCGCGTTTGGGAGCGTTAGGGACGCGTGGAGGCCGCAGGGCGCAGACCTCTGCCCATTTCCCTCCAGGATTAGGCCCTGATTCTCAGGCGTGGAGCCAGCCACTCCAAAACTGGCAGAAAGCAGCCCTCTCACCCCCAGGGCAAAGAGTGGGAAAGGCTGGTTACATCAAGTGTCTTTCAAATCTTTCACTTTCGAGAGCAGAGTGTTTACATTTTGGAATCATGAACAAGCAGCAATAGGAAAGCATACAGTATCAGAGGACAGAACACTGCCCTGCGCATATCAGTACACCCCAATGACAAAGTCAAAGATTTAAATGACCTGCTTAGCTATGAGTGGCTGACACCTCACAATGATTATCATCTCTCCGTGAAGCAAAACATCCTCGGAATTGGGTTGAAAGATAGATCTAATGTGCCAAAGGAAGGCAACATGGAAATTCAGTTTCCTGCTCTCAGGGGAAGGAGGGTCGACAGCCCAATGGGTTAATGCACCTACTGCAGCCTCCTATGTGGAGCCTGCAGGCGACGCATGCAGTTGCTGGTGAGATGCTGATACAGGTTCGCCTGCTATGCAGGGGCCCGTGGTCACCTCACAGCACCTCGAGAAGGTGTCCTGTTTGAGTCCCAGGGCAATCATTGTGTCAACCATGACCCGTAGATTACACCTTTTCCCCTCGTTTTTTTCCAATCAATTGGGGCCAGAGAGACAAGCTTTTGTATGGGCCTTACCAAGGCCAGCGTGCAGAAAACAAAGGCGCAACTGTTAGTAGTAACGCAGGTATTGAAGGGGCATTAGCTGTTGGCGGATGGCGCAGGGCAATGCATACCCATTTTCAAATAAAAAAAGGTTTTTTTTTATTAAAAAAAAAATACATGCCCAGGAAATTCCAGACCTTGGATTAGAACTCAGGTCTCCAGCATTCCAAGACCAAGCACTTATCACTTGTGCCACTGGTGGTTGTGCTTCTGAGACTTGCTTTTGGGCGTATATATCTTTCTCCTGCACTCCCCTGTGAGCATACCCATTTGCGTTGTGAAACATGTTCACTGGAGCCTACAAGGATAGAACATCTGGCCCCCCCGCTCCCCCAAATACCAGCTAACTGCAGTGGCCTAGAGGTTAAGTGCTTGCATTACAGCAGCTGGGGGCCTGGGTTCGGGTCCTGCTTTCGGCACATAAACAGAATAGTTGGTCATCTCCTGGTACAGTTGGAGTGGAAGAAAGCGGAGAGGCGGGACTGTGGAAGCGAGGGAGTGCAGGCTAAAGGAAGAGGTGGGGTAGGCTAAAGGGGGAGGTAAGGTCGGATGAAGGGGTCCCTGGGGAGAAGAGGTGAGGCTGGCTGAGTCGGGGGAGGTCTAGAAGGGCATGGGGTAGGGGCCCTGGTAGAGGGAGGAAGAAAGCATAGAGGTGGGGCTGAGGAAGCCAGGAAGAAGGGGTGGTGGGGGCTGTGTAAAAGGAGAGTCCTAAGGTGGGGAAAGGGGCCATTGAGGAGGGCAGAAAAAAGGGTGCCAGTGGTGGGTGGAAAGGACAATGGGCTGACATTTTGTTCTCATCCAGCACTACCCTTTTAGCCTGCATTCCTCCTTTATTCCCTGCACTTCTCAGTCCCACCTCTATGCTTTCTTCCTCCCTCCCTCCCGCAGGGCACCTACCCCATGCCCTTCTCCCCCGACTCCGCCAGCCCCACCTCCTCTCCACAGGGACCCATGCATCCAGCCCTACCTCCCCCTTCAGCCCGCCCCACCTCACCTCACCTCACCTCCTCCTTTAGCCTGCACTCCCTCGCTTCTACCTCCCCCTTCAGCCCGCCCCACCTCACCTCCTCCTTTAGCCTGCACTCCCTCGCTTCCACAGTCCCACCCATCTGCTTGCTTCCACTGCAACTGTACAAGGAAATTACCAACTATTCCGTTTCTGTGCCGAAAGCAGGACTCAAACCCAGGCCCCCAGCGCTGTAACACAAGCACTTAACCTCTAGGCCACTGCAGTTAGCTGGTATTTGGGGGAGCTTGGGGGGGCATGATGTTCTAGCCTCATTTTCTTCAGTGAACATGTTTCACAATGCAAATGGGTATGCTCACAGGGGCATGCAGAAGAAAGACATATAGCCCAAAAGCTGCTTTCAGAAGCACAGCCACCAGTGGCTCCAGTGGGAAGTGATTGGTCTTGGAATGCGCGAGACCTGAGTTCTAATCCTCCTGGGCATGTTTTTTATTTATTTTTGCTGCTTGTTCATGATTTTTAAATGTAAAAACTCTGCACTCAAAAATAAAAATGATTTGACAGACTCTTGCTGTAGCCAGCCTTTCTCACTCTTTGCCCTGGGGGAGAACAACCCAATCACCCCTTCAGCCCCTCTTACTCGTCTCACAGCACCTCCCATAAGCGAGGAATGCATCTTTTGTTGGTAGATTTCCTTCATGAGGCTTAGCTAGGCCTGCATTCCTTTTCAAAGGGCCATAGAAGAGAGCAAAAAAGGAGAAGGCAGAATAGAGCATGAAATAGGTGGAAGACAAGGGGTCAGGGGGGTTGGCAGTAAAAGAAACAGGGCCTGGCCTGGCAGAGAGTTAGAAGTTAGGGAACACAATGAGCGAGGGAGGAGGAAAGATGCCTCAGGCATTGAGCTCTCGGACTCTTCCCCACCGTGCCTGCAGAAAGAGCCTTCTCCCGAATGGATACATTTGCCTGGAGAGCCCAGAACTAATTTCAGTTAGCCAGAGGGTAAACAGAGGCCAGGGAGAGGTGCACGCCCCTCCATTTGACTAGGCTTCTGGGGCTTCTGGGAGGAAAAAAGGCATCAGTATTCCAGCAAGATCATCGTCACCAAGGCCACCATCACTAGGGGATTACAGAGCATGCTGTGACACTCTCCGGGGCCTGGTTGGCCAGGCTTATGTTGAAGAGCACATATCCTAACCCTAAGCTACCTGGGTGGCTGCACCATAGGGGCTGCACCGGATATAGGGCTGTGCCCGTAAGGGCTGTGGTCGCGTTTGGGAGCGTTAGGGACGCGTGGAGGCCGCAGGGCGCAGACCTCTGCCCATTTCCCTCCAGGATTAGGCCCTGATTCTCAGGCGTGGAGCCAGCCACTCCAAAACTGGCAGAAAGCAGCCCTCTCACCCCCAGGGCAAAGAGTGGGAAAGGCTGGTTACATCAAGTGTCTTTCAAATCTTTCACTTTCGAGAGCAGAGTGTTTACATTTTGGAATCATGAACAAGCAGCAATAGGAAAGCATACAGTATCAGAGGACAGAACACTGCCCTGCGCATATCAGTACACCCCAATGACAAAGTCAAAGATTTAAATGACCTGCTTAGCTATGAGTGGCTGACACCTCACAATGATTATCATCTCTCCGTGAAGCAAAACATCCTCGGAATTGGGTTGAAAGATAGATCTAATGTGCCAAAGGAAGGCAACATGGAAATTCAGTTTCCTGCTCTCAGGGGAAGGAGGGTCGACAGCCCAATGGGTTAATGCACCTACTGCAGCCTCCTATGTGGAGCCTGCAGGCGACGCATGCAGTTGCTGGTGAGATGCTGATACAGGTTCGCCTGCTATGCAGGGGCCCGTGGTCACCTCACAGCACCTCGAGAAGGTGTCCTGTTTGAGTCCCAGGGCAATCATTGTGTCAACCATGACCCGTAGATTACACCTTTTCCCCTCGTTTTTTTCCAATCAATTGGGGCCAGAGAGACAAGCTTTTGTATGGGCCTTACCAAGGCCAGCGTGCAGAAAACAAAGGCGCAACTGTTAGTAGTAACGCAGGTATTGAAGGGGCATTAGCTGTTGGCGGATGGCGCAGGGCAATGCATACCCATTTTCAAATAAAAAAAGTTTTTTTTTTATTAAAAAAAAAATACATGCCCAGGAAATTCCAGACCTTGGATTAGAACTCAGGTCTCCAGCATTCCAAGACCAAGCACTTATCACTTGTGCCACTGGTGGTTGTGCTTCTGAGACTTGCTTTTGGGCGTATATATCTTTCTCCTGCACTCCCCTGTGAGCATACCCATTTGCGTTGTGAAACATGTTCACTGGAGCCTACAAGGATAGAACATCTGGCCCCCCCGCTCCCCCAAATACCAGCTAACTGCAGTGGCCTAGAGGTTAAGTGCTTGCATTACAGCAGCTGGGGGCCTGGGTTCGGGTCCTGCTTTCGGCACATAAACAGAATAGTTGGTCATCTCCTGGTACAGTTGGAGTGGAAGAAAGCGGAGAGGCGGGACTGTGGAAGCGAGGGAGTGCAGGCTAAAGGAAGAGGTGGGGTAGGCTAAAGGGGGAGGTAAGGTCGGATGAAGGGGTCCCTGGGGAGAAGAGGTGAGGCTGGCTGAGTCGGGGGAGGTCTAGAAGGGCATGGGGTAGGGGCCCTGGTAGAGGGAGGAAGAAAGCATAGAGGTGGGGCTGAGGAAGCCAGGAAGAAGGGGTGGTGGGGGCTGTGTAAAAGGAGAGTCCTAAGGTGGGGAAAGGGGCCATTGAGGAGGGCAGAAAAAAGGGTGCCAGTGGTGGGTGGAAAGGACAATGGGCTGACATTTTGTTCTCATCCAGCACTACCCTTTTAGCCTGCATTCCTCCTTTATTCCCTGCACTTCTCAGTCCCACCTCTATGCTTTCTTCCTCCCTCCCTCCCGCAGGGCACCTACCCCATGCCCTTCTCCCCCGACTCCGCCAGCCCCACCTCCTCTCCACAGGGACCCATGCATCCAGCCCTACCTCCCCCTTCAGCCCGCCCCACCTCACCTCACCTCACCTCCTCCTTTAGCCTGCACTCCCTCGCTTCTACCTCCCCCTTCAGCCCGCCCCACCTCACCTCCTCCTTTAGCCTGCACTCCCTCGCTTCCACAGTCCCACCCATCTGCTTGCTTCCACTGCAACTGTACAAGGAGATTACCAACTATTCCGTTTCTGTGCCGAAAGCAGGACTCAAACCCAGGCCCCCAGCGCTGTAACACAAGCACTTAACCTCTAGGCCACTGCAGTTAGCTGGTATTTGGGGGAGCTTGGGGGGGCATGATGTTCTAGCCTCATTTTCTTCAGTGAACATGTTTCACAATGCAAATGGGTATGCTCACAGGGGCATGCAGAAGAAAGACATATAGCCCAAAAGCTGCTTTCAGAAGCACAGCCACCAGTGGCTCCAGTGGGAAGTGATTGGTCTTGGAATGCGCGAGACCTGAGTTCTAATCCTCCTGGGCATGTTTTTTATTTATTTTTGCTGCTTGTTCATGATTTTTAAATGTAAAAACTCTGCACTCAAAAATAAAAATGATTTGACAGACTCTTGCTGTAGCCAGCCTTTCTCACTCTTTGCCCTGGGGGAGAACAACCCAATCACCCCTTCAGCCCCTCTTACTCGTCTCACAGCACCTCCCATAAGCGAGGAATGCATCTTTTGTTGGTAGATTTCCTTCATGAGGCTTAGCTAGGCCTGCATTCCTTTTCAAAGGGCCATAGAAGAGAGCAAAAAAGGAGAAGGCAGAATAGAGCATGAAATAGGTGGAAGACAAGGGGTCAGGGGGGTTGGCAGTAAAAGAAACAGGGCCTGGCCTGGCAGAGAGTTAGAAGTTAGGGAACACAATGAGCGAGGGAGGAGGAAAGATGCCTCAGGCATTGAGCTCTCGGACTCTTCCCCACCGTGCCTGCAGAAAGAGCCTTCTCCCGAATGGATACATTTGCCTGGAGAGCCCAGAACTAATTTCAGTTAGCCAGAGGGTAAACAGAGGCCAGGGAGAGGTGCACGCCCCTCCATTTGACTAGGCTTCTGGGGCTTCTGGGAGGAAAAAAGGCATCAGTATTCCAGCAAGATCATCGTCACCAAGGCCACCATCACTAGGGGATTACAGAGCATGCTGTGACACTCTCCGGGGCCTGGTTGGCCAGGCTTATGTTGAAGAGCACATATCCTAACCCTAAGCTACCTGGGTGGCTGCACCATAGGGGCTGCACCGGATATAGGGCTGTGCCCGTAAGGGCTGTGGTCGCGTTTGGTCGCGTTTGGGAGCGTTAGGGACGCGTGGAGGCCGCAGGGCGCAGACCTCTGCCCATTTCCCTCCAGGATTAGGCCCTGATTCTCAGGCGTGGAGCCAGCCACTCCAAAACTGGCAGAAAGCAGCCCTCTCACCCCCAGGGCAAAGAGTGGGAAAGGCTGGTTACATCAAGTGTCTTTCAAATCTTTCACTTTCGAGAGCAGAGTGTTTACATTTTGGAATCATGAACAAGCAGCAATAGGAAAGCATACAGTATCAGAGGACAGAACACTGCCCTGCGCATATCAGTACACCCCAATGACAAAGTCAAAGATTTAAATGACCTGCTTAGCTATGAGTGGCTGACACCTCACAATGATTATCATCTCTCCGTGAAGCAAAACATCCTCGGAATTGGGTTGAAAGATAGATCTAATGTGCCAAAGGAAGGCAACATGGAAATTCAGTTTCCTGCTCTCAGGGGAAGGAGGGTCGACAGCCCAATGGGTTAATGCACCTACTGCAGCCTCCTATGTGGAGCCTGCAGGCGACGCATGCAGTTGCTGGTGAGATGCTGATACAGGTTCGCCTGCTATGCAGGGGCCCGTGGTCACCTCACAGCACCTCGAGAAGGTGTCCTGTTTGAGTCCCAGGGCAATCATTGTGTCAACCATGACCCGTAGATTACACCTTTTCCCCTCGTTTTTTTCCAATCAATTGGGGCCAGAGAGACAAGCTTTTGTATGGGCCTTACCAAGGCCAGCGTGCAGAAAACAAAGGCGCAACTGTTAGTAGTAACGCAGGTATTGAAGGGGCATTAGCTGTTGGCGGATGGCGCAGGGCAATGCATACCCATTTTCAAATAAAAAAAGGTTTTTTTTTATTAAAAAAAAAATACATGCCCAGGAAATTCCAGACCTTGGATTAGAACTCAGGTCTCCAGCATTCCAAGACCAAGCACTTATCACTTGTGCCACTGGTGGTTGTGCTTCTGAGACTTGCTTTTGGGCGTATATATCTTTCTCCTGCACTCCCCTGTGAGCATACCCATTTGCGTTGTGAAACATGTTCACTGGAGCCTACAAGGATAGAACATCTGGCCCCCCCGCTCCCCCAAATACCAGCTAACTGCAGTGGCCTAGAGGTTAAGTGCTTGCATTACAGCAGCTGGGGGCCTGGGTTCGGGTCCTGCTTTCGGCACATAAACAGAATAGTTGGTCATCTCCTGGTACAGTTGGAGTGGAAGAAAGCGGAGAGGCGGGACTGTGGAAGCGAGGGAGTGCAGGCTAAAGGAAGAGGTGGGGTAGGCTAAAGGGGGAGGTAAGGTCGGATGAAGGGGTCCCTGGGGAGAAGAGGTGAGGCTGGCTGAGTCGGGGGAGGTCTAGAAGGGCATGGGGTAGGGGCCCTGGTAGAGGGAGGAAGAAAGCATAGAGGTGGGGCTGAGGAAGCCAGGAAGAAGGGGTGGTGGGGGCTGTGTAAAAGGAGAGTCCTAAGGTGGGGAAAGGGGCCATTGAGGAGGGCAGAAAAAAGGGTGCCAGTGGTGGGTGGAAAGGACAATGGGCTGACATTTTGTTCTCATCCAGCACTACCCTTTTAGCCTGCATTCCTCCTTTATTCCCTGCACTTCTCAGTCCCACCTCTATGCTTTCTTCCTCCCTCCCTCCCGCAGGGCACCTACCCCATGCCCTTCTCCCCCGACTCCGCCAGCCCCACCTCCTCTCCACAGGGACCCATGCATCCAGCCCTACCTCCCCCTTCAGCCCGCCCCACCTCACCTCACCTCACCTCCTCCTTTAGCCTGCACTCCCTCGCTTCTACCTCCCCCTTCAGCCCGCCCCACCTCACCTCCTCCTTTAGCCTGCACTCCCTCGCTTCCACAGTCCCACCCATCTGCTTGCTTCCACTGCAACTGTACAAGGAAATTACCAACTATTCCGTTTCTGTGCCGAAAGCAGGACTCAAACCCAGGCCCCCAGCGCTGTAACACAAGCACTTAACCTCTAGGCCACTGCAGTTAGCTGGTATTTGGGGGAGCTTGGGGGGGCATGATGTTCTAGCCTCATTTTCTTCAGTGAACATGTTTCACAATGCAAATGGGTATGCTCACAGGGGCATGCAGAAGAAAGACATATAGCCCAAAAGCTGCTTTCAGAAGCACAGCCACCAGTGGCTCCAGTGGGAAGTGATTGGTCTTGGAATGCGCGAGACCTGAGTTCTAATCCTCCTGGGCATGTTTTTTATTTATTTTTGCTGCTTGTTCATGATTTTTAAATGTAAAAACTCTGCACTCAAAAATAAAAATGATTTGACAGACTCTTGCTGTAGCCAGCCTTTCTCACTCTTTGCCCTGGGGGAGAACAACCCAATCACCCCTTCAGCCCCTCTTACTCGTCTCACAGCACCTCCCATAAGCGAGGAATGCATCTTTTGTTGGTAGATTTCCTTCATGAGGCTTAGCTAGGCCTGCATTCCTTTTCAAAGGGCCATAGAAGAGAGCAAAAAAGGAGAAGGCAGAATAGAGCATGAAATAGGTGGAAGACAAGGGGTCAGGGGGGTTGGCAGTAAAAGAAACAGGGCCTGGCCTGGCAGAGAGTTAGAAGTTAGGGAACACAATGAGCGAGGGAGGAGGAAAGATGCCTCAGGCATTGAGCTCTCGGACTCTTCCCCACCGTGCCTGCAGAAAGAGCCTTCTCCCGAATGGATACATTTGCCTGGAGAGCCCAGAACTAATTTCAGTTAGCCAGAGGGTAAACAGAGGCCAGGGAGAGGTGCACGCCCCTCCATTTGACTAGGCTTCTGGGGCTTCTGGGAGGAAAAAAGGCATCAGTATTCCAGCAAGATCATCGTCACCAAGGCCACCATCACTAGGGGATTACAGAGCATGCTGTGACACTCTCCGGGGCCTGGTTGGCCAGGCTTATGTTGAAGAGCACATATCCTAACCCTAAGCTACCTGGGTGGCTGCACCATAGGGGCTGCACCGGATATAGGGCTGTGCCCGTAAGGGCTGTGGTCGCGTTTGGGAGCGTTAGGGACGCGTGGAGGCCGCAGGGCGCAGACCTCTGCCCATTTCCCTCCAGGATTAGGCCCTGATTCTCAGGCGTGGAGCCAGCCACTCCAAAACTGGCAGAAAGCAGCCCTCTCACCCCCAGGGCAAAGAGTGGGAAAGGCTGGTTACATCAAGTGTCTTTCAAATCTTTCACTTTCGAGAGCAGAGTGTTTACATTTTGGAATCATGAACAAGCAGCAATAGGAAAGCATACAGTATCAGAGGACAGAACACTGCCCTGCGCATATCAGTACACCCCAATGACAAAGTCAAAGATTTAAATGACCTGCTTAGCTATGAGTGGCTGACACCTCACAATGATTATCATCTCTCCGTGAAGCAAAACATCCTCGGAATTGGGTTGAAAGATAGATCTAATGTGCCAAAGGAAGGCAACATGGAAATTCAGTTTCCTGCTCTCAGGGGAAGGAGGGTCGACAGCCCAATGGGTTAATGCACCTACTGCAGCCTCCTATGTGGAGCCTGCAGGCGACGCATGCAGTTGCTGGTGAGATGCTGATACAGGTTCGCCTGCTATGCAGGGGCCCGTGGTCACCTCACAGCACCTCGAGAAGGTGTCCTGTTTGAGTCCCAGGGCAATCATTGTGTCAACCATGACCCGTAGATTACACCTTTTCCCCTCGTTTTTTTCCAATCAATTGGGGCCAGAGAGACAAGCTTTTGTATGGGCCTTACCAAGGCCAGCGTGCAGAAAACAAAGGCGCAACTGTTAGTAGTAACGCAGGTATTGAAGGGGCATTAGCTGTTGGCGGATGGCGCAGGGCAATGCATACCCATTTTCAAATAAAAAAAGTTTTTTTTTTATTAAAAAAAAAATACATGCCCAGGAAATTCCAGACCTTGGATTAGAACTCAGGTCTCCAGCATTCCAAGACCAAGCACTTATCACTTGTGCCACTGGTGGTTGTGCTTCTGAGACTTGCTTTTGGGCGTATATATCTTTCTCCTGCACTCCCCTGTGAGCATACCCATTTGCGTTGTGAAACATGTTCACTGGAGCCTACAAGGATAGAACATCTGGCCCCCCCGCTCCCCCAAATACCAGCTAACTGCAGTGGCCTAGAGGTTAAGTGCTTGCATTACAGCAGCTGGGGGCCTGGGTTCGGGTCCTGCTTTCGGCACATAAACAGAATAGTTGGTCATCTCCTGGTACAGTTGGAGTGGAAGAAAGCGGAGAGGCGGGACTGTGGAAGCGAGGGAGTGCAGGCTAAAGGAAGAGGTGGGGTAGGCTAAAGGGGGAGGTAAGGTCGGATGAAGGGGTCCCTGGGGAGAAGAGGTGAGGCTGGCTGAGTCGGGGGAGGTCTAGAAGGGCATGGGGTAGGGGCCCTGGTAGAGGGAGGAAGAAAGCATAGAGGTGGGGCTGAGGAAGCCAGGAAGAAGGGGTGGTGGGGGCTGTGTAAAAGGAGAGTCCTAAGGTGGGGAAAGGGGCCATTGAGGAGGGCAGAAAAAAGGGTGCCAGTGGTGGGTGGAAAGGACAATGGGCTGACATTTTGTTCTCATCCAGCACTACCCTTTTAGCCTGCATTCCTCCTTTATTCCCTGCACTTCTCAGTCCCACCTCTATGCTTTCTTCCTCCCTCCCTCCCGCAGGGCACCTACCCCATGCCCTTCTCCCCCGACTCCGCCAGCCCCACCTCCTCTCCACAGGGACCCATGCATCCAGCCCTACCTCCCCCTTCAGCCCGCCCCACCTCACCTCACCTCACCTCACCTCCTCCTTTAGCCTGCACTCCCTCGCTTCTACCTCCCCCTTCAGCCCGCCCCACCTCACCTCCTCCTTTAGCCTGCACTCCCTCGCTTCCACAGTCCCACCCATCTGCTTGCTTCCACTGCAACTGTACAAGGAGATTACCAACTATTCCGTTTCTGTGCCGAAAGCAGGACTCAAACCCAGGCCCCCAGCGCTGTAACACAAGCACTTAACCTCTAGGCCACTGCAGTTAGCTGGTATTTGGGGGAGCTTGGGGGGGCATGATGTTCTAGCCTCATTTTCTTCAGTGAACATGTTTCACAATGCAAATGGGTATGCTCACAGGGGCATGCAGAAGAAAGACATATAGCCCAAAAGCTGCTTTCAGAAGCACAGCCACCAGTGGCTCCAGTGGGAAGTGATTGGTCTTGGAATGCGCGAGACCTGAGTTCTAATCCTCCTGGGCATGTTTTTTATTTATTTTTGCTGCTTGTTCATGATTTTTAAATGTAAAAACTCTGCACTCAAAAATAAAAATGATTTGACAGACTCTTGCTGTAGCCAGCCTTTCTCACTCT
Source organism: Ambystoma mexicanum (assembly GCF_040938575.1). Classification (NCBI taxonomy): domain Eukaryota; kingdom Metazoa; phylum Chordata; class Amphibia; order Caudata; family Ambystomatidae; genus Ambystoma; species Ambystoma mexicanum. The sequence goes on from NW_027182373.1 coordinate 300,319, forward strand.
TTGCCCTGGGGGAGAACAACCCAATCACCCCTTCAGCCCCTCTTACTCGTCTCACAGCACCTCCCATAAGCGAGGAATGCATCTTTTGTTGGTAGATTTCCTTCATGAGGCTTAGCTAGGCCTGCATTCCTTTTCAAAGGGCCATAGAAGAGAGCAAAAAAGGAGAAGGCAGAATAGAGCATGAAATAGGTGGAAGACAAGGGGTCAGGGGGGTTGGCAGTAAAAGAAACAGGGCCTGGCCTGGCAGAGAGTTAGAAGTTAGGGAACACAATGAGCGAGGGAGGAGGAAAGATGCCTCAGGCATTGAGCTCTCGGACTCTTCCCCACCGTGCCTGCAGAAAGAGCCTTCTCCCGAATGGATACATTTGCCTGGAGAGCCCAGAACTAATTTCAGTTAGCCAGAGGGTAAACAGAGGCCAGGGAGAGGTGCACGCCCCTCCATTTGACTAGGCTTCTGGGGCTTCTGGGAGGAAAAAAGGCATCAGTATTCCAGCAAGATCATCGTCACCAAGGCCACCATCACTAGGGGATTACAGAGCATGCTGTGACACTCTCCGGGGCCTGGTTGGCCAGGCTTATGTTGAAGAGCACATATCCTAACCCTAAGCTACCTGGGTGGCTGCACCATAGGGGCTGCACCGGATATAGGGCTGTGCCCGTAAGGGCTGTGGTCGCGTTTGGGAGCGTTAGGGACGCGTGGAGGCCGCAGGGCGCAGACCTCTGCCCATTTCCCTCCAGGATTAGGCCCTGATTCTCAGGCGTGGAGCCAGCCACTCCAAAACTGGCAGAAAGCAGCCCTCTCACCCCCAGGGCAAAGAGTGGGAAAGGCTGGTTACATCAAGTGTCTTTCAAATCTTTCACTTTCGAGAGCAGAGTGTTTACATTTTGGAATCATGAACAAGCAGCAATAGGAAAGCATACAGTATCAGAGGACAGAACACTGCCCTGCGCATATCAGTACACCCCAATGACAAAGTCAAAGATTTAAATGACCTGCTTAGCTATGAGTGGCTGACACCTCACAATGATTATCATCTCTCCGTGAAGCAAAACATCCTCGGAATTGGGTTGAAAGATAGATCTAATGTGCCAAAGGAAGGCAACATGGAAATTCAGTTTCCTGCTCTCAGGGGAAGGAGGGTCGACAGCCCAATGGGTTAATGCACCTACTGCAGCCTCCTATGTGGAGCCTGCAGGCGACGCATGCAGTTGCTGGTGAGATGCTGATACAGGTTCGCCTGCTATGCAGGGGCCCGTGGTCACCTCACAGCACCTCGAGAAGGTGTCCTGTTTGAGTCCCAGGGCAATCATTGTGTCAACCATGACCCGTAGATTACACCTTTTCCCCTCGTTTTTTTCCAATCAATTGGGGCCAGAGAGACAAGCTTTTGTATGGGCCTTACCAAGGCCAGCGTGCAGAAAACAAAGGCGCAACTGTTAGTAGTAACGCAGGTATTGAAGGGGCATTAGCTGTTGGCGGATGGCGCAGGGCAATGCATACCCATTTTCAAATAAAAAAAGTTTTTTTTTTATTAAAAAAAAAATACATGCCCAGGAAATTCCAGACCTTGGATTAGAACTCAGGTCTCCAGCATTCCAAGACCAAGCACTTATCACTTGTGCCACTGGTGGTTGTGCTTCTGAGACTTGCTTTTGGGCGTATATATCTTTCTCCTGCACTCCCCTGTGAGCATACCCATTTGCGTTGTGAAACATGTTCACTGGAGCCTACAAGGATAGAACATCTGGCCCCCCCGCTCCCCCAAATACCAGCTAACTGCAGTGGCCTAGAGGTTAAGTGCTTGCATTACAGCAGCTGGGGGCCTGGGTTCGGGTCCTGCTTTCGGCACATAAACAGAATAGTTGGTCATCTCCTGGTACAGTTGGAGTGGAAGAAAGCGGAGAGGCGGGACTGTGGAAGCGAGGGAGTGCAGGCTAAAGGAAGAGGTGGGGTAGGCTAAAGGGGGAGGTAAGGTCGGATGAAGGGGTCCCTGGGGAGAAGAGGTGAGGCTGGCTGAGTCGGGGGAGGTCTAGAAGGGCATGGGGTAGGGGCCCTGGTAGAGGGAGGAAGAAAGCATAGAGGTGGGGCTGAGGAAGCCAGGAAGAAGGGGTGGTGGGGGCTGTGTAAAAGGAGAGTCCTAAGGTGGGGAAAGGGGCCATTGAGGAGGGCAGAAAAAAGGGTGCCAGTGGTGGGTGGAAAGGACAATGGGCTGACATTTTGTTCTCATCCAGCACTACCCTTTTAGCCTGCATTCCTCCTTTATTCCCTGCACTTCTCAGTCCCACCTCTATGCTTTCTTCCTCCCTCCCTCCCGCAGGGCACCTACCCCATGCCCTTCTCCCCCGACTCCGCCAGCCCCACCTCCTCTCCACAGGGACCCATGCATCCAGCCCTACCTCCCCCTTCAGCCCGCCCCACCTCACCTCACCTCACCTCCTCCTTTAGCCTGCACTCCCTCGCTTCTACCTCCCCCTTCAGCCCGCCCCACCTCACCTCCTCCTTTAGCCTGCACTCCCTCGCTTCCACAGTCCCACCCATCTGCTTGCTTCCACTGCAACTGTACAAGGAGATTACCAACTATTCCGTTTCTGTGCCGAAAGCAGGACTCAAACCCAGGCCCCCAGCGCTGTAACACAAGCACTTAACCTCTAGGCCACTGCAGTTAGCTGGTATTTGGGGGAGCTTGGGGGGGCATGATGTTCTAGCCTCATTTTCTTCAGTGAACATGTTTCACAATGCAAATGGGTATGCTCACAGGGGCATGCAGAAGAAAGACATATAGCCCAAAAGCTGATATAGCCCAAAAGCTGCTTTCAGAAGCACAGCCACCAGTGGCTCCAGTGGGAAGTGATTGGTCTTGGAATGCGCGAGACCTGAGTTCTAATCCTCCTGGGCATGTTTTTATTTATTTTTGCTGCTTGTTCATGATTTTTAAATGTAAAAACTCTGCACTCAAAAATAAAAATGATTTGACAGACTCTTGCTGTAGCCAGCCTTTCTCACTCTTTGCCCTGGGGGAGAACAACCCAATCACCCCTTCAGCCCCTCTTACTCGTCTCACAGCACCTCCCATAAGCGAGGAATGCATCTTTTGTTGGTAGATTTCCTTCATGAGGCTTAGCTAGGCCTGCATTCCTTTTCAAAGGGCCATAGAAGAGAGCAAAAAAGGAGAAGGCAGAATAGAGCATGAAATAGGTGGAAGACAAGGGGTCAGGGGGGTTGGCAGTAAAAGAAACAGGGCCTGGCCTGGCAGAGAGTTAGAAGTTAGGGAACACAATGAGCGAGGGAGGAGGAAAGATGCCTCAGGCATTGAGCTCTCGGACTCTTCCCCACCGTGCCTGCAGAAAGAGCCTTCTCCCGAATGGATACATTTGCCTGGAGAGCCCAGAACTAATTTCAGTTAGCCAGAGGGTAAACAGAGGCCAGGGAGAGGTGCACGCCCCTCCATTTGACTAGGCTTCTGGGGCTTCTGGGAGGAAAAAAGGCATCAGTATTCCAGCAAGATCATCGTCACCAAGGCCACCATCACTAGGGGATTACAGAGCATGCTGTGACACTCTCCGGGGCCTGGTTGGCCAGGCTTATGTTGAAGAGCACATATCCTAACCCTAAGCTACCTGGGTGGCTGCACCATAGGGGCTGCACCGGATATAGGGCTGTGCCCGTAAGGGCTGTGGTCGCGTTTGGGAGCGTTAGGGACGCGTGGAGGCCGCAGGGCGCAGACCTCTGCCCATTTCCCTCCAGGATTAGGCCCTGATTCTCAGGCGTGGAGCCAGCCACTCCAAAACTGGCAGAAAGCAGCCCTCTCACCCCCAGGGCAAAGAGTGGGAAAGGCTGGTTACATCAAGTGTCTTTCAAATCTTTCACTTTCGAGAGCAGAGTGTTTACATTTTGGAATCATGAACAAGCAGCAATAGGAAAGCATACAGTATCAGAGGACAGAACACTGCCCTGCGCATATCAGTACACCCCAATGACAAAGTCAAAGATTTAAATGACCTGCTTAGCTATGAGTGGCTGACACCTCACAATGATTATCATCTCTCCGTGAAGCAAAACATCCTCGGAATTGGTTGAAAGATAGATCTAATGTGCCAAAGGAAGGCAACATGGAAATTCAGTTTCCTGCTCTCAGGGGAAGGAGGGTCGACAGCCCAATGGGTTAATGCACCTACTGCAGCCTCCTATGTGGAGCCTGCAGGCGACGCATGCAGTTGCTGGTGAGATGCTGATACAGGTTCGCCTGCTATGCAGGGGCCCGTGGTCACCTCACAGCACCTCGAGAAGGTGTCCTGTTTGAGTCCCAGGGCAATCATTGTGTCAACCATGACCCGTAGATTACACCTTTTCCCCTCGTTTTTTTCCAATCAATTGGGGCCAGAGAGACAAGCTTTTGTATGGGCCTTACCAAGGCCAGCGTGCAGAAAACAAAGGCGCAACTGTTAGTAGTAACGCAGGTATTGAAGGGGCATTAGCTGTTGGCGGATGGCGCAGGGCAATGCATACCCATTTTCAAATAAAAAAAGTTTTTTTTTTATTAAAAAAAAAATACATGCCCAGGAAATTCCAGACCTTGGATTAGAACTCAGGTCTCCAGCATTCCAAGACCAAGCACCTATCACTTGTGCCACTGGTGGTTGTGCTTCTGAGACTTGCTTTTGGGCGTATATATCTTTCTCCTGCACTCCCCTGTGAGCATACCCATTTGCGTTGTGAAACATGTTCACTGGAGCCTACAAGGATAGAACATCTGGCCCCCCCGCTCCCCCAAATACCAGCTAACTGCAGTGGCCTAGAGGTTAAGTGCTTGCATTACAGCAGCTGGGGGCCTGGGTTCGGGTCCTGCTTTCGGCACATAAACAGAATAGTTGGTCATCTCCTGGTACAGTTGGAGTGGAAGAAAGCGGAGAGGCGGGACTGTGGAAGCGAGGGAGTGCAGGCTAAAGGAAGAGGTGGGGTAGGCTAAAGGGGGAGGTAAGGTCGGATGAAGGGGTCCCTGGGGAGAAGAGGTGAGGCTGGCTGAGTCGGGGGAGGTCTAGAAGGGCATGGGGTAGGGGCCCTGGTAGAGGGAGGAAGAAAGCATAGAGGTGGGGCTGAGGAAGCCAGGAAGAAGGGGTGGTGGGGGCTGTGTAAAAGGAGAGTCCTAAGGTGGGGAAAGGGGCCATTGAGGAGGGCAGAAAAAAGGGTGCCAGTGGTGGGTGGAAAGGACAATGGGCTGACATTTTGTTCTCATCCAGCACTACCCTTTTAGCCTGCATTCCTCCTTTATTCCCTGCACTTCTCAGTCCCACCTCTATGCTTCTTCCTCCCTCCCTCCCGCAGGGCACCTACCCCATGCCCTTCTCCCCCGACTCCGCCAGCCCCACCTCCTCTCCACAGGGACCCATGCATCCAGCCCTACCTCCCCCTTCAGCCCGCCCCACCTCACCTCACCTCACCTCCTCCTTTAGCCTGCACTCCCTCGCTTCTACCTCCCCCTTCAGCCCGCCCCACCTCACCTCCTCCTTTAGCCTGCACTCCCTCGCTTCCACAGTCCCACCCATCTGCTTGCTTCCACTGCAACTGTACAAGGAGATTACCAACTATTCCGTTTCTGTGCCGAAAGCAGGACTCAAACCCAGGCCCCCAGCGCTGTAACACAAGCACTTAACCTCTAGGCCACTGCAGTTAGCTGGTATTTGGGGGAGCTTGGGGGGGCATGATGTTCTAGCCTCATTTTCTTCAGTGAACATGTTTCACAATGCAAATGGGTATGCTCACAGGGGCATGCAGAAGAAAGACATATAGCCCAAAAGCTGCTTTCAGAAGCACAGCCACCAGTGGCTCCAGTGGGAAGTGATTGGTCTTGGAATGCGCGAGACCTGAGTTCTAATCCTCCTGGGCATGTTTTTTATTTATTTTTGCTGCTTGTTCATGATTTTTAAATGTAAAAACTCTGCACTCAAAAATAAAAATGATTTGACAGACTCTTGCTGTAGCCAGCCTTTCTCACTCTTTGCCCTGGGGGAGAACAACCCAATCACCCCTTCAGCCCCTCTTACTCGTCTCACAGCACCTCCCATAAGCGAGGAATGCATCTTTTGTTGGTAGATTTCCTTCATGAGGCTTAGCTAGGCCTGCATTCCTTTTCAAAGGGCCATAGAAGAGAGCAAAAAAGGAGAAGGCAGAATAGACCATGAAATAGGTGGAAGACAAGGGGTCAGGGGGGTTGGCAGTAAAAGAAACAGGGCCTGGCCTGGCAGAGAGTTAGAAGTTAGGGAACACAATGAGCGAGGGAGGAGGAAAGATGCCTCAGGCATTGAGCTCTCGGACTCTTCCCCACCGTGCCTGCAGAAAGAGCCTTCTCCCGAATGGATACATTTGCCTGGAGAGCCCAGAACTAATTTCAGTTAGCCAGAGGGTAAACAGAGGCCAGGGAGAGGTGCACGCCCCTCCATTTGACTAGGCTTCTGGGGCTTCTGGGAGGAAAAAAGGCATCAGTATTCCAGCAAGATCATCGTCACCAAGGCCACCATCACTAGGGGATTACAGAGCATGCTGTGACACTCTCCGGGCCTGGTTGGCCAGGCTTATGTTGAAGAGCACATATCCTAACCCTAAGCTACCTGGGTGGCTGCACCATAGGGGCTGCACCGGATATAGGGCTGTGCCCGTAAGGGCTGTGGGTCGCGTTTGGGAGCGTTAGGGACGCGTGGAGGCCGCAGGGCGCAGACCTCTGCCCATTTCCCTCCAGGATTAGGCCCTGATTCTCAGGCGTGGAGCCAGCCACTCCAAAACTGGCAGAAAGCAGCCCTCTCACCCCCAGGGCAAAGAGTGGGAAAGGCTGGTTACATCAAGTGTCTTTCAAATCTTTCACTTTCGAGAGCAGAGTGTTTACATTTTGGAATCATGAACAAGCAGCAATAGGAAAGCATACAGTATCAGAGGACAGAACACTGCCCTGCGCATATCAGTACACCCCAATGACAAAGTCAAAGATTTAAATGACCTGCTTAGCTATGAGTGGCTGACACCTCACAATGATTATCATCTCTCCGTGAAGCAAAACATCCTCGGAATTGGGTTGAAAGATAGATCTAATGTGCCAAAGGAAGGCAACATGGAAATTCAGTTTCCTGCTCTCAGGGGAAGGAGGGTCGACAGCCCAATGGGTTAATGCACCTACTGCAGCCTCCTATGTGGAGCCTGCAGGCGACGCATGCAGTTGCTGGTGAGATGCTGATACAGGTTCGCCTGCTATGCAGGGGCCCGTGGTCACCTCACAGCACCTCGAGAAGGTGTCCTGTTTGAGTCCCAGGGCAATCATTGTGTCAACCATGACCCGTAGATTACACCTTTTCCCCTCGTTTTTTTCCAATCAATTGGGGCCAGAGAGACAAGCTTTTGTATGGGCCTTACCAAGGCCAGCGTGCAGAAAACAAAGGCGCAACTGTTAGTAGTAACGCAGGTATTGAAGGGGCATTAGCTGTTGGCGGATGGCGCAGGGCAATGCATACCCATTTTCAAATAAAAAAAGGTTTTTTTTTATTAAAAAAAAAATACATGCCCAGGAAATTCCAGACCTTGGATTAGAACTCAGGTCTCCAGCATTCCAAGACCAAGCACTTATCACTTGTGCCACTGGTGGTTGTGCTTCTGAGACTTGCTTTTGGGCGTATATATCTTTCTCCTGCACTCCCCTGTGAGCATACCCATTTGCGTTGTGAAACATGTTCACTGGAGCCTACAAGGATAGAACATCTGGCCCCCCCGCTCCCCCAAATACCAGCTAACTGCAGTGGCCTAGAGGTTAAGTGCTTGCATTACAGCAGCTGGGGGCCTGGGTTCGGGTCCTGCTTTCGGCACATAAACAGAATAGTTGGTCATCTCCTGGTACAGTTGGAGTGGAAGAAAGCGGAGAGGCGGGACTGTGGAAGCGAGGGAGTGCAGGCTAAAGGAAGAGGTGGGGTAGGCTAAAGGGGGAGGTAAGGTCGGATGAAGGGGTCCCTGGGGAGAAGAGGTGAGGCTGGCTGAGTCGGGGGAGGTCTAGAAGGGCATGGGGTAGGGGCCCTGGTAGAGGGAGGAAGAAAGCATAGAGGTGGGGCTGAGGAAGCCAGGAAGAAGGGGTGGTGGGGGCTGTGTAAAAGGAGAGTCCTAAGGTGGGGAAAGGGGCCATTGAGGAGGGCAGAAAAAAGGGTGCCAGTGGTGGGTGGAAAGGACAATGGGCTGACATTTTGTTCTCATCCAGCACTACCCTTTTAGCCTGCATTCCTCCTTTATTCCCTGCACTTCTCAGTCCCACCTCTATGCTTTCTTCCTCCCTCCCTCCCGCAGGGCACCTACCCCATGCCCTTCTCCCCCGACTCCGCCAGCCCCACCTCCTCTCCACAGGGACCCATGCATCCAGCCCTACCTCCCCCTTCAGCCCGCCCCACCTCACCTCACCTCACCTCCTCCTTTAGCCTGCACTCCCTCGCTTCTACCTCCCCCTTCAGCCCGCCCCACCTCACCTCCTCCTTTAGCCTGCACTCCCTCGCTTCCACAGTCCCACCCATCTGCTTGCTTCCACTGCAACTGTACAAGGAGATTACCAACTATTCCGTTTCTGTGCCGAAAGCAGGACTCAAACCCAGGCCCCCAGCGCTGTAACACAAGCACTTAACCTCTAGGCCACTGCAGTTAGCTGGTATTTGGGGGAGCTTGGGGGGGCATGATGTTCTAGCCTCATTTTTCTTCAGTGAACATGTTTCACAATGCAAATGGGTATGCTCACAGGGGCATGCAGAAGAAAGACATATAGCCCAAAAGCTGCTTTCAGAAGCACAGCCACCAGTGGCTCCAGTGGGAAGTGATTGGTCTTGGAATGCGCGAGACCTGAGTTCTAATCCTCCTGGGCATGTTTTTTATTTATTTTTGCTGCTTGTTCATGATTTTTAAATGTAAAAACTCTGCACTCAAAAATAAAAATGATTTGACAGACTCTTGCTGTAGCCAGCCTTTCTCACTCTTTGCCCTGGGGGAGAACAACCCAATCACCCCTTCAGCCCCTCTTACTCGTCTCACAGCACCTCCCATAAGCGAGGAATGCATCTTTTGTTGGTAGATTTCCTTCATGAGGCTTAGCTAGGCCTGCATTCCTTTTCAAAGGGCCATAGAAGAGAGCAAAAAAGGAGAAGGCAGAATAGAGCATGAAATAGGTGGAAGACAAGGGGTCAGGGGGGTTGGCAGTAAAAGAAACAGGGCCTGGCCTGGCAGAGAGTTAGAAGTTAGGGAACACAATGAGCGAGGGAGGAGGAAAGATGCCTCAGGCATTGAGCTCTCGGACTCTTCCCCACCGTGCCTGCAGAAAGAGCCTTCTCCCGAATGGATACATTTGCCTGGAGAGCCCAGAACTAATTTCAGTTAGCCAGAGGGTAAACAGAGGCCAGGGAGAGGTGCACGCCCCTCCATTTGACTAGGCTTCTGGGGCTTCTGGGAGGAAAAAAGGCATCAGTATTCCAGCAAGATCATCGTCACCAAGGCCACCATCACTAGGGGATTACAGAGCATGCTGTGACACTCTCCGGGGCCTGGTTGGCCAGGCTTATGTTGAAGAGCACATATCCTAACCCTAAGCTACCTGGGTGGCTGCACCATAGGGGCTGCACCGGATATAGGGCTGTGCCCGTAAGGGCTGTGGTCGCGTTTGGGAGCGTTAGGGACGCGTGGAGGCCGCAGGGCGCAGACCTCTGCCCATTTCCCTCCAGGATTAGGCCCTGATTCTCAGGCGTGGAGCCAGCCACTCCAAAACTGGCAGAAAGCAGCCCTCTCACCCCCAGGGCAAAGAGTGGGAAAGGCTGGTTACATCAAGTGTCTTTCAAATCTTTCACTTTCGAGAGCAGAGTGTTTACATTTTGGAATCATGAACAAGCAGCAATAGGAAAGCATACAGTATCAGAGGACAGAACACTGCCCTGCGCATATCAGTACACCCCAATGACAAAGTCAAAGATTTAAATGACCTGCTTAGCTATGAGTGGCTGACACCTCACAATGATTATCATCTCTCCGTGAAGCAAAACATCCTCGGAATTGGGTTGAAAGATAGATCTAATGTGCCAAAGGAAGGCAACATGGAAATTCAGTTTCCTGCTCTCAGGGGAAGGAGGGTCGACAGCCCAATGGGTTAATGCACCTACTGCAGCCTCCTATGTGGAGCCTGCAGGCGACGCATGCAGTTGCTGGTGAGATGCTGATACAGGTTCGCCTGCTATGCAGGGGCCCGTGGTCACCTCACAGCACCTCGAGAAGGTGTCCTGTTTGAGTCCCAGGGCAATCATTGTGTCAACCATGACCCGTAGATTACACCTTTTCCCCTCGTTTTTTTCCAATCAATTGGGGCCAGAGAGACAAGCTTTTGTATGGGCCTTACCAAGGCCAGCGTGCAGAAAACAAAGGCGCAACTGTTAGTAGTAACGCAGGTATTGAAGGGGCATTAGCTGTTGGCGGATGGCGCAGGGCAATGCATACCCATTTTCAAATAAAAAAAGGTTTTTTTTATTAAAAAAAAAATACATGCCCAGGAAATTCCAGACCTTGGATTAGAACTCAGGTCTCCAGCATTCCAAGACCAAGCACTTATCACTTGTGCCACTGGTGGTTGTGCTTCTGAGACTTGCTTTTGGGCGTATATATCTTTCTCCTGCACTCCCCTGTGAGCATACCCATTTGCGTTGTGAAACATGTTCACTGGAGCCTACAAGGATAGAACATCTGGCCCCCCCGCTCCCCCAAATACCAGCTAACTGCAGTGGCCTAGAGGTTAAGTGCTTGCATTACAGCAGCTGGGGGCCTGGGTTCGGGTCCTGCTTTCGGCACATAAACAGAATAGTTGGTCATCTCCTGGTACAGTTGGAGTGGAAGAAAGCGGAGAGGCGGGACTGTGGAAGCGAGGGAGTGCAGGCTAAAGGAAGAGGTGGGGTAGGCTAAAGGGGGAGGTAAGGTCGGATGAAGGGGTCCCTGGGGAGAAGAGGTGAGGCTGGCTGAGTCGGGGGGAGGTCTAGAAGGGCATGGGGTAGGGGCCCTGGTAGAGGGAGGAAGAAAGCATAGAGGTGGGGCTGAGGAAGCCAGGAAGAAGGGGTGGTGGGGGCTGTGTAAAAGGAGAGTCCTAAGGTGGGGAAAGGGGCCATTGAGGAGGGCAGAAAAAAGGGTGCCAGTGGTGGGTGGAAAGGACAATGGGCTGACATTTTGTTCTCATCCAGCACTACCCTTTTAGCCTGCATTCCTCCTTTATTCCCTGCACTTCTCAGTCCCACCTCTATGCTTTCTTCCTCCCTCCCTCCCGCAGGGCACCTACCCCATGCCCTTCTCCCCCGACTCCGCCAGCCCCACCTCCTCTCCACAGGGACCCATGCATCCAGCCCTACCTCCCCCTTCAGCCCGCCCCACCTCACCTCACCTCACCTCCTCCTTTAGCCTGCACTCCCTCGCTTCTACCTCCCCCTTCAGCCCGCCCCACCTCACCTCCTCCTTTAGCCTGCACTCCCTCGCTTCCACAGTCCCACCCATCTGCTTGCTTCCACTGCAACTGTACAAGGAGATTACCAACTATTCCGTTTCTGTGCCGAAAGCAGGACTCAAACCCAGGCCCCCAGCGCTGTAACACAAGCACTTAACCTCTAGGCCACTGCAGTTAGCTGGTATTTGGGGGAGCTTGGGGGGGCATGATGTTCTAGCCTCATTTTCTTCAGTGAACATGTTTCACAATGCAAATGGGTATGCTCACAGGGGCATGCAGAAGAAAGACATATAGCCCAAAAGCTGCTTTCAGAAGCACAGCCACCAGTGGCTCCAGTGGGAAGTGATTGGTCTTGGAATGCGCGAGACCTGAGTTCTAATCCTCCTGGGCATGTTTTTTATTTATTTTTGCTGCTTGTTCATGATTTTTAAATGTAAAAACTCTGCACTCAAAAATAAAAATGATTTGACAGACTCTTGCTGTAGCCAGCCTTTCTCACTCTTTGCCCTGGGGGAGAACAACCCAATCACCCCTTCAGCCCCTCTTACTCGTCTCACAGCACCTCCCATAAGCGAGGAATGCATCTTTTGTTGGTAGATTTCCTTCATGAGGCTTAGCTAGGCCTGCATTCCTTTTCAAAGGGCCATAGAAGAGAGCAAAAAAGGAGAAGGCAGAATAGAGCATGAAATAGGTGGAAGACAAGGGGTCAGGGGGGTTGGCAGTAAAAGAAACAGGGCCTGGCCTGGCAGAGAGTTAGAAGTTAGGGAACACAATGAGCGAGGGAGGAGGAAAGATGCCTCAGGCATTGAGCTCTCGGACTCTTCCCCACCGTGCCTGCAGAAAGAGCCTTCTCCCGAATGGATACATTTGCCTGGAGAGCCCAGAACTAATTTCAGTTAGCCAGAGGGTAAACAGAGGCCAGGGAGAGGTGCACGCCCCTCCATTTGACTAGGCTTCTGGGGCTTCTGGGAGGAAAAAAGGCATCAGTATTCCAGCAAGATCATCGTCACCAAGGCCACCATCACTAGGGGATTACAGAGCATGCTGTGACACTCTCCGGGGCCTGGTTGGCCAGGCTTATGTTGAAGAGCACATATCCTAACCCTAAGCTACCTGGGTGGCTGCACCATAGGGGCTGCACCGGATATAGGGCTGTGCCCGTAAGGGCTGTGGTCGCGTTTGGGAGCGTTAGGGACGCGTGGAGGCCGCAGGGCGCAGACCTCTGCCCATTTCCCTCCAGGATTAGGCCCTGATTCTCAGGCGTGGAGCCAGCCACTCCAAAACTGGCAGAAAGCAGCCCTCTCACCCCCAGGGCAAAGAGTGGGAAAGGCTGGTTACATCAAGTGTCTTTCAAATCTTTCACTTTCGAGAGCAGAGTGTTTACATTTTGGAATCATGAACAAGCAGCAATAGGAAAGCATACAGTATCAGAGGACAGAACACTGCCCTGCGCATATCAGTACACCCCAATGACAAAGTCAAAGATTTAAATGACCTGCTTAGCTATGAGTGGCTGACACCTCACAATGATTATCATCTCTCCGTGAAGCAAAACATCCTCGGAATTGGGTTGAAAGATAGATCTAATGTGCCAAAGGAAGGCAACATGGAAATTCAGTTTCCTGCTCTCAGGGGAAGGAGGGTCGACAGCCCAATGGGTTAATGCACCTACTGCAGCCTCCTATGTGGAGCCTGCAGGCGACGCATGCAGTTGCTGGTGAGATGCTGATACAGGTTCGCCTGCTATGCAGGGGCCCGTGGTCACCTCACAGCACCTCGAGAAGGTGTCCTGTTTGAGTCCCAGGGCAATCATTGTGTCAACCATGACCCGTAGATTACACCTTTCCCCTCGTTTTTTTCCAATCAATTTGGGGCCAGAGAGACAAGCTTTTGTATGGGCCTTACCAAGGCCAGCGTGCAGAAAACAAAGGCGCAACTGTTAGTAGTAACGCAGGTATTGAAGGGGCATTAGCTGTTGGCGGATGGCGCAGGGCAATGCATACCCATTTTTCAAATAAAAAAAGTTTTTTTTTATTAAAAAAAAAAATACATGCCCAGGAAATTCCAGACCTTGGATTAGAACTCAGGTCTCCAGCATTCCAAGACCAAGCACTTATCACTTGTGCCACTGGTGGTTGTGCTTCTGAGACTTGCTTTTGGGCGTATATATCTTTCTCCTGCACTCCCTGTGAGCATACCCATTTGCGTTGTGAAACATGTTCACTGGAGCCTACAAGGATAGAACATCTGGCCCCCCCGCTCCCCCAAATACCAGCTAACTGCAGTGGCCTAGAGGTTAAGTGCTTGCATTACAGCAGCTGGGGGCCTGGGTTCGGGTCCTGCTTTCGGCACATAAACAGAATAGTTGGTCATCTCCTGGTACAGTTGGAGTGGAAGAAAGCGGAGAGGCGGGACTGTGGAAGCGAGGGAGTGCAGGCTAAAGGAAGAGGTGGGGTAGGCTAAAGGGGGAGGTAAGGTCGGATGAAGGGGTCCCTGGGGAGAAGAGGTGAGGCTGGCTGAGTCGGGGGAGGTCTAGAAGGGCATGGGGTAGGGGCCCTGGTAGAGGGAGGAAGAAAGCATAGAGGTGGGGCTGAGGAAGCCAGGAAGAAGGGGTGGTGGGGGCTGTGTAAAAGGAGAGTCCTAAGGTGGGGAAAGGGGCCATTGAGGAGGGCAGAAAAAAGGGTGCCAGTGGTGGGTGGAAAGGACAATGGGCTGACATTTTGTTCTCATCCAGCACTACCCTTTTAGCCTGCATTCCTCCTTTATTCCCTGCACTTCTCAGTCCCACCTCTATGCTTTCTTCCTCCCTCCCTCCCGCAGGGCACCTACCCCATGCCCTTCTCCCCCGACTCCGCCAGCCCCACCTCCTCTCCACAGGGACCCATGCATCCAGCCCTACCTCCCCCTTCAGCCCGCCCCACCTCACCTCACCTCACCACCTCACCTCCTCCTTTAGCCTGCACTCCCTCGCTTCTACCTCCCCCTTCAGCCCGCCCCACCTCACCTCCTCCTTTAGCCTGCACTCCCTCGCTTCCACAGTCCCACCCATCTGCTTGCTTCCACTGCAACTGTACAAGGAGATTACCAACTATTCCGTTTCTGTGCCGAAAGCAGGACTCAAACCCAGGCCCCCAGCGCTGTAACACAAGCACTTAACCTCTAGGCCACTGCAGTTAGCTGGTATTTGGGGGAGCTTGGGGGGGCATGATGTTCTAGCCTCATTTTCTTCAGTGAACATGTTTCACAATGCAAATGGGTATGCTCACAGGGGCATGCAGAAGAAAGACATATAGCCCAAAAGCTGCTTTCAGAAGCACAGCCACCAGTGGCTCCAGTGGGAAGTGATTGGTCTTGGAATGCGCGAGACCTGAGTTCTAATCCTCCTGGGCATGTTTTTTATTTATTTTTGCTGCTTGTTCATGATTTTTAAATGTAAAAACTCTGCACTCAAAAATAAAAATGATTTGACAGACTCTTGCTGTAGCCAGCCTTTCTCACTCTTTGCCCTGGGGGAGAACAACCCAATCACCCCTTCAGCCCCTCTTACTCGTCTCACAGCACCTCCCATAAGCGAGGAATGCATCTTTTGTTGGTAGATTTCCTTCATGAGGCTTAGCTAGGCCTGCATTCCTTTTCAAAGGGCCATAGAAGAGAGCAAAAAAGGAGAAGGCAGAATAGAGCATGAATAGGTGGAAGACAAGGGGTCAGGGGGGTTGGCAGTAAAAGAAACAGGCCTGGCCTGGCAGAGAGTTAGAAGTTAGGGAAACACAATGAGCGAGGGAGGAGGAAAGATGCCTCAGCATTGAGCTCTCGGACTCTTCCCCACCGTGCCTGCAGAAAGAGCCTTCTCCCGAATGGATACATTTGCCTGGAGAGCCCAGAACTAATTTCAGTTAGCCAGAGGGTAACAGAGGCCCAGGGAGAGGTGCACGCCCTCCATTTGACTAGGCTTCTGGGGCTTCTGGGAGGAAAAAAGGCATCAGTATTCCAGCAAGATCATCGTCACCAAGGCCACCATCACTAGGGATTACAGAGCATGCTGTGACACTCTCCGGGGCCTGGTTGGCCAGGCTTATGTTGAAGAGCACATATCCTAACCCTAAGCTCCTGGGTGGCTGCACCATAGGGCTGCACCGGATATAGGGCTGTGCCCGTAAGGCTGTGGTCGCGTTTGGGAGCGTTAGGGACGCGGGAGGCCGCAGGGCGCAGACCTCTGCCCATTTCCCTCCAGGATAGGCCCTGATTCTCAGGCGTGGAGCCAGCCACTCCAAAACTGGCAGAAAGCAGCCCTCTCACCCCCCAGGGCAAAGAGTGGGAAAGGCTGGTTACATCAAGTGTCTTTCAAATCTTTCACTTTCGAGAGCAGAGTGTTTACATTTTGGAATCATGAACAAGCAGCAATAGGAAAGCATACAGTATCAGAGACAGAACACTGCCCTGCGGCATATCAGTACACCCCAATGACAAAGTCAAAGATTTAAATGACCTGCTTAGCTATGAGTGGCTGACACCTCACAATGATTATCATCTCTCCGTGAAGCAAAAACATCCTCGGAATTGGGTTGAAAGATAGATCTAATGTGCCAAAGGAAGGCAACATGGAAATTCAGTTTCCTGCTCTCAGGGGAAGGAGGGTCGACAGCCCAATGGGTTAATGCACCTACTGCAGCCTCCTATGTGGGAGCCTGCAGGCGACGCATGCAGTTGCTGGTGAGATGCTGATACAGGTTCGCCTGCTATGCAGGGCCCGTGGTCACCTCACAGCACCTCGAGAAGGTGTCCTGTTTGAGTCCCAGGGCAATCATTGTGTCAACCATGACCCGTAGATTACACCTTTTTCCCCTCGTTTTTTTCCAATCAATTTGGGCCAGAGAGACAAGCTTTTGTATGGGCCTTACCAAGGCCAGCGTGCAGAAACAAAGGCGCAACTGTTAGTAGTAACGCAGGTATTGAAGGGGCATAGCTGTTGGCGGATGGCGCAGGGCAATGCATACCCATTTTCAAATAAAAAAAGTTTTTTTTTTATTAAAAAAAAATACATGCCCAGGAAATTCCAGACCTTGGATTTAGAACTCAGGTCTCCAGCATTCCAAGACCAAGCACTTATCACTTGTGCCACTGGTGTTGTGCTTCTGAGACTTGCTTTTGGGCGTATATATCTTTCTCCTGCACTCCCCTGTGAGCATACCCATTTGCGTTGTGAAACATGTTCACTGGAGCCTACAAGGATAGAACATCTGGCCCCCCCGCTCCCCCAAATACCAGCTAACTGCAGTGGCCTAGAGGTTAAGTGCTTGCATTTACAGCAGCTGGGGGCCTGGGTTCGGGTCCTGCTTTCGGCACATAAACAGAATAGTTGGTCATCTCCTGGTACAGTTGGAGTGGAAGAAAGCGGAGAGGCGGGACTGTGGAAGCGAGGGAGTGCAGGCTAAAGGAAGAGGTGGGGTAGGCTAAAGGGGGAGGTAAGGTCGGATGAAGGGGTCCCTGGGGAGAAGAGGTGAGGCTGGCTGAGTCGGGGGAGGTCTAGAAGGGCATGGGGTAGGGGCCCTGGTAGAGGGAGGAAGAAAGCATAGAGGTGGGGCTGAGGAAGCCAGGAAGAAGGGGTGGTGGGGGCTGTGTAAAAGGAGAGTCCTAAGGTGGGGAAAGGGGCCATTGAGGAGGGCAGAAAAAAGGGTGCCAGTGGTGGGTGGAAAGGACAATGGGCTGACATTTTGTTCTCATCCAGCACTACCCTTTTAGCCTGCATTCCTCCTTTATTCCCTGCACTTCTCAGTCCCACCTCTATGCTTTCTTCCTCCCTCCCTCCCGCAGGGCACCTACCCCATGCCCTTCTCCCCCGACTCCGCCAGCCCCACCTCCTCTCCACAGGGACCCATGCATCCAGCCCTACCTCCCCCTTCAGCCCGCCCCACCTCACCTCACCTCACCTCCTCCTTTAGCCTGCACTCCCTCGCTTCTACCTCCCCCTTCAGCCCGCCCCACCTCACCTCCTCCTTTAGCCTGCACTCCCTCGCTTCCACAGTCCCACCCATCTGCTTGCTTCCACTGCAACTGTACAAGGAGATTACCAACTATTCCGTTTCTGTGCCGAAAGCAGGACTCAAACCCAGGCCCCCAGCGCTGTAACACAAGCACTTAACCTCTAGGCCACTGCAGTTAGCTGGTATTTGGGGGAGCTTGGGGGGGCATGATGTTCTAGCCTCATTTTCTTCAGTGAACATGTTTCACAATGCAAATGGGTATGCTCACAGGGGCATGCAGAAGAAAGACATATAGCCCAAAAGCTGCTTTCAGAAGCACAGCCACCAGTGGCTCCAGTGGGAAGTGATTGGTCTTGGAATGCGCGAGACCTGAGTTCTAATCCTCCTGGGCATGTTTTTTATTTATTTTTGCTGCTTGTTCATGATTTTTAAATGTAAAAACTCTGCACTCAAAAATAAAAATGATTTGACAGACTCTTGCTGTAGCCAGCCTTTCTCACTCTTTGCCCTGGGGGAGAACAACCCAATCACCCCTTCAGCCCCTCTTACTCGTCTCACAGCACCTCCCATAAGCGAGGAATGCATCTTTTGTTGGTAGATTTCCTTCATGAGGCTTAGCTAGGCCTGCATTCCTTTTCAAAGGGCCATAGAAGAGAGCAAAAAAGGAGAAGGCAGAATAGAGCATGAAATAGGTGGAAGACAAGGGGTCAGGGGGGTTGGCAGTAAAAGAAACAGGGCCTGGCCTGGCAGAGAGTTAGAAGTTAGGGAACACAATGAGCGAGGGAGGAGGAAAGATGCCTCAGGCATTGAGCTCTCGGACTCTTCCCCACCGTGCCTGCAGAAAGAGCCTTCTCCCGAATGGATACATTTGCCTGGAGAGCCCAGAACTAATTTCAGTTAGCCAGAGGGTAAACAGAGGCCAGGGAGAGGTGCACGCCCCTCCATTTGACTAGGCTTCTGGGGCTTCTGGGAGGAAAAAAGGCATCAGTATTCCAGCAAGATCATCGTCACCAAGGCCACCATCACTAGGGGATTACAGAGCATGCTGTGACACTCTCCGGGGCCTGGTTGGCCAGGCTTATGTTGAAGAGCACATATCCTAACCCTAAGCTACCTGGGTGGCTGCACCATAGGGGCTGCACCGGATATAGGGCTGTGCCCGTAAGGGCTGTGGTCGCGTTTGGGAGCGTTAGGGACGCGTGGAGGCCGCAGGGCGCAGACCTCTGCCCATTTCCCTCCAGGATTAGGCCCTGATTCTCAGGCGTGGAGCCAGCCACTCCAAAACTGGCAGAAAGCAGCCCTCTCACCCCCAGGGCAAAGAGTGGGAAAGGCTGGTTACATCAAGTGTCTTTCAAATCTTTCACTTTCGAGAGCAGAGTGTTTACATTTTGGAATCATGAACAAGCAGCAATAGGAAAGCATACAGTATCAGAGGACAGAACACTGCCCTGCGCATATCAGTACACCCCAATGACAAAGTCAAAGATTTAAATGACCTGCTTAGCTATGAGTGGCTGACACCTCACAATGATTATCATCTCTCCGTGAAGCAAAACATCCTCGGAATTGGGTTGAAAGATAGATCTAATGTGCCAAAGGAAGGCAACATGGAAATTCAGTTTCCTGCTCTCAGGGGAAGGAGGGTCGACAGCCCAATGGGTTAATGCACCTACTGCAGCCTCCTATGTGGAGCCTGCAGGCGACGCATGCAGTTGCTGGTGAGATGCTGATACAGGTTCGCCTGCTATGCAGGGGCCCGTGGTCACCTCACAGCACCTCGAGAAGGTGTCCTGTTTGAGTCCCAGGGCAATCATTGTGTCAACCATGACCCGTAGATTACACCTTTTCCCCTCGTTTTTTCCAATCAATTGGGGCCAGAGAGACAAGCTTTTGTATGGGCCTTACCAAGGCCAGCGTGCAGAAAACAAAGGCGCAACTGTTAGTAGTAACGCAGGTATTGAAGGGGCATTAGCTGTTGGCGGATGGCGCAGGGCAATGCATACCCATTTTCAAATAAAAAAAGTTTTTTTTTTATTAAAAAAAAAATACATGCCCAGGAAATTCCAGACCTTGGATTAGAACTCAGGTCTCCAGCATTCCAAGACCAAGCACTTATCACTTGTGCCACTGGTGGTTGTGCTTCTGAGACTTGCTTTTGGGCGTATATATCTTTTCTCCTGCAC